>NW_026782299.1:3127500-3727500 GCF_031769215.1 Ylistrum balloti
ATGATGGGTTATGATAAAACCTCACATACTGACAAACAAACATAATATTCCCGGCATGGTTGAGCTCCAGGATTGTTGGGTCAAGGTCACGGTTACAATTTTCACACATTGGTAACGAATCTGTATTGTCGTATTATCATACCTATTTATTGAATTGTTTCATTAAACTCATTTACAGAACAACTTTATATATATGTTTTCTGTCCCTCCTCATATTCCCAAACTCAACTCCAAACAGCACCATACATATACATTATTACAGTGTAATGGCTTGTGGTTGCCGGTAGGAGACATGTATTTCATTAGTAACACTCAATATGCTTTTAATAATAATTATTCTTGTCTGTACATTTTAGCTTTGTGATTTACTCGATAAATCGGTCAACCATGACACAGAAAAGTCAATGCAGCGTTTAAAGAGTAAGTAAATGCATCTTTGATTTTCCTTCCTACATCGCTTTTTTCCATTTACGGTCTAGTGAGTCTCAGTAAGCCCGATAGGATATTCATCAACAACTTTAAAATGAATGAATGAAGATGTCAAGTTTCCTGTGTGCCTGCACTTAGGACATAAATACTATACAAAGCGTTTAGTGGTCAAATAAACCTTAACATGAACAGTCAATATTGTAGATTACAGAAGAAAATAACCCTGTCCTCTCATTTTGATATTTCAGGCTAATATTCCTATAAATTGTTTTGCTTCAGTCAGTTCCCATATTGGAAAGCATTTCGTTTTGGACTATGGTCTGTTAATAGCTCCAGTATTTCATACAGACTCCGTGGAAACCTTTCATAAGGTACGTGTAATTCATACTAAAATGAAAATGAGACATTCTTATTACATTGTTACATATATATAATGATATAACATAAATAGACACATTATTCAACACTGTGTTTAAGAAAGTGTACTGTCATTATATAATCAACACACCTGGTACACATGATGTTTTATACAATCACCATACAACATACCTGGTACACATGATGTTTTATACAATCACCATACAACATACCTGGTACACATGATGTTTTATACAATCACCATACAACATACCTGGTACACATGATGTTTTATACAATCACCATACAACATACCTGGTACACATGATGTTTGTTACCATACAACATACCTGGTACACATGATGTTTTATACAGTCACCATACAACATACCTGGTACACATGATGTTTTATACAATCACCATACAACATACCTGGTACATATGATGTTTTAAACAATTGCCATACAACATACCTAGTACACATGATGATTTATACAATTACCATACAACATACCTGGTACACATTATGTTTTATACAATCACCATACAACATACCTGGTACACATGATGTTTTATACAGTTACCATACAACATACCTGGTACACATGATGTTTTATACAGTCACCATACAACATACCTGGTACACATGATGTTTTATACAATCACCATACAACATACCTGGTACATATGATGTTTTAAACAATTGCCATACAACATACCTAGTACACATGATGATTTATACAATTACCATACAACATACCTGGTACACATTATGTTTTATACAATCACCATACAACATACCTAGTACACATGATGATTTATACAATTACCATACAACATACCTTGTACACATGATGTTTTATACAATTACCATACAACATACCTGGTACACATGGTGTTTTATACAATCACCATACAACATACCTGGTACACGTGATGTTTTATACAATCACCATACAACATACCTGGTACATATGATGTTTTATACAGTTACCATACAACCTACCTGGTACACATAATGTTTTATACAATCACCATACAACATACCTGGTACACATGATGTTTTATACAGTTACCATACAACATACCTTGTACACATGATGTTTTATACAATCACCATACAACACACCTGGTACACATGATGTTTTATACAATCACCATACAACATACCTGGTACACATGATGTTTGATACAGTTACCATACAACATACCTGGTACACATGATGTTTTATAAAGTTACCATACAACATACCTGGTACACATGATGTTTTATACAGTCACCATACAACATACCTGGTTCACGTGATGTTTTATACAATCACCATACAAAATACCTGCTACACATGATGTTTTATACAATCAGCATACAGTATACTTGGTACACATGATGTTTGATACAGTTACCATACAACATACCTGGTACACATGATGTTTTATAAAGTTACCATACAACATACCTGGTACACATGATGTTTTATACAATCACCATACAACATACCTGGTACACCTGATGTTTTATACAATCAACATACAACATACCTGGTACACCTGATGTTTTATACAATCAACATACAACATACCTGGTTTTAGTTCATTGTATATGCATTTTATTATTTTATTATTGTATATGGATTTATTTGTAGGGTATTATCTACGTGATGAATAAAAATGAAACCGTGCCGTTCCACCCGAGTCCTTTTCCCCCAATCACTACCAACAACAAAATGCTGTATGCGTGGATTTCTGGGTACATGTTCAATTCTCTGACGTACCATGCTCAAATGCAAGGCATGCTGAAGAGAACTCTCACGAACAATGACGTAAATTGATTACTTAACTCTTTTTTTTTATTACACATTTATCTTGTTATCAATGTCCTTGCATTCACTGCATATATTGTGTAATGAACATAACCGATTGTCTGTGAGGGGCCATATTTGGAACAAATTTGTGAAATTGAATCACACAGCAATAGTAGTGTAGATTATTGCTGTTTATTCTAGTCTATTTATAGTCGAATATTGTCTGTTATAGTTTAATCAAATTTAGAT
The DNA here is from genome assembly GCF_031769215.1 of Ylistrum balloti. Classification (NCBI taxonomy): domain Eukaryota; kingdom Metazoa; phylum Mollusca; class Bivalvia; order Pectinida; family Pectinidae; genus Ylistrum; species Ylistrum balloti. The sequence continues at coordinate 3,130,338 of NW_026782299.1, forward strand.
TTGACTTGCCTATTTCTGTCTAGTCTTGTATATTTTATAGTTTGTTCTAGTTAAACCAAATCTAATCTAGTCTAGTACACTATATTGTGCAGTCGAGTACAAAGTCTAGTTTGGTCTGAAATCTGAATTTATCTGTTCAAGATAAGTCTAGTTCCTAGTCTAGTTTAGTCTTGTCTAGTCTAGTTAAGTCAAATTAAATAAATTAACAGACATGTCTTTAATTGATAACCCATAGTATAGTTTAGTATAAAGGGTATAACGTATTCTGGTCGAGTCTAATATTAAGTCAAGTCTTGTTTGTTGTAATTGAGTCTTAAGTCTTGTCCAGTTCAGTCTAATCTGGCTTAGTCTAGTATGTCAAGTTTAGTCTATTCTACCGTCTAGTATACTCTAGTTTAATACAGTTTGTACTCTATTCTATAGTCTCGTCTAGCATCTAAAACAAAACCTAACCCAAGACCTTTTCCTATTGTTTTAGATGTCAATATGACGTCACAAAATACATTTTGATAATCACAATAAGTAAGATATCATGACATTTTCGATGGAAAATTCTTTCATGCTAATTATTTCTATTTGATTCCACTTAAAACTCCATTCTGTAGTTCTGATCACTGATTGGGTGAATGAACACGTTGACATATCCTGATAAATTGAAATCAAGAAGTAGTTAATGATATCTCGATTTATATTTCAGTTTGGAGAAAATGCATTCCTGAATATTTCATGCAAGTTTGGAGCAATGTGCATTGGGAAATTTTTACCCCAGGTAAGTGAAAACGAAACCAAATCATCTAAACATGGTAGATTACGTTAAAACATTTTATAACTCGACATTCTGAACTGGAACATGACATTGGGGTATTGCTAATTGATGTTGATATTTATTATATGTTTATTCAGTTGCGAGAACATTTCCCAAATCAATATGTGGAAATAGAGATGGTATCTACAAAAGCTCCAGATATCGCCTTAATTAATGGAGAACTTCATCTTATAATGAATGGAAAAATGACTTTGTATGTGAGACCAACTTCCACGACAGAACGACATTATCTCTTCACAATGGATGTGGTAATGGATTAGTAATTCACTGCAGAACCATTAATATTTGGGGGAGGGGTGTTATAATTAATTTTGTGGGTACTCTGAATCCAAGGATACATATATCCATGAACTGTTAAGATCAGTATAAGAAGATTTATTAAGCTGTATAGTCCATGAAATCTAGTATCCAAGAAAAAAGTATTAATAACTTGCTTGTCTTTTGTTCATTCTTAAAAATCACAACAAATTTGACCTTATACAAGGTATAATTGTACAATATCTTATATAAAATCAAATGATTTTCTTAATGTCTTGATCTGCACTACCAACGCAAAATGTTACTGACGTAATTCTCAATCTAGTGCTGACACATTGATTTAATCTTTCTCTGGTTGAAATTTTAATATCATTTATGTAAAGTGTTAGAATTTAAATTAATTTAAGACATCCATTTCTTTTTCCTGTCAATGTAAAGGACTTGATGTCTGCAATTAAAGTCAGCTATGCTGCTGGTTATCTGCATTCCAAGCTTGGGGAAATGAGGTAAGAACTTTGGCCTATACCAGCAGGACGTGGGCCATTTTTATGTGAGCCCATTTTATTTACTAAACAAGGGACAGAGAGGAGTTCCAGTTTCTCTATATTCTCCTTTACTTATGAACCTTAACTGTATTCCAGTTAATATAATTTTTAGATAAATATAGAATATTCAATATCTGTTTAGGAGATTTCCTTATTCCCTTTTATTTGGGGACACCCATTGCATTTCAAATTCGGTTACTACGTTTCTGTTTATGATGCAACAATTTATAGCTCATAAGTCATATAACTAAACTTACGACGAAAATTCTAATTAATGAACAACAGATACTTTTTATACAATTTTTATGCTATAACCAATCCCTTACTCCCTTACCCATCAAATGTCTTTGCTTAAATAATAAATATAATTGAAAAATGTGAAAAAAACTTCAAGTGACCTTTTGGGGGATATTTTCACTGCATGTCTGATATGTAAAATTTTTATTTTGGATTAATGAACATCATATGGCAATTTTCCCTATATATAGTAATTAAAGAAAAAAAATGATTTGTGTAATACATCTATATTGTGAAATAAATAATGACGATACTACTCACAAAGCAAAAAGAAATTTATTACCCAAGTATATTCTCTTTTTTCCAGTTTCAGTGTCTGCATATGGAACTCCACAGTGCATCCACTTTATGTGAGTAACTACTTCCTTTATTTTATTAGTAAATGCATATATAAGAAACGCCAAAACAGCACATGTATTTAATGAATGTGTATATTAATTTGTGTGTATGAAAACATCGATATCAATATGGTTGATCTCATTTTACATTGAATTTCTTATTTCAACCATGAAACATTAGAATCATTAAATATATTCCGTTCCATAATGGTTCACCTGGCCTGAAGACTTTGCTGTGGTACGGCACCCATCGGTCGTTTGTTCGGTCGTCTAAAGACGACCTTTTGATGTCAACTTTTCCATTCGAACGACTCCTTCAAAATAACTACAAATGCATGGAATTATGATATGTGGCTAGAGAGTTCCGAAAAGAAATGTCTTTGTCTTATATTCAAGGTCTCAGGAGTCACATTTCTTAAAACCTACACGCACCTTTTTCTCAACATAGTGAAGCCCGATAGGGTTCGCAAAAATAAATGACTTTGAATCAAACTAAACGACACGGGGCTTAAAATATTTTTAAAAATTTCTCTCTCTCTCTCTCTCTCTCTCTCTCTCTCTCTCTCTCTCTCTCTCTCTCTCTCTACGCCCCCTTTTTGCTTTTTTCCTTGTTTATGTCATTTGTATACATGACTGACATATTATTTTCCACAGGAGCGCGCTCTCAACTTCATCATGCAAAACGTAGTTAAACAATACATTCAACCTGTGTTAGAGGGTAAGTGTTACATATATTTATATTTTTATGATGGTAATTAAAGAGAATGAAAAACAAACAACTTTCAGTTATAAGGTAAGTACAACTCCTCATCTTTTGATTTGTTTCGGCAGAATTTTAATCGAATAGTATCTACGATGACGTTTGAATGGATATAATAGCAACTTATTTGTTTTTTCTTAAACAAAATACCAGCATATGAAAAGAATCATAATCTATTTGATAAAACTTGGCAAACTATAAATAAAAAGAAAAAAATACAGGTGTTTGGGAAGACATCATCTACCATGTAAATTTTGGTTAATTCAAGTAAGTTTTGTTACGTTTTCAAATAAGAACAATGTATACAACAACGGATCCAACAAGCAAATTAACGAACATCAACCAAATTTAGCTTCATAACCAACAAATAAATAGAAAACATCTCAATGAGTTCTTAACGCCGACCGTCAAACTTCTCCATAATTTTCCTCATTATTGTTTACCTATACGATGTATAGCTCGTTCTAAATCATCTGGACCTGGTAACTACTTGTGTGTCATTTTTTATGCTGTATTTCAGAAACTGTTCGATTACGTATTCTTTCTACATGTTTTCATATAATCTTGGCGCCTGTTTGATTGATATCCTTTGATTGTATATATTTCCATTTTCTACCAAGCCTCAAATTGTAAAGGTCATCTTCTATTTCTAACTACTGGCCGTTTGAATGTGATCAATTCCTGAACAGTTGATGCCTGTTATTTGACAATAATAGGCATTAAGAGAGAACATGATAGTAAATTAAGCTATTGCGGAAGTGAAATAACAAATTGTATTCTCTGAATTATTTTTGCGACCAAAGTATCATTTACTATCCTTGTTAATTTGTCATCGATATGTATTTTGTACATGATCTTAAGCAGAAGTATTATAAAATGTGCATCATCAAGCCCCTTTATACATATTTGTATTGATAAAATGATACGTATTTTTTAATTGAAACTCCAAGCGCTATCTCATCAAAGTCTGATATGAATTGAATACTAAAATAAGACTACGATGAGGTCACATGAATAATTACACTCAGTCAGTACTTGGTCAGGTCATTTATATGCTCCACCGATGTCCTCTTTGGACTATTGCGTTATCAGAAAACGAAATTCAAGAAGACAAACGAAAGAAACAGTTGATCTAGCAAGTCGTTGATAACTTTTCCATAATCAGCCAATGTACAATAAACAAATAGATAGATAACCTACAAAAAGCAATCTGAATTTGATTTTAGAGTTAGTACAAGGTCCCATCCGATCTGATCTGATCCTTATTTTATCATTTCTTATGACATATTTGGATTCTAGGTGTTTTTATCGATACTTATTGAGTAGCATTGATGTGATCCTGAAAGTAGGAATGGATACAAATACAGATAGAACTAATATTTGTTTTGAAATGGGATATTCACTGGAATGTGATATGGATATTTCATTAAGTCGTTTGAAGCATTAAGATAAATAGTGTTTTTATTCCATTTTAAACTATTGTCATTATAGGTCAAGGAGCAAAAGGATTACCTCTGATTATAACAGATGACGTCAGACTGGTTAACACCGATATTCAACTGACACAGGTATGTAAGGTTCGAGTTATTTAAAAACATAGAACCTTATGGAATACTGTATTTCATTTTCATTAGCTGCTGTGTGAGATATGTAACATGCCATTCATTTTGTTTTATTATCAATATCTAGCCTTCTCTCCCATTTCTCTATATCCGTTCTTGGCTATATTATCATAATCACTTTATACATACAAATGCATTGAAATGTTTTTCATCAACTCGATAACTTGATAATTAATAGCTTCTGTAATAGGTATTTTCTTTCTTTATCTACAGGACGCAATCATGATAGAAACAGATGTAGAAATCGTTGAAGTCTGACTCCATTTTCCAAATGGCTGCCTGTGAAAATGGTCAGTTCACCTTCCTTGATATGACATTGACATATTGAAAGTCCTTTTCAGCAAATCATTGATCGTAATATGGGAGTTTGTGTATGAGAGAAACGGGACTCTTTTACTACTGTGGAGACATTTGCATGTCCCAGCAATTACGGCCAATTAAATTGCATTGAAATTGCAATACGTACAAAGAAAAAATAATTTTGTTTTTGCTATCTCAATGATATCCTGTATTCGATAAACATTTGTCACTACAATATTTATGGCATTATATATATAAATGTGTGTGTGTGTGTGTGTGTGTGTGTGTGTGTGTGTGTGTGTGTGTGTGTGTGAGAGAGAGAGAGAGAGAGAGAGAGAGAGAGAGATTTGATATTTAGTAGTTTTTTGAAACACGATGGGATGTCCTGTGCTTCAAAAGTTTTATACGCCAAGTCTTGTTCATTGGCAGGAATGATATGACATAATCAAATCAAGACAAAGAAGATGTCCTTTATAAATAAGTCTGATGGACTCTCGCAAAAAATAAATTCATTGTAATCGTACAAAAGTCAATTTAATGAATATTTTTAATATGTCATTTACTACGATTATCTAATGGAGCTTTATATTTTAATGGTTGGTTAAAAAATCCCATGTTATCAAATGAAGGGTTTTGTTTGTTGCTGACATGATTTATTTTAATATACTTTCTTGCTTGATTTTATTTTGTTTGGGACATAAACTGTAACGTATTTTATTGTTAACTTTTTGTATTTCATCATCATTATCATTGTCTTCTGCAAACAATTGATGTTATTTGTTTTCAGTTACCTAGATTGTAATAACAAGTCGTCTACCCCAAGATTATAATGAACTTGCCAGAAGAAAACTTCGGTTCATTAATTCGAAGTAAGCTGAAGATACATGACGATATGATTTTGTGAACTTAATAACAAATCGACTATGGAGATGGCTTAATATAAGATTTATAATATTGTTGTCAGATCCATTTTCAATTTTATAATTTGTGTATGTGTATGTTGTAAATGAAAATCTGAAAATAAAATATTGTTTAAACCAAATCGACTATGCATTTACAACGGACTTCTTGTGCTTCATTATAGCAAAATCAGTTTAAATGTATGATGAAATGATTTGTGATCATAAATACCAGTCTATCTTTGCATTGATAACGGACCGTGTAGTGACTTGAAATTACATTAAGTTTTGGGGAACTACTTGGAGGTATATGTGGGGTTTTAAGCAATGTACGTATCGATTTAGCTATTCATCATGTAAAAGTAATTTCTCACAAGATGATTTTTTCAAAGCAAACCATGACATTTAAAGCTTGATTTATGTAAATACAACAAAATGAATTGGATATTACACCTATATAACCATGTACCAAGCTACATGTTTGACAAGAGCAAGCTATGGCTTTGAATCTGACGTTTTTGTGAGACATTTAATAGCCGAAGTAAGAAGGACTTGACACATGATGTCTTAATACCATATGTGAGAAGGCTCATACCTACAAATAACCTTTTAGTTGAACTTCGTCCGTACATCGTCACGATCAATTATTATACACAATCATTTTATGCTATCATCTCATTTGTTTTGTTTTAACAATTAATATGTCTTTTGAAATTTGTCGATCTGAATTTGTTTTGGAGAATGTGAATAAAGCCTTAGTCCTTCATTCTTGTTCTTGTGTTTGTGTATGATGTTTTTAATAAACATAGGTGTCAATTTAGACTTATTCACATCATTAGTGCTGGATCCTTGTGGGGAGGTTTTACGATCGTCATTCACATTATCATATTTCCTTGTGTATTCTACTTGATTCCGTTGTTGTTTTCCTTGTCCTCATCTGGGAGTCTGACATTACTTACTTGGAATGACCAAGATTTATATGGCGATAGTTGTCGATGAAGCAGCAAATGCTTACTCATGCAGAACAGTCTACAGTTAAATCTCTCTTTTGTTCATATTTCATTGAATTGGAGTGTGGATTAAGGTTCTGTTGACATGTCGGCGATTTCGTTGTTGTTTAAGTTAATTTAGCAAAGCATTTCGTATTGTTTTTATTCAAATTTGCGCTGTCGTTATACATTAAATATCTTGATGTTTAAGCAGACCAAACCGCTGATCTGGCGGTGTAGTAGCAACACACCCGTCTTTTATCTAGGAGAACGGTATTGATTTCATATATCGAACATAAAAAAGGCTCAGGAAAAAAGTACAAGGAAAATAAGACCATGTGATCCATGAGTGTAAGCCTGTTCTGATTCGTCGATGACACCCGCCATGTAAACCTTGGTCAATCCAAGTCAGTATTGTCAGGTTCTCAGGCGATAACAAGGTATACAACAACGGAACCAACAGACAAACTAATGTAGCATCAAACACGTCCAATATCTTATACCATAAAGAAATAGAAATAGTATACTTCTCAATGAGATCACTTTGACAGCCGTAACACTTCATCAAAATTTTAATGAGTCTAAATCCTCTTAAACCCTGTGCAACGACCACGAAAATCGTGATTACGGAAGGCGCTTGAATGTCGAATCAACTGCGACATGATAACATCTGAAGGTGGCGATGGGGAAACGTTGCCATTCAGTAATGGAAAATGCACGGTAGGGAAATTGAAATAGTTGTCTTTGTGACCTATTTTAATAAGCTCTTCGATAAATTCGTATGAAAACAAAAACAAGTCTGCCAATAGAGGACAAAGTTAGTTCCTATAGGTATGCCATAAGTCTGGTGGGATATCTTACCACTAAACTCGACGAAGGTATTATCAACTAGAAACTCGATCATTTTTATGATATCGTCTGCTGCATATATCTTCGATTTGGGACCATTTAAACTATACAACGGCAATGACGCCTTGTTTGCAACTAAAGTAGGAAAGCCAATCGTGCAATTTACTTAAAAGTTATGACGGTTTATCTAGTGGATATGGTTAAAATATCTTGAAATATTTATAAGCTCCACATCATCCATCATGTGATTAGGGAAAATCCAGTGCTATATTTTTTGTGTCCTTGAACAAAGGACTTTGCCCCTAACTGCTTTGGATGAAATGCGTTGGGCCTTTGAGATGGTATTCTGTAAGGAAGTCATAAACTGTGAAATGGAGATTGCACACTGAAATTTCTAGGAGCGAGTAACCCAGTTAATGAACAAATCAACTAATTCCTTTCGTTGAAACAAGACGTTTCAATCAGTTGGTTTTCGTTAAAGTTATATTTCCAATAGCACTGATACGAAAAAATTATTTCTACATACTAGGGCAGATGTGCACGCCATCACTGTATACGTTTGTTGGGAAACATGATAACATTCATTATCTTAAAAAGTTATCGCTGAAAGATACGAATTTATATGGAACGTACCTATTCTTGACAATATACACAGCCATTTTACAAAACTGAGATCCGTTACTAACCTTAATTAATCTGAAACCTCTTCCTATTTTGTTTGTTAAAAATGTATTTAGAAAAATAACAACATCTCCCTTATTCAATTAAAGGGACAATTAAAATTCGTCCAACATAATCTGAGTTCATGAGGCATTTCTGGTTTCCCCATGAAAATAACTATCTAAAACATATTGATGAGTGTTATGATAAATACCTGATTATACAGCTTCGAGAATAAATGACATTTACTTCCACATAAAATTAGGTTATGAAGTTGATATTTGTCAACGAAATACTAAATATCTGTCAAGAACTCAAAGTTGACATGCCTACAAGCACGTGTCACAGGACACGTGTCTGATGGTAAATGTTAGCTGCCAGATGACACATTTTTTATTTGTTTAATAAGCAGTTAAATATCTATCGAGTGCCTTTCCACTATACAATTGTAGAATTGAACACGTAATTGTAGCTAACAAACATGTCGCAATGTGTTTTGGGGGCAGAATGTATTTGTCTATCTTTATTTTTAATAAAACCATCATGCGTTGGTCCTTAAAAAGTTTTAGTTATTGCTAGTCCTTGTGAAGTGAAGCACAGATATTTCTGAAATTTCATACCCTTGTTAACCTCTGTGCCTAGTTGTGTTTTAGGTTTAGGTTTTTTGGTTTAGGGATTGATCAGATTAAACAATAGATGACGGACATCCGTCTTAGATTTTAACAATGAATTTTTGTTATTGTAATTTCTGGAGAAGTGCTAGGTGGATCTTTTTTTTCAAATTTTGCTGCGCCAGCTTCATTTTGGGACATATTAAATGTGGTTAACAGGAGGTTATCTTCGATTTTTTTATGAAAGTTTGTTATCGCTATTTCTTTACTATTACTTACTTAATTTTACTATAGGATTAATTCATCTGTCGATACAACTACAACTTATACTGTAGAGCAGATAAGAGGCATTTAGAGAAAGAATCGAAAAGATTCAACTTACAAAGAGTCAGCAAAAACCAAATAATGACGTACGCCAAGATCACTCTGTGATCTCTTATTCAAAATATCTTCTTTATATACATTGTACAGTTGTTACCTGTTCAATTCACTTGTATCTTAAAATGACATGCAATTAAGTATTGTGATCTATTATTTACAATTATTATAGAAAACGGAAATCAGTAAATGAAGAATAATATAGAAATGTATATAAAATAATTAAGATGCAATATTGAAATATATATCTAAAATCTAAACGAAATAAACAATCGTGATGAGACGTTTGAAAGATTATGCAAAGGACACAAAAGTGAATAACATATCTTAGTTTAAAGTTAGGGTTTGATACATCAGGGCCAAAAATGAATTCAACGGCATCATAGAGCTTCGTCTCGTCAGTGATATCATATATCAAAACAAAAAGAATAAAAACATTTGTTCCGAAATGGAAGGGCAAGCGGTTTGCTGCTTTGACGTCAGCATCCGGCGTGATAATCTTATAATAGAAAAAATCTCAGATCTGACGTAGAACAGACCATTGACCTATGATAGTTTTAGGAAAGGGTGGGGTGATTTATTTGTTTGAGGTAAATTGAAGTAGGCCGTTGTTAAACGCGCATTTCCTACACTGATGTATGCACGTTTCCAGTCTACATTTACTACAAATATCATCTAAGTCATGTTTAGCATGTAAAGATGTATAGTCATCGGCGCGTGATCCAATGTCACAGGTCACAAGGCACCAATGGGATGAAAGTTAAAGTTATATTTTAATTAGCCAATTTGACAAAGTCGGTATCTAATTGACGATGTTAATAGTGACATTTATTGACTTTCACGTGGTTTACTAACAGGCGTAACAGGCCTTCGCAACGAGTAAAGCAACTTCCGTCAGGATTTAAGAGGCAGTGCGATCAAACTGTATCTTCAATATTAATTATATAGAAATGTAATGAAATCAGTCTTTTATATTAATGATTGCACAAAAGGCACATTAGTGAATAACACCTTTTCATAACATAACTTTCCAACATGTCTTCCCATTTCAATTCATGAATAATCCTGATGCGGTTTTTTAGTCCGTTTTAATCAAGAAAAAAAAAAGAAGAAACTGAAATGAGAGTATTACTTACAAAAATAAAGTGGAGTTTGAAATCATTCAAATCTATTGCAACATTTAGATGACTTTAATAATGATATAACATGTATATAAAACATTATAGTTATAAGAATAAACACATTGTATGTACATTTGTATGCATCGTAAAAATTCACATTCGTATGCAATATTTCAAAGGCTTTCAACACAGAAGAAATATATTACTTCATCTCAAAATCATTAAAAACCGCGAATTCAGTGAAAACAAACAATAACATACTTTCATCTAATATGTTTTCTTATTTTCAGTAATACCCGGTATACATTTTTATTTTTGCTTTTAGAAAATCGAAGGCAGAAAAGATTGACAAAACAATGGTATTTCTAAGACACACAGCCTATAGAAATTCTACTGATTTGTTCTAAATCAACATTATTGAAAATATTACTATAAGAATCAATTAAATCAACAGAATTTGGAATGTGATTTTTATAGAATTTCTAAATGACCGCGAGTCGGTGTGAATACCAGTTGTGTCAATGTGACAGGATTCTTCAGATGAGTATTGAAATAGATTGTTTTAAAAACTAATTTGACAATAAACGATATATTTTAAAAGACTTTTCAATATATTTTTTTCAATAATGCTCAAACATATCTATATGACTTGAAATCGTCATTAATATACAAATGTCGTTCTGATGAAAGTTTATATATAACAAATATGTAAGAACAAATTTCAAAATGGCTTGAGCATTCAAACACCATCATAAAATTATTATATGCAGAAAAATAATGCCGTTTTTTCTCATTAGAGTGAATGAATCTTCAAATTATTTATTTCAGTGGAAGTTTATTCAATGCTTGAGAAAAATCCAGTTCCCCTCCATAGTCCCTTCTCATTAATTCGAAACTGGAATAAATCGCAACCAAATGTTAGAACCTGTCATTAAGGTGTCTGTTGCACTTTTCGAGATCACAACCCTGTTATAATCTTGATGAACTTTGTCAGGTGTAAGTATCTGGTTTCATATTTCAGTCAGGTCTTTTCCTATGTCCACAGCCATAAACAGCCATTAAATAGTCTAAATAATATGCAAATGTCGTTAATGTCAATCAATCATTATGCCCATTAGGATTAATTAGTAGGCGAATTCGTTCTGACCTAAGAATAGTTAATTGCTAATTATTTTTATCAATTACATTCAAAGAACAAATTCTAAAAATGTATAAATAAAACTGTCTAGCTTCTATTGCATACCGTCATAATCATATGACGGAAATTTGTATCAAATTAGCATAATATATAATATAAAGTGTATGAACTCTACTGCCTTGTGCATTCACTAGCTCTTCATTGCCAGATTGGATCCGTCATGGTAAGAGATATAGTATTGTTCAAGTCTGTCAATCATCAATAATGCATCAACGTTTTATCTAAATGATACGAAAATAATATCATTGTATATGTATGCAAGAATGATATCACAATTGCGGATGTTCCATGAGATTTTCCAGTTGAAAACAAACTGCTTTATCATTTTAGATGACTGAACAGTAAATTGTAAGATGTAATTTCATTCATAGAATTATTCCTTGTTAAATGTCCCTGCTAACAGAGTATTGGTTACGGTCCACACTCTTGGTAGAAATATTGATAGGGGCAAAGTTATAGAATATACAAAGTTGACGCAGTTTTAAGCAACAATTTAGTTTTGTATCATTTCATCACAATACAATAACAAAACGAAATGTAAATCGTTAGTACGAATCTCAGATAAGTTCACACAATCATTTAGTTCAATATTTATTTCATTTCACAATTTTTCACACTGAAAAGGTTCGCATAAGTGATATGTCGAGTTTCTTCTTCAATGTTTTGTTACAGTACATGTTTCCCTTTTGTTTCGAACTTTGGCATTTTTTCAAACATGACCTTTAGTTTTGTTTTCTTTACTTTGTGAAAGATTTCCGGAAGTATGTGGCTCGTCTTCCTTGTCGCAGTACTTCTTGGGTTTATGACCGGAACAACCAATGGCTTTGTCGAGCAAATATCTATGCCGGATGAGTTGCAGGAATGTTACAAATATCAGACACAGAACATAGATTTCACTCAGAAGCCTTCCCAGGAGATAAACATGTTCTGTATTACTCAATACCTTTACAAGACTGCCCACCTTCGGCCACAACGACCCGTGACAAACGAAACCATTGCCTACGTTGGTGAACTCATGCGACGGGTCATCAGCAAACACGGGAAAAAAAGCAATAGGTCTAAAAGGCAAGGTTTTCCTGGTGCAAGCATTATGGGTGTAAGGAGAGAAATTAGAACTCTTTCACGTCGGGAATGGGACACACTCGTGTACAGACTCAACCAACTTCAGCAACCAATTGTGAGTAAAGTGATGCCCTAAGAACGTTTCCATTATAAATTTGTTTTCCTCATTATTTACACTTCAATGTACGATTATGACATGGCTGCCGTGACCTCGAAGTGATTTGAAATCATTTGCAACTTTTCTGTTAACGTTGTTAAATTTACATGGTCATGGAATCCTGGCATACCCTCGAGGTTTTACGGCACGAATTTGAAACAATTCAAACAATGTAATCTCGAAACAGTATCTTTAAACACACTTTATGGTAAGTATCTTCTGCTTTTTCGTGACACGATCTTAATATAACTTTAACATACCAATTAATGTCATGTTATCTAAAAGATAACTACGGTAAATTAAACGAAACCACCAAACACCACATCAAGCCAAACTTTCAGTCATATATGGTGATAAGACAGATGCGAGCTGTAATTTTGTTTCGCGTTACTATACCTATTTAAGATTATATTTACGTGTTCAAGTTATTTTCAAAGTCTTTTATTTCATTCCAAGTGCATTTTATATTCCTATAAAATCGGTGAAAGTCTCGAATTGCCAGACGGATTACAATGGTGTCCATTTCCAGATATGTATTGTTCCTTCCGCTTTCGATTCCACACCTTAGGGCGGTGAAAAAAATTAGTAATCTAAAACGGTCGAAGCACCGATATGTTAATGTTTTAGTTAGTTCTTTGAGACTAGTCATGTTGTTTAATGAAACCTTTATTTCTACAAGAAGATGACAGTTACTAAAATCTTTTAAATATTTTTACTATATCTGTGTCACACCAACAATTATCAACGTTACAATATACGATAATTGCTTAGCCATACAAAGCAACACATTTATTCAGAAATTTTCTCTCCGATTAAACAAACAAACAAACACCTACCTCTCCTACCCCTCCCCTTCCAAAAAATATTCCTTCAATTCCTATAATTCACGCAATCTCCCAGGACCTCCTCGCGGCTCATAGATAAGGTAGTATGTAAATAAGATGTTATGTAGGGTTCGTTGGGGGTTAATATGATGACCTCAGCTGTATAATACGCAATTACACAGCAACAATTGTATGCTAATGGTGTGCTTAACTGTCTATCAAAATGACCATGCTTTCTAAATACATCACGTAGGTGAGCTGTTTGTGACCTGAGATGAGTAATATACCAAGTTGTTATTCAGAGGTCATGTATTAATACCTAATATGCCTGTCATCGTTATCACCATCATTGTCTTTGTTGTCAAATTGCATAACAATCACTCATTTATAATTATCCCCCATTTCAATTAATATGATGGATAAATATATGAGGATGAAGAACGTCAATATTTTTGGTTCAGTGGATCTTCTACTAGAATAGCATTTTCCATAATAATAGCATATGAAACACTGAGTGAACTGTCTCCTTTCTTGTTGCAGTTAACCCCTGGCCAGCCTCCCTTCGTGCCGTACTACGCTATTTGTGAAATGCACATGTCCCCGGCAATCATACAGGCGGCTCACAATGGACCTAACTTCCTCAGCTGGCACCGAATTTACCTACTCTTGTAAGTAATATATGTTGTAAAAGAAAGGCATTCTATCTAGACATGGTGATTTTGGTACCCTTGTATCCTATATCATTGGACAAGATTCTGTTTTCTATTTTTTTAATATCATTTATCTCATTACAATAACAAGTATGTGATCAAAATCAAAGTATCTTTCAATTAGCTGATGTTATTCAAAATATATCAGTTTCCTTCTTTTCTCTGTAGAATTCAAAATTTGGTTGTTTTTAGATTGGAGGAAGCCTTGGGAATGCCAATACCATATTGGGACAGTCGTCTTGACTACAGAATGCCACAGCCTACAGACTCCATTGTGTGGACACCAGAGTTCTTCGGGGAAGGATTCGGAAATGTAGCATCTGGTCCTTTTGCCGGATGGCCCCACGTTCCGTCCCCTGATCGCGTACCTCTTCTCCGCAATATAGGAAATGACGGCTCTTTGGTCAGTGATAGAGCAGTAAATGCTATAATGTCGGCTTTTAGTCATTTTGACGTCACCGAGCCTGCCCCGCCACCTCAAATGACCTTTGAGGCAATTCATAATGCCGTTCATGTTTGGATTGACGGTCAAATGTCTGGAATTTCGACTTCGCCACAAGACCCTATCTTCTTCATGCATCACGCGTTTATTGATTATCTTTGGAGTGTGTTTAGAAATGTTGTCCGAAATTCCGGTGTCAACCCAGAAAACGATTATCCAAGAAAAGGAAATAGAATTCACGCTCCGATGTCACAAATGATTCCCTTCAGCTTGATGAATATTCAGGGTTACCGCAATGACATTGAATCTCCATATGCACCATCTCCAACTTGCCCAGAATGTGGCGGTAGCGAGTATCTACAGTGTGTACCTCCCGGATACTGCGTTTCTGTCAGTGGGTTCGCGCCTGGTTTTTCCAGCACACCACGTGGACGTGGATCACGGCCAGTTCCAGTTAGGCAAAGATTTGAAACTGGACTACGTGATCCTCGTACGCGAGGGGAGGCTACCATGACCACCATTGCAGGTCGAAGGCGAAGAAGCGTAAGAGAAACAAACAAAACGACATCTTTTTCAAATGACGCGTCGCAGATGAACAACCCTTATCAAAATACATTTGTCATTGACGGAGTCAGTGACGTCAACAAATGGTCCTTCGTTCCTGTTAGGATCATATTTGAAAGACCACCTGAAGCAAAATTCGAATCTTTTGTAATGAAAGATGGGAAATTAGTAAATAATACGGATATGTTTTCACCATCAAAGTACAATAGTTTTAAAGTTGAAATAAAACAGAAAGTTCCAGCAACTTATCCCAAGTGCCACATTTCCGGTTCCGGGGCATCAAAAGTATTTGTGCAAACAGACGGACTTGATTATTCTGGTAGATATAAAGATTATGCGGTTGTAGATGAGAGACTTCCTATTTCTGCATCTATGGCTTACGTTGGAGTGAAACGCCCAGAAAATGGTGCAGCTAAATTTTACATGACAGCTTACGACTCGTGTGGAAGAGTCTGCAGACCTAGATGTCTTGTAAATGGAAGGTATCAAGAATGTTCCGGAGCTTTTCAGATCTCAACAGCATATCCAAAAATGTACGGAAAGACATATGAAGAAGCTGTGCAAGGTGTTTGGACAATAGGTGATCAACTTCTCGCTCAATCTCATTCAGCCGAGATCCCGATAGCTTTCATTTGTAAAATCACAAATCAGTGGCCGTGGCGGTTATAGGGTTATATGTTATGAGTGAAGTATTAAAAAATGGAAAGGTATACTCTTGTTTGCTTTTTCATATTAAATGTAATAATAGTAACTTCAACTGTATTCAAGATATTAAAAATTAATGTTAAAGAAACATATGTAGATACCCGGCAATAGATCAATGGAATCACATTCGGTAACATATCAACGTTGCAAGTGTTTATTTATTTTTTTTAATTTATCTAGGAAATCCCTCTCGTTTTAGAGTTAGCGTCACGTGCGCTACCTTTTTCTAGTAGACAGCATGAGGTCTGTGGTAGAAAATTGTCAATCGGCGTCAGTACGCGGAGCGCCATTTAAAGATATAAAATAACTTAAATAGACATTGATAACGGTAAGCATACAATAATTAATGTCTGTTATAGCTGTTGAACATAGCATGGCTTTCAAGAGAAAGTAATAACGGACATTATTCTTTGATTAAGTGAATAAAGCGAGCGCTTTAGTTCTCAGATATTATATCAACAATGAAAAAGGCTTCTTTCGAAACAGGTGTTTCTGAGAAATGGTGTCCTTCGTTTCAATCGTTTTTTAAGTATATATGCAATGCAGAAATATTTGATAGTAACGCCGTTAGAGCATCAAAGGTGCATGGTTCGAAGTCATGTACCTGTGAAAGGAATGGTTATGTTCTTGGATACGAGACTTAATCATATTTGCTCTGGATGGCATGTGCCGGGCCTCATATATGTTGTTTATGACTGTTCATAGAGCGATAAAGGCAACTAAGGCAAAATTCCATATAAGGAATGGAACAATTAGTACAGCTGATAGGATTAATCTTGTTATTTGCTAAATAAAATCTAGAGTTAAAACTGAAAGAAAATCTAAACCACAAAATAAATATGATGAATAAAAATAAAATAAATAAATGTAATTCATAATTTTGATTGTAGCAAATTCCAACTTTCGCACATGTCTTGTGTTTCAGTGAGGTTTGCAGTGGAAATATTTATTGTAAATAAGAGAATGGTTATGAAAATAAGGAGTCTCCTCGATAGCATATTACCTAATATAAATATATGAGGTAATATTATGTGCTGTCTTTTAGTTCCAGCAGTTCTGATCTCGTTGCATAAGTCAATATGCAGCAATAATCATTCGCTTCTGCCAGCGTAAGGAAATGTAGAAGGTTAGTGGCATGGCTTTTATATTTTTGTAGACCGACAGTTATAAAACATATTAAAGATAGTTTCTTGTCCGTCAGACTTTCTCAGAGTAACGATTTTAAAAGAAAAAAATATGGGTTGTCTTTTCCTGGGTAGTTAAAGACAAGAAAAAATAGAAAATGATAATATAGTGTTTTTTAAGTTGAATTTTTAATGACAGTTTAATGTCATGTAAATAAACTAATTATCAAAGTATTCTATTGTTTTAGCACAAGAGTCAACAATATAAAATGTTTTTTTAAGTTCAACAGTTTTTCAGAAACTTATAGGAACTTACCTCGTTCACCGGTGGGTATACACAGAATCACTGACTTTACTGTTCTCTGTTGTCTAGACCAACCATTGAATTAAAACGTAAGAATGGAGATTCACAGTCCTGGGTTATTGTGTAACAGCCTTGACAATCACGTATGCATGCTACAAAACAAATAGATGCACGTTTATGTCACTGACCTGTCATGAACTTAAACATACAGGAAAGGTTGGAAGAAAATGAAAAACGAAAATTTAATGTTTCTATGCTTAAAAATAACTACAATGGCTCTGTTAAGCTGTACAAACACAGCTTACACAGTTTGACCTGTTGAAATAAAAAATGAACAAATATATCTTTTCTTAATTCGCTATCATGAATAATAGTAAGTACAAAAATAAATCTGAGATTTATTTAAGTGGAAGATGTCGCTGATAATATTCGTCATGATAAACAAGGATGAAAAATTGCTATAATTAGTCAGAAATATTACAGATGAAATTCCTTAATATCTCATATGACGAAAATTAGCAAATATATATGACAAAAATATTTGTCGTATTATACAGCCATTTTCATACCACAACCCCATCATTCATATTAACATAATCACACGCAATATAAACATAACAAATGAAAGCGGGCTTTCCCCGTGAAGACTTTTCTTCTCTTTGTGAGAAATGAGGTCAGTACCGACTACGATATCCGGATAAAATGTTCTCATATATAGGGTGTAATAAAACAAATTGTTTAGTGATGTATGTGTTTTAGTTGTTCATTTATGGAATTGTAAAACAAACTGTGTTGAATGTAAACTTTGTTTTTTGAAAAATGTCAAAATAGAAAAAAGGAAGGAAGGTTTCCCTAAATTATAACTAGAATATTGAACAAAGGTTCATATCGATG
Organism: Ylistrum balloti; assembly: GCF_031769215.1. Classification (NCBI taxonomy): domain Eukaryota; kingdom Metazoa; phylum Mollusca; class Bivalvia; order Pectinida; family Pectinidae; genus Ylistrum; species Ylistrum balloti. The sequence continues at coordinate 3,148,775 of NW_026782299.1, forward strand.
AAGCGTGATTCACTTTTCTATTTTCCTGTGTCAAGTTCTATGCTGTTGTGCTGCCTTTATGATTTGGCATGTTCAAACAGATGAAAACTGTGTCATGAGTATGAATAATTACTTGTAATGTAAATTACGTGAATGTATTTTGGGGTCATAACTTCACTAGGACATCGTGCAGTACAGTTAATTAATAATTTCGAGTTGTACTAGCTTAACAAAATATGCATCCGGGGTCAGGGCATTTTGTTTATGAAGCACTTCATATGTCATCTTGCTTTAAATAAGATAAATGTCCCGCATGTGTGCTTCCTTTATTTTTTTTTCAAATTGAAATGTATTTACAGGAGATCCGTTTACATCACTTAAGTATTAGTAAAATATAAATCCGATACGATACTGCAAAGGTAGTTGTTTTGCAATAGTTCATCATTTTTCCGATGTTGAGTTTACACAAAGATAACAGTGAAAATGATGTTTCTTTTAGCGGGAGATCGTAACACAGACTATGATTTTTTTCACATTTTTAGGCTAAACGTACTCAGTACGCATAGCCTATTGCGACAGCCTTTCAGACAAAATTCACCGTTCCTGGCCTTCTCATTGGCTGAAATATCGAAAAGAGTTAGAGCCCTCTAGCTGCAATTTTCTGCGTAAATAATGCCGCGATTTTTTAAATCGCTATTTTAAAAGCATCCAAAATTAGTTTATTTTTTAAATAACAATACGATTACTCTATAATTCAAAAAAGAAGCAGAGTGTGGTTGAACTATTGATAAATTTTGAACAATATATTTTACGGAATTCTCGACATGACGTAAGCGTACAGAACACTGTACGTGCGAGTTGGCACCATGATAAGAAGCTAGTCTGGGGGCTTGGTTTGAATTATCAACTTACAGCACTTATAAACAAACTAAACTTACAAACAGAACATCAATTTTGCTTTAATCCTTGTCGTTGTGGCAAGATCGTCTTAATATATATCATCACTTTACCTCATTAGACGTTACAAAATTGGACTGTTCGTCCTACGGGCACACCTGCCGATAAGACACTTTTTCAGGATTTTCACACCCACCGCCATGACACTTTTTCAAGTTTTTGAAGAGAAAAAGTTTGCGCTTCGTAGGCAAGGTACATTTGGTGCTCATAATTTATGAATGATTTATTCTTAATACTGTACTGATCATGATGTTGACTTTGTTATAACTTATATTTTTTGTCTTTTAGTTTTATTTGATGAAAGTTGATTGTGCTGATTTCTCAAGGTTTGTTAATGTGTATCAAAGTTCCTTGAAATAAAAATATTCCTTCAAACAAAGCGCGTATAAAAAAACCCAAAATATTCATGTTTATAATTATCAATTAACTAAAACGAAATATTTCCATAACATATTTATTTGTGTAGCGTGTCATGGTGACATTATCTAATATATTGGAGATCAAAAATAGTAGTAGTAATAGTGAAAATATTGTGAATTTTGTATATATATGGAAGTCTGGTTTAATCTCATAGCACCATGATACTTCAAGGAAGATAGGCATGTAAATACATTTAATGTAATTACTTACACTTTTATCTATCTGAAATGCTGTGTATACCTTATCTACTTTCCTCAACTACAAATATAATTATAATAAATCGGTAAGCAGGACCAGACAATACATTCAAAATAAAGAAGTAGGTTTAAAGTCCTTTCGATTTGTTTAAATCCTCATATTGATAGGATAGTAATTGCAACATCTTGGGTATTTCAAAAGTTTTATTTAGTCAACTTCATCATAGAGCTATTTATCATTTGGTTTGGTGGCGATAAATATATGGTTGTGTGTATTTTGTTATTTTTTTTTTACCTATTTTGATTTATTCACATTATTGTCGTCAAATTTGAAATAAGAATTAAAGAAGATATAAAATCGCTTGATATTAAGAAAAATAGCCTCTGGTTCTCTTATTTTAGTTATGTTTGCATTCCAAAGTGTAGGAGTATGGGGAAAGTAATATAGCTTAGCGGTTATTTGTGAACATTTTGCAATACGTTTAGCCTGTCAGCACTTTTAGTACTTTGATTTTTTCATGGTATCTAATTTATACCTTTTACTTCAGCGTGACGTACGTATTTTAAATCATGAGGAATTCTTGGTAAAATATTTTGTTGGTAAACGAGATATATAAGCATGGATAACCAGTCTGTTATCAATAAAAAAATAATATTAACGTATTATCTCAATGAAGTCAGTGAAGTACGAGGTATACTGATTCATCATATGATCTTTCTTCTGGTCGTCATCATACGATCATTCTTCTGGTCGTCATCATACGATCATTCTTCTGGTCGTCATCATACGATCATTCTTCTGGTCGTCATCATATGATCTTTCTTCCGGTCGTCATCATACGATCATTCTTCTGGTCGTCATCATACGATCATTCTTCTGGTCGTCATCATACGATCATTCTTCTGGTCGTCATCATACGATCATTCTTCTGGTCGTCATCATACGATCTTTCTTCTGGTCGTCATCATACGATCTTTCTTCTGGTCGTCATCATACGATCATTCTTCTGGTCGTCATCATACGATCTTTCTTCTGGTCGTCATCATACGATCTTTCTTCTGGTCGTCATCATACGATCATTCTTCTGGTCGTCATCATACGATCATTCTTCTGGTCGTCATCATACGATCATTCTTCTGGTCGTCATCATACGATCATTTTTCCGGTCGTCATCATACGATCTTTCTTCCGGTCGTCATCATACGATCATTCTTCTGGTCGTCATCATACGATCTTTCTTCCGGTCGTCATCATACGATCATTCTTCTGGTCGTCATCATACGATCTTTCTTCTGGACGTCATCATACGATCTTTCTTCTGGTCGATGCTTTCTGTATGAAATATTTGTGTTAAGAAATTTAAAAACAGATGACATGACATTGATCAACTTTTTTTTTGGTTTTCGATGTCAAAATCATCCTTCCAAAGACTGCATTCGTCACCAATACACTAATACCTCAATACACCAAAAATCTGTTCATCACAAATTCTCAAAATTTATAACGATATCTTTTCTTTCTTTCTTTTCTTTCTTTCCTTCTTTCTTTCTTCCTTTCTGTTTTTACTTTACTTTGATATTGTCTCATCAAGTAATAACAAGTTATGTAATGTTGTTTTAGTAATATCAGTTGGATAAAACATTTTAGCATCTGTTTTTTATTACCAACTGAAGAAGCTAAATCGTGCAAATGACATGACTAGATAAGAATCATGTCTGGCCTTCTGTCACATGATGTCACTGTATGGTCTGATATTTAAGATGTTTATGGTTAAAATCACATCAAAACACTATGTTTTGTTTAATCGGGAGTAATGCGAGGTTAAACTCGGGATGTATTCACCGTGACGTGTCAAGCTTGATTTCTGAAACATGTATTATTGTACAACCTGACAGGCGGAAACATGGCGATATCTTGCATAACTGGATCATAGGGCAAGCTGTAATGAAAGTATTGACAACGATTACATATGTTTTAATATCTTCGAGCATTACTTGTAGTAGGATTAATTAAGTGAATGAAAGTGTGAAGAGCACAGCCGTTTTATCATAAACTGACTGATGCCCGCAGCAAAATGGTGAGTAAGCATTTGCAAATCTTTTCTCGTTAAAAGAAATGAAATAATGAGATAAACTCTTTGTTTCAATTTTGGCATCCTTTTATATATACTGATGGAATCCACGGCACCAAAGTCTTATCTAGTACACGTGAAAGCAGTATATATAATGATCTTCTACAATAGGTCCATTGCCACCTCAAGCACCTCTTATTGATTGTAACCTACGTTGCCACATGTCAAGTCAATGGCCTTCTGGAGCCAATACCGATGCCAGACATCCTCCGAGAATGCTACAGGTATTGAATAAATTATATTGTTGTTGTTGTACGTCGATTTTTAAAGACAGAGATCTTGGGTTACTTTGATAAATCAGTAAACAACAGTAAAAAGACAATACCGTAAGAAATATTCAAACATGTTACATGAATTTGAGTCCATACAATCAGTGCGGAATAAAAAACCAAATGATTCTTCACTTCCTATTATACAATAAAACCAAAATATCGGTAATTATTTTCATAAAAACTAAAGATTTTTTGTCACTTTCTGCAACAAAAATAACCAAAAATTTATCGCGTTCTATTAAACAAAATATTCGTCATTTTCTATTTAAAAAATCGTCTTTCTTTATTCAAATCAAAAGATTCGTCATTTTCATTAAATGAAAGATTCGTCTCTTTTTACAAAAACAAAATATTAGTCACTTTTATTAAACAAAGGATTCGTCACTTGCCATTCAGCAAAAGATTCGTTACTTTTCTCTGCCAATTTTCGAAATTCGTTGCCCGTCCTTTTCTATATGTTTGCATTTACCCTCCAGATACAGGACCGAGAATATCAGCGTATCTGAAATGACGTCACAGAGCCTTAACAGTTTCTGCATCACAGATTTCCTCTCTGAAACTGTTCTCCTTCGTCCTCAAAGGGAAATATCAAACACGTCGATTTTGTATGCACAAGAACTCATTCGGAAGGTCATTGGACGCATCAATACTGGAGGTAGATCCCGGAGGCAAGTGAGAGAGAGGAAAGAAGTCCGAACTTTATCCAGGGAGGAGTGGAACACCTTCACAGAGAGACTCAATATCCTAAAAAGACCAGTGGTGAGTTTACAGATTGCGCTTGTTGTCCAAATACATAGCATAGTATCGTTTGTCCTTAGTAAGTGTGTCCGTGTTCATGCTGGAACAGATCCTGTCTTCAGTAAATGATATAACACTTTTGTGTTTCGCTATGTCAAAAAATTTTATTTGTGTTGTGTAAGGTATCACAAATTAAGGGTTGAGTTTTTGGTCAATGATACGTTTGTAAGAAAGTTACCAAATATATGTTTTGCATGAATTGTGTAAGCCGACTACTCCAACAAAGTCGCTTCTTGAAAAACAGCATATATCATCTATTTGCAATTAATGTGATATATGCACAAAAGTTGCCCGATATTTCTTGACAAATGTCAAGTGCATGGTGTCTCTACAAATGCCTTAATGCTTGTAATTTGTACCGTCTGATTTTTTTCGTTGCTTTGTGTCTAATAAGACATTTTGCTTTTGAGATCTCGCCTGGTGTCATTTTTATTTGTTATCGTATTAGATATACATAACATTTTTCATGGATTAAATGTGCAATTATTACTACAAATGTTATTAATGAACGAAATGTGCGATTTTTACTTCAGATGTTGCCGAATGGTGAACAGTTTGTACCTTACGATGCCATATCTGATATTCACATGCCACCTTACACACTTCTAGCAGCACACATAGGGCCTAATTTCCTCGGCTGGCATCGTGTTTACCTCCTGCTGTATGTAGATCTTCTGTGTCCACTGTCTGTAAATTATCATTACATAGTTGAACATTCTTATGGTCCATTACTAATACTGGTTTACTGATACAGTTGGATTTCGTACTCTCAACCATTTACCAAACACTGAAGTACTCTGAGTCCGCTAGATATTCTAGTTCAGCACAGTTGCTTCTACCCTCCTTCGAACTTAGTCAGTCTTTTGCTAGTGCCAGAAATATTTAATTTAGAACATTCGATAGATTGTTCAAAATACATGTATAGGCAAATTAATAATTGGATACAACAGACGCCAATAAGTGAGTATTCTTGGCCACGATAGTGATATAAATCATTCTTTCACTATTGTATGTCAGATTTAACTGTGCATCCTGCTTAAGATATTTCATTTTCATTGTAGACTAGAAGAAGCACTAGGAGTTCCACTTCCGTATTGGGACAGTCGACTGGACTTTGACATGGTAGACCCGACCGATTCAGTTCTCTGGACACCGGAGTTTTTCGGTCAAGGTTTCGGCATCGTGGACAATGGACCTTTCGCGGGATGGATCACACCACAAGGAATCAACCTCATCCGAAACATTGGGAATGACGGATCCCTAATCACTGATGAACAAGTCCAGGGAATTCTCATGCAGGGTAGTCACTACGAGGTTACGGAACCAATACCAAGACTAAGCATAGAACGCGTGCACGACGGGCCGCACGTGTGGGTTGATGGACAACTGTCAGCACTTGCCACCGCCCCACAAGAGCCCGTTTTCTTCTTGCATCATGCCTTCGTTGACTATATTTGGTATTTATTTAGGAACAGGCTTCGTATGGAATACCCGGATATAGATCCTCAATACGACTACCCACTTAAAGGAAATGTTCTTCACGCTCCTAACGCACCAATGATACCATTCAATAATCTTCAAAACATTCAAGGTTATAATAATTTTTTTGAGTCCCGTACAGTTTACGCTCCGTCCCCAACATGCCCTGACTGTGGTGAAAGTCCTTACTTAGTCTGCAATCTAACGCTAGGGAGATGTCGTTCTCTTTCTGCAGCTGAGGTTGCGCCATCTCGTGTAGTACCATTTGGAGCTGCTGACGCTGCCGCGACCGGTGCAGTTGCCGGTGCAGCTGCCGCTGTTGGTCAACTCAAAATACAGAAACTCGTGAAAAAGTTGGGGCCTCTTAAGATAGGGTCGCGGTTTAAAGTATTTAGTCGAGATCCTAGAACAAGAGGGGATACTCTTCCAAATTCACCTCTAGCTACCAGAAGAAGGCGAAGTTTTAGTAACGATTCAAATGTGAACGAAGCAATATTCCAAACAAAGAATATGAAAAGTAGGGGTCATGTAGGAGATTCCCAGATTGATAAACCATACCTGAATACATTCGTTCTGGACAGTGTTAGTGATGAAAAACTTTGGGTGTATATTCCTGTGAAAATTATTTATGAAAAACCTTCTGAAATGTCAACAAACCCTGTTGAATTACCAGAGAGTATTTCCCCGCGTCAACGTAATTTAATCACAAAAGAAATTAACAACACAGAAATTGTACAACCTACTATCCCAGCTTCTTCTCCGAAATGCCATGTTTCCGGTTCCGGTGCTTCTAAAGTTTATGTCCAGACCGATGGTATTGACTATTCCGGCAGATACAAAGACTATGCTGTGGTAGATGAGAGGCTGCCGATCTCATCTGCTATGATATATGTCGGTGTCAAAAATCCAAAACACAGTGCAGCGAAATTTTATATGAGTGCATTTGACTCTTGCGGTCATGTATGTAAACCCAATTGTTTAGCAAACGGTGAATATAATGCATGCTCTGGAACCTTCCAAATTACATCGTCTTCGCCTTTGATGTATGGAGTGACCGTTAAGGAAGCTGCCAACGGAGTATGGGAAACGGAAGGCAAGCTTCCGGTTGTTTCAGAATACGGCAATGCACCTGTGGTATTTACTTGCAAAATATACACTAATTGGCCTTGGGATTTATCTTAATTTGCACTTTTGACGATAGAGATATATTTCGAGTATTTGCATATTCCAAAACAACGAATCATAAAATGGAAATTTATGTAATATAAATTTCAAAATGCAATACATGGGAACTAAATCAATATAAAGTCTTTGGTGGTGTTTATTGTAATCAATAATGAAAGGTTTGGGTATTAAAATAACATTTCATTGTTGTTTTAAGGATCATTTTTCACGTTGGTGTAATAACAAATGACCTTATAGGATGAAACAAAATCATAATTCTAATTCAAATTTGAATGGATAAAACAAGAGCAAAATATGAAAAAAAGAAGAAAACCAAAATTCTTTAATGGTGGGTGACGTAATTTGAATCTAGACAATCAAAATGATAAAACGTCCTCAAAATAGAATATATTATCAACGCCGAAAGCATCAAGTACAGAACAGGTCACTGATTAAAGTCGAATGTTTCCAAATATTTCGTAACGACGCCTATCAATTTCATCATTAAACTTTTTCCCCCCGAAATCATGTTCTGTTATCATTCTGTCATATAACGACTTCTACCGAGAAAATAAGTCGGTAAGAAAAAGAATAGAATTAACTGTAATAAGTCCGCAGTTCGACAGTAAGCAGAGAGTGAAGTTTTTATAAAGATTCTAAACTCATTATACATAACATTGCAAGTTCAGGTTCCTTTTAAGACGTCAGTTAGGCATTTGCTACACAGATGTTGTTTTTTAAAAAACAAAATGTCATTGATATATGTATATCTGCGGAGTGAACCCGAAGGACAGGGCACACTTAGCTCTCCGATAAATCTTGCCTCATATTAAGAAATAAAGGCTATCAAGGACGGAACACGTATTGGTCACATGGATATTTTTTATGATCTATAATAAAATCTTAGTACCAATCCCACGAAAAATACAAGATGCATGATGAAATATAACGATATCATACCCTATAAGTCACGTTGCAGTAACGCACTTAGTCAGTCCTTTGATTTACATTACTCTGATGGACATTTGCATAATCAAATCATGTGACAAGCCAATTTATCACTTATTTAAGGAGCAATATAAGTCGTTATTTTGATAAGAAAAATCTTCGTATAAAAGATGTAGTGGTTTTTTTTTTTTTTTTTTTTTATCACATTATATGTCAGATTGTGCAAAGATTACTGTGATTTAATGCCAAGGTTATAATTTGCATTGGTAGGCGTATATGCATGACTGTTTTCAACTTCTAAATATTCGCACTGCATGTCCATGGGCAGGTGGTTCTTTGAAAGCATGAGTAAAATAATGAATGAAGGGAGCTAACCTCTTATTGTTAATGAACGCGTCATATCTGGCCATAGATAAATAAAGACAAAGAAGTAGATCAGCTACTACTTACCTCATATTTAAACCTTAAATCTAAATAATATTAACATATATAAACATATTTAAGAGACACTGTTAAAAGTATATATTTGAAAAGGTTTACGATCGAGTCAGATACTGACAAGCAACTAAACTTCCACTGAGTTATGCTCTCTACCAAGGTCGTAAGCAATTCTGTATTAAAATGTGCATGTATGATTACGACAATGATATACCATCATGTAAGTACAATCAGTACACCATTGTTTTTCAAACAATTAAAATAAATATTATCATTGCTGATAACACTAGGGAAGCTTTTAAGCATCATCATCGAATGTTATTATTAAACACATGTATATACAAGTTGCAAAATCGGTAACAAATATTATTTTTAAAATCACATTTCAGTATGAGATTTCAAGCAGTTAAATCATGTTACGGAGAGTCGGATGTCAGAGGGTCAGGACTGTTGAGGACAAACCAATAAAATATTATAATAAGGTAATCAAACGTGTACAAAATACGGGAATAGAAATGGAGATTGTCTCTTTGATTAACGTGAAAAATAAACTAGTAAATTAAGTAGCAACTTTACGTAAGCACAGAGGTCAAAAGATTATATCGCAAATCAAATTTTATATTTATTATGAAAGGTCGTAGTTTTCGGAACATTTCAAAGACATATTCAATTGTATATGATAATCGGATTGATATTGAGGCGATATGATGGGATGCATGCTTGGTAGAATGTGCGTAGTTTGAAGCGACATTTCCGGAAACAAGATTTTGCACTTTAAAAACTTCAGTGTTAAAGGTAGTCTGCAATAAATAACATAGAGAGGATCCGAATTTTAATATCTACATCAATATAATACCTGGAAAACTGATTTATCGTTATAACCCAACTATCAACCGTAATAACGTAGAACATTGGTATTATCTAATAATGAATATAATCATCAAAACACAAATTAGATTAAACTAAGGCTACATATACATAGAAAGTAGAGAAACACGAATGCTCCTGAAATGTTAAGTCAATTGATGCATATCAGAACGTCACTTTTCCAAATGAGAATTGGGTATACAACAATGGAACCAACATGTATATTGACGAGCATCAAAGATGTCCAACTTCACGTCGCACAAGGAAGTACAATATTTCCAAATTAGATCATTATCGCGACTATAAAACTTCCCCCGTCATTATCATCATCAGCCTGCATCTCTCGAAACCAAGTGTTGTGACTTTTCAGAATCCGATATATCGCATGAAAATCGTAATATTGTGAAGCAGTTGAATATCGACAAATAAACACTATAAATTAGGGATTCAAGTTTGTTGCTATCCAGAAAATGAAAATGAACACTAGGGAAATTGAAATCATGGCGCTTATCTGTTGGTTTGGTTGTAGAAAAAAGTGAGGTAAGTGGGTACTGCTGAAGCGTCTGTCGTGCCCCTGATTTTCAGTTATGGATGGTATCCACGATTGGTCAACATATATGTAGTTCATAAATTTCTTTTTACTTAAAGACATCATCAATAAAGCTGAAAGTGAAATTGAATGTCTATGTGACCTTTCGGTTGTCACCGCTTTAAATAGAAATACATGTACTCCATTTATCATTATCAATTTAATACAGACCCGGATCCAGAATTGCGGGTTAGTGGGGATGCACATTTTTGTATTGTGCCCAACACCTCCCTTTATTTCCAGCTTTTCTGTGTTAAGTTTACATACTTTATATATTGTATAATCGTTCTAGCTTCGACATATAATCACGAATTTCATTACACATAGGACGGAAAACGAAAATATAAAGTATAATGTTATGCCCTGATTTTTTGGCGAAAACAAATAATTACTATACATGTAATGTCCTCAATTCAGTTATTCCTGTGTGACTTGAAAAGCCGTATATTACATAAAACTTCTACTCTGAGGTGTGATGATAGGATTTCATTTTATTATCCTGCAAATTTTTGTAATACATCCGTTTCATGACAGGTGCGATAACACGAGGCCAATATCTACGTAAATATATATACATATAAAGAGCTTATATATAAGGTCTTTATATGTTTATGTGTCTCGTATTTCATGTACATACGTTCGGTCGTTATCGGACGTTTTTGATTAAATCTTCACTTTGATAGCCGATTAGGAGATAACACACGTCTAAATCAACTCCTGTCGTCTGCTCTTCAACATGGCGGTCGTCAGAGTGGAATATACAGAGGATGGATTTGCCATCATCACGATGCAGAACGGTGAAAACAGACTAAATCAAATCTATGTAAACGAAATGACGCAAATTCTGGACGACATTGAAAGGTCAGTAGGAAACGTGTCGCGTGATTTATCAAAATGAAATAGAAGGGTCAGTATGTAGGACGACGGGTACTTGCCACGTGTGCTGATACACCTGAAATCCTAAGGTCGGTCAGTTCGCCTGACACTGGTTTGTCTATGGGAGTACATGACTTGACATAATCAAGATTCATCTTCAGTTCAGTGTCGTGACTAATATACTTCATTGTAAATTATATACCACTTTTTAAAACGTTTCAAGGTGGCCATTTTATCATTGAAATGACCAATTTTATGTTACATCTATAACATCAATTACAGTCTATATCTGCATACGAGGATAAAAAATGTTCAGCACTAAAGTTTAAGATTTTTAAAATGTCCACCAAAACATAATTTGATCCATTCGTAAAGCATTAATTCTTCCTATTTGAAGACACAATAGCAGTTAGGCCTAGACAATATGGTAATAGTGCAAATGCATTGAAGAGCAGAAAATAACGCCGAATGCATTGCTACGACGGAAACGGAGCCAACATTGTTTGAATAAAATGTGACACTTCGTACAATTAGATACACTGTATTCAATGAAGAGAAACGTACGGCAAATGTTAATCAAATTAAATTGCCCTCGATGAAATGTTTCAGAAATAAAGATGTGAAGGCAGTAATCACTACAGGAGAAGGGAAGTTTTTCAGTAATGGCCTTGACCTCGAGTGGATGAAATCTAACACAGAGGATGTAGTGAACGCCTTCAGATACGGGTTGCATGCGTTACAGTGGCGCCTGGTGCACTTCCCACTTCCAACGGTGGCTTTATTAAATGGTAAGCAAAACCAATCCATATGTAATGCGATTTTTTTTTCAAAGTCGTGATTCCAACGTATTGTCTGCACACTGCAGTTGTAAATATACATGTACTGGCAAATAATTTGTTTTTGTGGATGTTTCATTTTCGTCAATTTCGTGGGAACTTTTAGTGCACGAAATAGATGTCAGAAAATAATAATCCTTTAAAGACACAATTGTTATTATTTTATATATACTGTTTTGTTAATTTGAAAATCATGAATTTTGAATCTCACGAAAATAAGCTTTAAGTATAAATAATTGTATTCGATTCTGTAGGACACGCATTTGCTGGTGGGGCGTTTATTGCAATAGCACATGACTATCGCGTCATGAACTCAAAAAGAGGCTGGATTAGTTGGAATGAAATACTCGTAAATCTCCAGTTAAATCAGGCTTCGTTAGAGTTACTAAGGTAAGTACTCGTATACATGACATTTTACTTCATTCATAAGGATTCCCGGAAGTGTGGAGGAAAAGTCTTCCTGTGCATGTTTTTAACTATTGAAGTTCCGTTTATCTGAAATGCTTGACATTTCCCTCAAACAAACTGTCGTATAAGTCAGCATTCATTAAGTATATTTCATACAAAGTTAATGTTAATTGACTATACCTATATTTGGAATATCATTTCAGACAAAAAAAACCCAATTCAAATCTCTTCTCAGTTCCTGATGTCATCAGAGATCAGTTATTTTTCAGACTTTAGAACTTTAGTCGGATTTCTTCTCTGTTCTCAAAAAGCTTAAACATTTAATGGCTTGATTTGTGTTTAACCATTTGATTTTTTGTCGTATGTTTTAAAAACAATTATTAAAAGCAAATGAAAACTTAACTTAATTAAAATATACGTGATTGAATTACTTGTTAAACAAAAATGTATCGGCTCGTCAAATATTGTACATTTTGCAGTATGAATTAAAAGTGTTCACGCTGTAGTACCAACATAGATACAAGTACAGCGAACATGTCTTTGAAGACTTCTGTCATTATACATGTATGCAGAGTAAACGTAAGCCACAGAAATCAGTGTAACGCATTCCATTGTACTTATAGACAGAAAATCTCCCGTATGGATGCCTTGAGAGAAGCTGTCTTGTTTGCCAAAAGAATAACTGCCACCAGAGCTGTCGAGCTAGGGATAGTAGACGCGGCTGTCGAACCACAGAACCTTCTCAAAGAGGCCAAACGCATAGCACTTCAGGCACTAGGACCAAACGGGATTGACAGCAGCATGCTTCAAACTATGAAGAAAGACTTATTCCAACAGCCCAATATTGACAAAGTCAATGCTAAACTTTAATTACTGGTCTTTTGTGCTTGCTATTATTATTGAGATGATGTCGGATTGTCGTTGTGTGTTTACTAGGTAGACATTTAATCAGAGTGCATGATGCTGAGCATAATGGCATGTCAATTCAAATTTAAGGTTCCCTTGAGATTTTGTCATTACTGATCCTTCTCAATTATCAAAACGTTCATCTTATCAGGTGTATGTTTTGTATGAGTCGAAATTTTATATTATCAAATGAAACGGTTTGAGTGAGTCGAAAATTATCAAATAAAGGTTTGAGAGGGACCAAATTGATCAAATAAAGGTTTGAGAGGGTCCAAATTTATCAAGTAAAGGTTTAAGTGGGGCGAAATGAAATCTTGTCCAATGAGGTTTAGACTATGTCGAAATTAATTTATTTTGTTATTAAATATTCATTGATATACACGTCATACATACATATTAAGATAAACATGTTCTAGAGATCGTAAATATTCATGTATGCAGTCATCATCCTAATCAAAAATGCATATCAAATTATCTGCTGTAATATACGGCAAAGTTTGAATAAATGAATCTATTATCGTCAGAATTACACGTGCAGAGGGTTTATACAGTGGAAATATTCGATTTAAACGAAGGAAAAGGCGTAAGATCTGAAAAAGAAACGACTGCTTTAGATACCAACTGCTAGTTTTGATCAAAAGCAAAATTCTATCACAACGGTTTACCATTAAGGCGAGTTGGTCTAAGTGTATCATGGATACTCCTAAAATGTAACATTAGAAAAATCTGTGAAAAAGTGTGTCACGCTTGATAATTTTATAAATGTGTCAGATGATAATATTCAGATACATTTTAACACCGGAAGTACAAGATAAAACTTAAGTTATCTGGACAATTATTTACGCAGTTTTATGTTATTGTTTTCTTCTTTTTCAGTTATCTCGTGATTTGTGTCCTTAATTGACTTAGTATAAGTATTTGGTACTTCGTGTATACATATTAAATGTAATAGATTAAGATAAATATGCATAGCTTTTTATTTTATTTTTTACCCCTCTAAAATGTGGTCAAGGCCCTGGAAACTACTTTGATAGGCCTTACTACCAGCCTATTAATCCAAATGATTCTATCATCTATCCACGAGGTAATTTTAAAGAGTTCTGTAACCTAATGGTCACTACTGTATCACGGGGAGGGTAGATTATAATTATTAACATATCGTAAATTGGTGCGTAACAACAATCTAACTCGTTGATTTCTTCATGGACTTTTCTCTAGATAAATATACAGGTTATGATAGAGATATCTCCAAACAGAAAACATTATTTGTATAATTTAAATAGATATTATACAATGTGTGAAATGTATCTTAAAAGAAAAAAATATTTTATTGGAAAAGATAGGAATTTTGAAATGACATAAGATTGAGACATACGCCGGGGAAAAGAAATCGGATGCAAGACTGAAGAAAATAACTTTTTCTAATTGTTTGATGCAACAAATTGGAGGAGAAACTTCAATTCACAAAAGACAAACAAGGCACCCTGAGTCGTCCATTTTGATGTCTAAGCCATTTAACACAGAGTTTTTCAATGGTTTTCTGTCCACGTGAAAAAGACGAATAAGATTTTGGTAACAGTTAAAATTTCAAAAAGCATTATAGATGACTGTGTGATTAAACAGCGAGATATTCTGGACAATCTAACATACACCCAATGTGTTTCATATGGAGTCGAAACCTAACCAATTACAAACATGACTATCGATGTTTAAAAGAACAATGTACGCTAATTATCAAATACCAGAGTGCCAGGTATCACTTAATCATAATTGTCAGATCCAACTACGGTCAGTATCTGTCTGACCAGTTCGCTTATCATTTGAGTTACACAGTCGGACTCCCGAATCGCCGTTCTGTAGTTACGAGTATCAATCTATATCGTACCGAATTACAAGCTCATCATACCAAACACGTTTGACGTCTTGCTGTTGGCTAAGTTTGAACACTTGGGTCTGCATTTTAAATGCTGTTTGTTTAATTATTCTTATTTATTTACCAATTTCAAACAATTTGATGCATTCACCAGTCGACAAAAAACCCGAAGATAAGTCACGTCACGCTGTCCCTAACAGATAGGAGAAACGAATGATATTTAAATATAGTCTGAACATACGGTGCCTATGGTGCTGTGAATATTACTTCATCATCAGAGTTCCAATCCATAATTTGATATCCTTTGGTATAACATTTCTACCACAGGACGACATCGCGGAAATGGAAAATTAATCAAGTTTATATATTTACAATCAACTTTAAAATATATGGTTCTGGAACGTGCCTATCTTTGGAAAAGTGATTAGATTAGTAAAAAAAAAAAATCAACTTCTTACCTACTTTGTACTTGACATTGGCTAAGATTCAGATAAGCACGGTGCGTTTTTTTTTATTTATTTATTTGTATGCACAACGGTCCGTACATTGGCAAAATAGATCTCGCCAAGACTGGACATCAAGAAATCTATATTAAGTTTCATTCACGTTATGGAAAGGTTGAAATAGTTTCCCCCTTGGGAAAAACATATATGTAGGTACGGAAGAATCACATTTTATACCAGCTCGGAAGGTTTATGCGTTTAACTACAAGCAATTCAAAGTTCTTTTCAGTTTAACGTGACACAGAATGATGAACATAAGCTATTTTCTCACGAAAAGTTTAATAAAACGTAATGCATTTTAAAACTTATCGTTACAAAGTTGGCTGTAGCTCCGATTTACATGCATTAGCTTAACTTTCAAATGGTTTCATGTCAATTTCAAAAATGAAATTGTTAAATGGAACTTGAACCGGTGCTTACTTTTTTTTATTTAACAAGCCTATAACATCAATCGGAACACAACAACATGTCACAACAGGATAATTTGCCCTCTGTTTTGATACTGCCATTGCATTCAAGCGCTCGAAAGATGAAGATAGTGTCGCCCTCATTTCTTTAAATAAACGATCACTGATTGGTCAATAGCGGAATCACCATTTGTTTAGGAACCATTAAAGCATGTGTGCCCAGCTTTCGAAGGGCTTTGTCAGCACTCTGTTAGTAAATGTGCGGAAGGCATTTCCTCAGATGAGATCAGTAACAGTATCCACCATGGGAAAAACAAAATGCAAGATTCAGAAATTGTCTCCGACACTATATGGTAAGAAATTTTCACAACTGCGAAAACCGCGCGGATTTTGCTGATGCAGTTGTTTACATAATATTACGATAAATACATATGTATATATACTTTATATAGGCATTTACTGCTAATATAAAACGAAACATACATACCCAGTAGCTTCAGATTCCGACTAGGCCTATATATACAACCCATGTGATTACAATCCAGGCTTCATTTTGCTTTTAATCATTAAAGAAAGGTTGAACATTAGGCAGGAAATTATCCATTCAGACGAGTTTCGGGTCTAAGGGAGGTAGAATAGGTCGAGTCAGGTTTTGTTCGTCAATGCATATTATCATTGTTGTCTTGTCACGAAATGGGACTTGTTTATTTGGTAAACAGATTTAATGAGGAAGAGATACTGAAATTTTAGATATTTTTTTGTCGCCTTCTGTCACTGAATTTTTTATTCTTTTTTTACAGGTACAGCCCTCCATTCCACTACCTCTGACAAGCCTTTAACAGTAAGTACAGTTGTAATAAAATGGAAATTGGCATGGCTTTTATTGAAAGATCTCTTAAGTTTGTACTGAAACACAGCCAAAGCTTTGCTTAAATTATTTGGAAGATATATATTGAGCTATAGACGTATGTGAAAAAAAGTTGTTGTAAGTCTGGACATAAGCTCAGGACAGGCAAATTTATGAAGCTCATCTCGGAGTTTTGTCTTTTGATCGCCATGGCTCGTAAAAATAAAAAGTCTTCTGAGACTTTCTTCACTAAATCTCATAAAATGAAAACTCATGTAAGATGCCTTATTCATGAGTTTTAATTTTTATCACAATTAACTTCACATCGATGAAAAATAAATTTTGTAAATTAAGTTTACTATGAATAACAAGTCTTTTTTTATCTGTTCATTTAGGTTTGTGTTGAAGGAAACATTGCCAGTGGGAAGACAACATTTTTAGAACATTTTAAGAAATATTCAAATGTTGAGGTAAATGTCAAAATTACACAAAACAATGTACAAACAGTTGTATTGAAAGATTGAGTTTAAAGTAAAGTGATTGGAAGATAATTCCTAGGAATATGTCAAAAGTAGTCTGTCTTCTTGTGTTTAAATTGTTATTTCAATTTAATTTGAATTGTCTGAAACGATTGCTGTCGTATATATTATTGTACCTACATCATGATTTACCTGGATACATTTTACTTCTGGATCATATGGTGTATAATATTATGTATTTTATATGTGATAATTGAATATATATTTCAGTTTTAGATTTTCTTTGTCCATGTGAAACTAAAATTGTAGGAAGTCTGCAATGATTTTGGATTCAGATGATGAAATTTGTTGTTGACTTAATTTATTATGTTTAGGTGTATGAAGAACCAGTTAAAAAATGGAGGAATGTCGAGGGACACAATGTTTTGGTAAAGTTTATTTACAAGTGTGTTCTGGTATAATGCATACCTATGACCAATTACCAAAGTGTTTGTTAGGCATATATATTTATATTCACCATTGATAATGATAATGTTAGTTAGAATGTTGAATTCAAGGGCAAGTTAATTCATGGATTTGATGTGGAATTAAAAGTCCTTCATGATAATTTTGATTTCTTTTGGTACCAAATCATATTTATCTTGCTTTCAGCCATGGTAGTTTTCATTTTAATGTGATTAGTGATAACATAAAAAAATGTTTAAATATATTAAAAATCTGGTTAACTTAGAGAATTTAAACAGATTGTTAGAGAAAATCGATACTGGCAATTGAAATAATTGAAACTATTTTTCACTGGAAATAGAATAGAACATAATTTTGATTAAGAAAAATCATTTTAATGTATTAATGTAAATATATCTTAACTTATTTATTCTGTTAATTTTTGTTGTGTCTCAAAGTTTAGATCACACATTTTTGGAAATATGTATTTGCAGGCAAAAATGTATGAAGATCCAAATCGATGGTCACTGACATTACAAACCTATATCCAGTTAACAATGCTTGACAGACATGTCCAAGTACCAGTAAGTATTGAATGGTATACTTGACCTGAAGATGAAATTCAGATAAGTTAAAATAATTCACACTTCTCAACATAAAGTTCAGAAACATATGATTATTTCACTGAGTTAACTCCCTTGCATTTCAAGAGTTTGGTGTTTGTAAAAATGAAACATGTTCCGATGGATTTCCACATTATAATGATGCAAAGAAATAAAAAATATACTTTTGATTTTGAGGTTAACAGCTTCATTGTGATTTTTTTGTTGTTTTTCAAAGGAGGATCGGCAAGTGAAATTAATGGAAAGGTCCATTCACAGTGCAAGGTATTGCTTTGTGGAAAACCTGTACAAAAGGTACTTATCTACCATATATTCTTATTACAACATAATAGTCTTACAGAATCTCATCGGATAAAGAAGTTAGTTTGAAGTTGTTGTAAAATAAACAATTTTTTTTCTTTTCATAAGAAACAATTCAAAATGTTTGCATTGTGTCTCGATTACCTTGAACAATTTTAAAAGACCCTCATAGCTTTTATATTGTCATGATCTAATCTATTGTGTAAGAAGATATTGTTCTCTTTATCAAATTTTGACTGTGCTGCATTTATGTTATTGTATGATAACCATATTCATAATACGATAATTGATGGTGTTGTTAAAGTTTCTTTCCCGTGTTTGTGTTTCAGTGGTAAGATGACCGACATGGAATATGTTGTTCTGATAGAATGGTTTCATTGGATAAGACAACATCATGATTTGAATGTTGATTTAATAGGTATGTATGTTCAGTGTTTAACTACTAGACCAGCTATTGAAATTTTCATGGTCACAAAAATGTTTATTGTTAACAATCTTCTGTAACCTATCTAACAGTGCAGTTTGCATCTGATATGTGTTGGGAAATGTTTACACTTGTGATAGGTGCAGGTTGATTTTATGAAATTAAAACAATGTATTGTCATGTTATGTCTCCTTTCAGTTTACCTCCAAACAAGACCAGAGACAGTTTATGAAAGAATAAGAAAAAGATGCAGACAAGAAGAGACTACCATTCCAATCGTAACACAAACTAAATTACTGACATTATGATAAATCTGGCTTGAGTTTTGTTTTTCCTTATTTGGTAACAACCAATGCTTGCTTAATTTCTGAAAAAATGTTTGTATTTTTAAAATGAAATGTTTATTTTCTAGATAATAAAAAATTACTTTATGAAAATAATGTTCAATCTGCAAAAGTAAATTATTTATTTCTTAAAACATTTCTATTTTCGAGAGTTATATATTTAAATTTAATCACGATCATGAGAGGCACTCAGTTGATACACTTATTTTACAGGAATACCTATGTTCATTACATGACTTGCATGAAGACTGGCTTGTAGAGAGATCAAAGTTTCCGACAGATTGTCCGGTATTGGTCAGTATCTCTACTGATGATCTTCTTGTTGTGAATTTTACAGGAGATGAGCAGGACTTGACATGTACACAATAAATAGTGGAAACATAAAAGATTTTATATGTACTCTTGAATCACACACTTAATTGGTTGAAAGCGTCGTCTGGATCTGAACTTTATTAAAATTAACTGTAATAATGTGCTATTCTATATCTGTATATATCATCCCTGTCTTGATTTGTGATGACTAACTTTTATGATGAATCCGTTTCATTCAAGTAAAATTTGTTATTTGTACGCGAAAGTTTACTGTACATGTGCTAGCAGCATTTCCTTATTAGTGATTTGTATTTTCCAGGTGATTGATGCTAACTTAGAGACAGAGGAAATGATTAAAATCTATGAGGAAAAAAGTCCAGAAATATTGTTCCAACAACCAGAACCTTTACAACTGGAATCTGCATTAGGTAGCTGATGTGACCTTGTATAGGCAAATCTTCTCTACTATTGCTGGAAAATAGAAAACTGGAGGCGATGTCTCTTTACTACCTTGGTAAAGGTGAAAACCGGAGCATATGCTGGATTTCATCGTAGGAAAAGCTCACTAGTTTGCTAGTCAAGCCTTGACTGAAATGAAATATTGTAGCCCTCTGCTATAGAGGGGTTTGAATCCAGCATTCCATAAGCAGGTAAATGACAGGAAATGTGAGATCTGAGTAGATCATTTATCAATCTACTGCTTCAGGTTTGACAGAAATCTCAGTGTTGCTTGATTTTCTGGTCCATTTAAGAAGTAGGGCAATCAGTAGGAAAGTTTTATATGGATGAATCTCTGATGAAATTCTAAGAATTTTGTTGATATGGTAGCAGGGAACACTTACTTGATAAAATGAACTTGGGGACCCAGAATTGACAGCTTGATGTATCAATTCTTTCATGTTACCTGAATCAGTACAAAGGGCTTAATGTTGTTTTAGGGGACACTGCTTAACCTGATACTTCACGATTCAAATTCAAATGCTAGAAAGATAATTTTCCAAAGGATGTTTTTGTATAGGAAAATCTGATCACAAAATTGAAATATCAGAAATATTTGGAAAAGGATTTTTTGTTACCAGAAATTCTGATAACAAAATGCATTGTCTGAAAAAGTTGGAAAGAATCTTTTCTGAAAATTTTCATTTGCATCTAATGTTTTAAGTGATAGTCCTTTAAGATGTTCACTTCAAACAGTGCTTAAAAATCTTGTAGTAGCAATATCTACTGTAAAATTCTCCAGTAAAATCGTTATTTCCATGGTGCTTTATTTTCATATTTTTCATAGTTTTTTAGTTTCATAAAAATACAGATATTTAGTTCCTTTTTTACGTATGTTTTTAGGATACAAATTTAATATTTCTGCCATGTTTGTTTTAAACTCTCGTAAAATTAAGGTTATCTATACTATTATTATTATTTAGATACTATTTACACATATTCGCATTTGAAATGATATTCTGTATATGTTCTTAGAAATCAAGGAAACCAGTGTAAAACATGGGATGATGTTTTCTTGTCCACAACCCTCAGATAGTTTTGATGTGACATTCAGTGTCTGTCTTTTAATTATGTTTGTATTTTAAAAGGTGAGGAGAGTAAAATTAAAGTTAAATTAAAACAGGCGTATTTTCATTGTGCATGAAAGGAATTAGTTGCTATTGTGAGAAAATGTCCTGTAGATGTTTTTGATAAATCATTTGTTTCATGAATCACATGTTTGAAGACATGGGACTATTTAAAGTTACTAGGGTACTTGCATTGAGGGCATTGTGGATATAACGCTGAAGTTAAATATCTTGTTTCAGTTGTATTATAATGTCATATGTACATTTAAACGAGAGTAAACATTGAATATTGTGTATAATTTGTTGTGTACGCTGTAGTTTATTGTTAAAATCCTGTTTCATTAAGCATCCAATCTGCCATTTAATATCTTATTCTACTATTGAAATGTCCTCTACCTTTAATCCAATTTAAGCAGATATTTACTGCATAATTTTCTTCAAAAATGAATGAAAAAGATCATATGTAGGTCATTCTAGGGCTAAAAATTTTGCAATGTCTCGATGTACCTTGATTATGTCTAAAGGGAATTTTTGCACAATTTTTGCCCTTAATTAACAAGCTAATTTGGCTGGTTCGAGTAAAAGGTAATAATGGGATTTTGATAATCTACTCAGTAACATATTATTGTTTTAATGAAAGTTGTGAGAATCCATTTATCATAGAATTTTATCAAATTCGTTACTTTATTTACAGTCCAAATTAAGCAGATATTTACTGCATAATTTTCTTCAAAAATGAATGAAAAAGATCATATGTAGGTCATTCTAGGGCTAAAAATTTTGCAATGTCTCGACGTACCTTGATTATGTCTAAAGGGAATTTTTGCACAATTTTTGCCCTTAATTAACAAGCTAATTTGGCTGGTTCGAGTAAAAGTTAATAATGGGATTTTGATAATCTACTCAGTAACATATTATTGTGTTTTAATGAAAGTTGTGAGAATCCATTTATCATAGAATTTTATCAAATTCGTTACTTTATTTACAGTCCAAATTAAGCAGATATTTACTGCATAATTTTCTTCAAAAATGAATGAAAAAGATCATATGTAGGTCATTCTAGGGCTAAAAATTTTGCAATGTCTCGACGTACCTTGATCATGTCTAAAGGGAATTTTTGCACAATTTTTGCCCTTAATTAACAAGCTAATTTGGCTGGTTCGAGTAAAAGGTAATAATGGGATTTTGATAATCTACTCAGTAACATATTATTGTGTTTTAATGAAAGTTGTGAGAATCCATTTATCATAGAATTTTATCAAATTCGTTACTTTATTTACAGTCCAAATTAAGCAGATATTTACTGCATAATTTTCTTCAAAAATGAATGAAAAAGATCATATGTAGGTCATTCTAGGGCTAAAAATTTTGCAATGTCTCGACGTACCTTGATTATGTCTAAAGGGAATTTTTGCACAATTTTTGCCCTCAATTAACAAGCTAATATGGCTGGTTCGAGTAAAAGTTAATAATGGGATTTTGATAATCTACTCAGCAACATATTATTGTGTTTTAATGAAAGTTGTGATAATCCATTTATCATAGACTTTTATCAAATTCGTTACTTTATTTACATTTTGTTAACTGCCTATTAAAAGTTGGATGTCTATGGTTATTGGATCTGAAGGGTATTTATCAGGTCTTATCTTCATCTGCATATGTATAAGATGTACTCTTGTTCACCTAGCTGCTTGATTACCATGTCTGTAGCATATGTAAGAAGTATTTTATTTGTGATTTAGTTACAATTATTTTTTGTATACCGGGTATATTTATATGTATGTATTTGTCAGAAATAAAAAAAATATGAAACATGATGCCAAAGAGATCTTGGTGCCTACCATTGTTTTATCATCATTTGTTTTTAAAAGTTGGATTTTTCCTTCATTTCTTTCCCCCCCCACCCCCTTTTTTTTTTTGCACTTCATGAAATAGCATGTAAACGAAATTTGAAAATTTCTCTCTAAGAAATACCAGTAATAATCTTCAACTGTGAAAACCAAGATGGTTGACTGTCAGATGTTTTTTCATCTGATACTTAGAAATAGCAGTAACAAACTTGCATTGTCAAAATCCAAGACGGCTGCCTGACTGTCATTTTTCTTTTTAGTCCCAAAATGAAAAGGTCACAGCAAGGGATCAAGGGGAACATAATAGATAATCTGAATGAAATCCACCCTGTACATCTCGATAGTAATAGTAATAACAAACGTCTATTTCCAAATCCCAAGATGGCTTTTCATCAGCCGTTTTACTTTCTGAACAGTCCCAAATTTAAGAGAGCTTAACGGATAACCAAGGGGGACCAACCTATATAATTTGAGTAAGATATATAAGATTTAAGGAAAGTCTTTCCAGAACCTCTGAAGAAACGGTAATAACAAACTTTCCTAGTCAAAATTCAAAACGGCCACCTGTCCCGTCATTTTATTTTTCTGATCAGTACCACTCTCAAATGGGAACATCTTTTGAGATGAATGGAAACCTACATAAGAAATTTGAGAAAGTTTCATCCAGTTCTTCTCAAAAAAAAAATTCAAAGTCAAAATCCGAGATGTCTATTTTTTGTAGTACATTGTCATACAGCTTTGTATGTCTACCAGCTACAATTATTTCAAGCAATGTACAAGGGCATCAATGAAAGTTGAAGTACATATCATGTACATATGACTCTCTCTGCCATACGTAAAACTACCTATGTCTTGTGTAATAAAATTTACAGCAACGGCCACAACATTTTATCAAAGTTGTTATAATTATTACCTTGTATATTCATTTGTCTTTTGCATACATATAAGTTACTACATGTATGTTAAATGCATTACGGCATGTGTTATGTAATTTACAACTGTATACAAGGGCTACAAATTATTCTTATACAACATAGTATGTTGCACAAGATAGTATGTCACACATACAAAATTAATTTTTGTCAAGGCCTTGATTATTGCCATACAAACCACATATAACACAGAAAATCATAATAATATTTCTGTACATTTTATTTGAACACTTGGAAAGGAAAACTATTCAAGTTCTTCCTCTGCCCAATAAAACGCAGATACACACAGAAACATAAGCTGTCTGTTGTCCAATTGAAATCTGTGAGAGAATCACATTCTAACTCTCGTCAGATTCACTACTACATCAATGTTAGAAAGCCAGTACAAAGCATACTATTTGCCATCCTAAATGTATGTATTCCCGGTACATAGAAACATCAACAGACTTTAGTAACAATGTAAATGCGATAAAAAATCTTTTAAGATTTTCCAATCCCATTTTTAATACCATGAGATAATCCAGACCACTGAACAAAGGATCTAGTGTAGATATATATATGTATATATATATTAATTATGGGTTGATGATCATTACTGTGGTACCATATGAATAGTTTTAACACAAATGTTGATTGATGACTTACGGATGGAGATGGACGAAACATTTAAAACATGTATGAAGAAAGGATAAATTGTGAAATGAAAAAAAAAAGAAAGAAAAGAAAAATGAGGTCCCATGGCAGTTACTTCAAAATAAATTTTCCATGGCTGCTACTGTTGTATATTACCCATGCAGAATTGTTTGCTAGAAGTGAATGTAGGTTGGTTTAACCATAAAAAAAATTCTCAATCTTATTAAAGATTTTAGGGTTTTTTTTATCTTGTGCTTTATCATGTATTTACCAATTTATTAACACACAATTTTTAGGTCAAGTGCTAATGGCTACATTGCAGTGTTTAAAATGTGCTTTGATTGAAATACAATAGTGTTGTGAACAAAAAGACCAGTCCCAAAGTAAGGATCTGGTCCATCATATAACTAGGGTGTATGCACTGATCCTTACATTTCTCAAAATCTGAATATGACACCGTATCAATGCTCATTTTAAATGCAAAAAAAAAGAAGAAAAATTCTTCAGTACTATCCCAAAATCAATTATCCAAGATTTGCCTATTACTTTCATTTGTTAGTTATGTCCCTTGCAATTAAAATTCATGCAGTCTGATGAGTCATCTCCATTCCATTTGGGTTTTGAATGACAAACTAATGAAATACACTTCAAATAGGAGCTATCACATTTAACATCAAAATGAATTTACTACATAATTTAAAATTTTATTTTCTGACAGTATCCAATCACTTCATACTAAAACAAGAGTACTGTCAATGGTACAAAGCTCCCCTTGCATTGCTTTTCACTATTGCATACACACTAGTATTAGGGGTGGGTTTGCCAACATGGAGCATTGCAGTGTCTTGTGAGTAATTTATGCTGCTTGAATAACAAGGGTAAATGGAAAGAAGTGATATATCTGTTTCTCTTATCATTTTCAATTATTATTAGAGTTATTTTCCGATGTAAGAAAATCCAGGAGTAATTTTGTAAAGAATTCTCTGTTCAGATTAAGAGAAAATACACAGATTTGAGTTTTGAATAGAAATCAATGTAAATTGTTTCTTAATTTTTAAAAAAAAATCTTGTAAGGAATGAAGCGGCTAGAGTGCCAACAATGATTTCTGAAAAAAAAGGAATTATGAACCTGAACTGAGAACTCCGAAACTCAAACTTGTTCAAAGATATTAATGTCAGAAGTTTGATGAGAATCCCTCGTGAAAATTTTATATTCTGACTGCATGAAAGTAACAAGTTACCTGCCACAAAAAACCTTAAATGAAATATCTGTACCCTAGTACAATTATAAAGGAGTTTTCTAATGCCTTTCATCACTTGCACCAAAACCTTAATTAACATTAGATTTGACATAAAATGACAAAGTCCAAAATGTTTCAAAACATCAGTTTTTTTCCCATAAAAATAGGCATTCTGACTCCAAGTAGTAACAGGAACCCTAAAACCAAATATCGGTACCCTAGTACAATCATAAAAGAGTTTACTAAAGCCTTACTTCACTTGCACCAAAACCTTTACATTATAAAACCAACGTCAACGCTCCCCTTCTCTTTGAAAGGTGAGATAAAAACACCGGAAAATAGTTGAAAAATGTTTAGTTCAATTCTGGGATTTGTGACAGCATTCTTCACAAGGATGAGAAATTCATTTACTTTAAAACAACTTTGTGATGTGGGCATTTCACATTGTAGCCAGTAGCTTTTATAAATATTTATCAGAATGTTGCACCAAAATTCCAACAGTTGCTTTTCATATCAACTACACTTCACTACAACACCGTTTACCAAATTTGTGACAACTATAAACAATCACTGACAACCTATCTTCACTGAAGCTATGTCCATAGTGAAAACATATGCTATACAAGTTCTCAATTTTCAAAAAATAAATACCAGAAAAAAAAAACAGACATTGTCAAAAACGATTCATTATGAATAAGCTTTTCTGGTTCTCTAATGAAGATAAATTAATTTTGCTTATCCAATGATTGACAATTTTTGAGGGTATCCAATTATTTACTGTTTTTGAGGGTGTCCAATTATTTACTGTTTTTGAGCTAAAGTGTATTGTTTAAAGGATTATCAGGTATAAAAAGGTTGCTTTTCATTTTCTTCCTAAAAAGTTTGAAGAAATTATAGATGGAGAAATTCAGAATATAGCATTTGGATATAATTGGCACAATGTGGAGAAATTATTTCTGAATTCCAACATTACTTTGTTTACCAATATTGTATGAAAAGAAGTGTTATTACATCGGTAAATCATGAACCACTCTGTTCCCTGAATCTTCACATGGCTTACCTATGCCTCTTAGATGTCATTTTCATTCAATTGTGTGGCCTCAAAATTATCAAAACAGAGGAATATTTGAAAAAGTAGAAAAAGAAAAAGAAACATTTTCAATCAAGATCGAAAAATGGTATATTAAATGTTGGAAAGAAAAAAAAACAAAATCTATTCACTATGACCAGGAGAAAACATTGAAAACAGTGTTTCCTTTACTGTGTCAATCAGATCCAATTCAAATATTTTCATTTTAATATTAGATTTTAATGCACAACATATACAAAGGCAAATACCAAAACATTACTGAAAATTAAGCATCAAAAACAGAGAAAAAAATAAATTAACAGATACCGATATAAACCAAGTACATTGTACATTTAAATGATAGTTTCAATAGTGACATTAATAGTTGAGCAGGTATTGTATCATGGAACAAATGCTTAAAAAGGAAAATAACATGCACGTTTTTAGAACCATGAATCTTAGAAGTAAAAATTTCCCAGGTATTTTTTAATTTGAACAACAAATTTGACAATATATAAGAGAAAGTGTATGAAGAAGAAAGAGAATAAAAAAACTGTTGAAGGATGCAATATAAGTTCTCTTTGTTTTAAATCTAAGAGTTATAAAGATGATAAATACCACTTGTATCAAAGATGCAATATAATAGCACATTTTTAGCTCTTTTTATGCTGTAAGTTTTATAAACAGGTGTCCCATTTAAAGGAGAGAAAAAAAAAAGACAAATCTAGGTCTGATATACCATAATATCATATCTTTCCATATTTATCATTTCCAAGCCGTCAAAAGAAATAAAATGTAATGAAAGACAAGAAACTGGGAAAATATCACACACATTTAAAACACACATTCCTGTAGTCACAACAAATATCCACAGCGAGAAACATCCATTGTTGACAGATATAGTTTTTCTCCAAGACAGTTATACTATTTCAAAAATACTATAACTGTTTTTATATATTTCTAAAACGTGTCTTTTTCTGTATTTCTTCTCCTGAATCAGTTAACTTTGACAAAAAATATGTATGCATTTTACATATATATATATATATATATATATCTATATAATTCAACAAGCAATTGATAAACAATGACTGCTTTATCCATAATGAACACCTACCGACATGAATCTCTTTATAGAAAGTCTGCAGTGAACAGTGAACAGAACTGCTCACATTTTGCCAGATATACACACATCATTCTATGTATGTTAAAGTCGCCTATAGTTTGTACATATGTATAATTATACACCTTTATTGGAAGGATATTTACAAAAGTGACAAAAATGAAGATGATAAGTATGACAACACAATGAATCTATAATACGTGGAATATCATTATGTAAATGTATTCATCATGTATCAAGAATGATGTAACAGGGAAACAAATAGAGTTTTTTTTCTACCGAAGAGAGCACTAGTTTTCACAAACTTAACATCAATATCATACAGAAGATATGCAATACATTATACTCGGCTGAATTCTCTTTGATATTTGTCTTTGCGTTCTTAGTTCTCAATTTTCCAGACATAACTTTATCTTTTTTTTTCAGTTCGAAAGTTTTTAAACATTACAATGTATTAGATTCAAAACTATATCCAGTGTGAATAAGAAATTTTAGTTCCATCATCAAATGACTAAGAAAGACATTTTGACAAATTTGAAATTAGATGATAGACAATCTATCACCGAAAAGTTCTGAGATACTTTTAGTGAATGAATATGCTTAACATATAGATTTTGAAATGAAAATGATATTTATTACTGTAAGAGTTAACATGAATAATCCTGTTATGAAATTTACAACGACAGAAAGTTTACTCCAAAGCAATAGGTCCAGCCCATTACCGAATAGAGTAACATGATACAACTTTTCATCAATATTCTTGAATAAGCCATTGGGATTTAATTTCCACAATGGTAAATGTTAATGTCATATTCTTTTTGTAAAAGTATGCACTCTTTTTGATATTATCAGTGAAAATTAATGCCTTTCATTAAGAGGTGAAAACATGCTAGAATGTCACCTAATATGGTTATTGTTGGGATTCTATAATATGGAACTATCATGTGGTGAACTACTGATTAAGATATCTTTTTCCTAAATGAAATTTAAAAATATGGTCCATTACAGTTACAAGTTCTTAAAATAAGGTGTATCCAGATAACAATATCGAAACCGAGTCTTTAAAACGAAGAGAATTAAGTCTTAAAAAAATACAAGACTTTTGAAAAAATTTGGCATTTTATGTCACAATCTGATCTCAAGCAAAATAACTTTTTTTTAATACAGACAGAAACAGACAAATATTCCAACTAAATCAGACCATATTATGTACACAGACAAAGAGACTGTACATCACTGTTTTTTATACCATGATTTCACTACCATACTTAAGAATAGCACACATCATTCCATTATAAACAAAACAATTTTTAATGGCCATGTCAATTTTTACTAAGTTATCTCTCTACAAACAAGAGAGCTCTGTTGGAGCAGAACCCCTTATGATATCAATGTTTAGGAGTGAGAAATGATGAAAAAAAAAAAAAAAAAAAACTACTATCAAGCTGCCATACTGCTACGTGGGCCGAAGCTCAAAATCGTCATTAACTTGAACCATGGGGACATGGAGGTCATCTATTGTAGGAGCACTCTTGTGGTCACATAAACTCATTTCCTTCATTTTCCATTCCCAGTCCATCTTCTGCACAGCAAATAAGGATTCAGCTTCATGATGATGTCGCAGAAGAAGGTCTTCCTGCAAACCAATATTTATTTATTTTATAGATTTGACTTTGGTATGTACAAACTTGGTTCAGGAGAAGAAAGTAAATTACATAGCAATAATGTGTTTAGATTGTCCGGGTTCCTGCTGCAATTGTACATTAGAGGAATACTTGAACTTCACAAAGAATTCACTCTATTTTCCCCTATTGGGCTTCATCCCTCTTGCTCCTGGGGGCTGAGGCCAAATGCATGGTTCCTGCTGTTAAATTTGAGTAATACTATAGCTCTGCAAAGACTTTTAATCTCAACTTATCATCTGGAGATCAAGCTCTCCAAGTATCAAACTGTCCCAGCAATGACATCAGCTCTTCTTAATCAAAAATTACAAATTATTTTTAGCTTCAATTCTTAATGTAAACTCACTATAATATAAATTTCAACATTGCCACGTGAAATTAAAAGTTATTTCTTTCACAAACATGACTGCTTTCTCATCCACAATATTTCTATTGTGCATACAAAATCAGAAACGATTACATTATGCTACTGTATTAAGGGAATTATCTAGTGATTTCCAATAAATCAGCCATTGACAAAATCCTACTGTTACCTTTATTTTCTCATATTTATCATCCACGTCTTTTAACCAGGACAGAAACTGTCGACCACTGTACCTAGAACGGACATTCTTTTCTTTTTCTTCAACCTGTGTGAAATATCAACAAATTTAATCATCAACTTCAGCATTGACACTTAATTTATTTTGATCTGACAAAATTTTGAAACAATCTCCATAAAAAAGTTTCATAGAACTTTTTTTTCTTTTATGCAAAAAGGAAATTTTGGAATCTAAACTATTCAGCCGAAAGATATTTTCATTTACCCAGTACTTAAAGCTCTTTTTTTTTTTATTTCTTACTACGATTCGACTTTGCAAACAGCAGCAGTCAAATAATCACCATCGTTTATATATATATTCGAACGTAGATGAAACAAAGATATGGCATACTGTAGATCAATATTGTATCATTTAAATACCATCATCAATATAAATGCAAACCAAAAAATCTTGAAGATTACTAAACCATATGTTTTGTATCAAACTAACAGTAAGACTACCTAACCTCTTAGCAAAAAATCTAGGTACAGAAGTTCGAAGAATTTTTACAATCTGCCTTTAAAATGTTATACCTGTTCTGGGTCAATTGTGTTGTAGATTTCTTCATCTCGAAGTAACGCACACATACTTAATGGTAGACTCTGATTGGCCATGGCTCGGGCAGCACGCCCATGTTCCCTGATAATCTCCTGTTCTACTGATAATGTCAGCTTTTCCTGTCAATATTATTTGTAAAATAATTATGCAAATTAATCTAAAAGCAAAAGTTTAATCAAGATATAAAAAAGATGGATTTGCAAAGGTATTTGTGGGAAATTCTTGGTAAAATTGAGGATTTTTCTTTTTCTTTTTTATATCATCAAGACCAATTCTTGAGGCGAGTTGGAAAGGGATATGCATTAATCATTGTAAAAGCAAATAGAGCAAATGTAATTCACTCAATTTTATCTCATACATTATACCATGACTAGGCAAGTGTGTGACACGTGTTAAATATCAAGGTCAAAGATTGAAAGAGAGGGTCATGGGTAAAACTTCTGTGTTTCACAATATCATAACTAATATAACCATTAAGGACACAATTTCCAATCTAAGTGTTAGAGATGACATGACAGACAGAAAGGATAACCCTTTCAGTACTGTCAAGGTATAAATAAGACATTCATGTCGTATCAGATAAAAAAGTTGGAGCAAAATTATTGAAAAGATACAAGATATATGCACTCAAAACTGAATAACCAGCAAGAGAGAGAGTTTTATGATTTCAATTGCTTTGGTTTGCTAAAACTTTGAAGCGAGTATCCATACTTACCCTCTCTATGAGGTGCTGTAGACGGAGTTTGTACCTTGCCTTTTCTTGTTCCACAAACAAGTCCCGCATTGTACCCGTCACAGAGTTAGGGGGAGACAACTGAAACATAAAAATTTACAGCTATATCTTCAAAACTTGACCAGATTTTATAAATATATCTTCACTATGTTTAATGGATAAGCTATCCAGAAAAACCCAGAAACATTAGTTGGAGAAGATTAATCACAGAGTTAACTCCTAAAACCTCTGTAATCTGTTTAAACTAGCCCACATTCATATCCTATGATGAAACTCAATTAAAATCTGTTGTATTTGATGCAGACTCTTCAGAAAATTGTCATATATCCTTGGCAACCTTTTGATCCATCTATAAAAGTATTCTGTTATTTTATCCAAAACAACCCATCAAACAAAAACAACCCAGATTTAAGGTGAATGCAGATTCATTTTTTATTGTTATTTTGTTTTGATTTAATGCAGTTTACAGTCCACACATTGATATCCGTGAAATCGGAGATTGGATTCAGTAAATGATATTTGTTGCTAATCTAATTTCGCGCTACCTTTATGTTGCAGCATTTCTGAGTCATAAATGTCAATTACTGAAATGCAGGACACTCGATTGAACCCTCACTTATGTTTCAAGATCTACACTGACCTATGAGTATAGTAAGAGTCTCCATTTCACCTATTAACGTGACATTAGCTTCAGAATTCTGATAATACATAGACTCATGTAACATTTCATCATTACTGAAACTTTTTGTGTTGAACATGCTTGATTTGAATACATTGGATGAGTTTTGTGAAGTTCTGATTTTTCTTCTTCCATATAGCAATTAATTTAACACAGATGATTTAAACACTGTTGAGTTGCGTTTGTGTCAAATATATTTTGTAGTCCACAAATATTGTTGACAGAACTTGTTACCCTGATAGATATAAATGGGAGTATGATATTCCTGTTACTTTAAGTGTTACCAAGTTATAAGTACAATATTTGTATTAGTTAAGGTATAAATTTTCACTGAGTAATATGTAATGTGTATGAGAGAGGGTGCATATCCACGTGTGTGCTGCAATGACAAATGACATTTTTCTATAGTCATACCCAGACTGTTTATTCAAATAAAATATTTTCTTTTCTGTTACTT
This sequence comes from Ylistrum balloti, assembly GCF_031769215.1. Taxonomy (NCBI): domain Eukaryota; kingdom Metazoa; phylum Mollusca; class Bivalvia; order Pectinida; family Pectinidae; genus Ylistrum; species Ylistrum balloti. Next base: position 3,181,700 of record NW_026782299.1, read on the forward strand.
ATTCATTACTGTCACTCTATGCCATGAGATACGTATCAGGTAACAATAAATGAAAGTAGGGTCAATCTTCATTGCACAATGTCTCAATTCATAGAAATATGGCTAAGTCAAACCAGTGGATAAGTTGAATATTTCATTTTCGTAACAAAATCTGTCCCTAATGGTAAAATACATGATCAATAGATAATCAAATTCAATTCACAAAATGAAGTATCCATTAAATAAGATGCATTTTTGTTGCTTTAGCGATAGAGTAACTGCAAATAAAAGGATTTGAGAAAACATGGGTTTAAATCACACAGATTACATAGGGATTTCATCCTTACCATAGGAACAGACAGAGTGCTAGCATTATTGCCCTGCAGGACATAGCTACAGCTGACCATCAAGTAATCCTTAAAGCCCTTTGGGGCATTTGGCTGTACCACTGACCACTGCTTATGTTTCATAGCCACCTGTAAAGGAAATCAACAGAAATAGAATCTTCACACACTGCATCTACGGGCAAAACTTGCATAATTGTAGATGAATTCAAATCCTGTTGATTCACTGATAGACAATTTAGCATTGAGCTGCTTTCAGTTGACATTCTTTGTTAAATTCTAACTGGTTGCATGTGGACTTAAAGCAGCTCAATGCTCATGTTTATCATTTTACAGAACTCTATTATAAGGGGAGACAACTTCAATTTGTTTACATTACTTGTAATATTCATAATCTGTTGCTTGTTGGCGATACACAACTGACTTGGGTAAGGTTACACTTTAACATAATAATGGTGAATATCAAGCTGTTAGTTCAGTAAGAGGTAATCTCTACAGGACTTCAGATTACAAACTATATCCTGAAGGCTAATCTCAAATAAAAGATTTGTTTTTTTAATTCTAGGCATTGTCTGACATTGTCAGATCATTTCTTTTCCTATTTTTCTTGGTGTAATTTTGTTTACTTTCTTTATTTTTGTCTATTTTAGAAAAAAATGCCTGTATGTGATCATAATTGATTAAAAAATGAGACACTGAAGAAATAAACAAAGTAACACAGTTCATCATCTGCTGACACAAAAGCAAATATCTGAGAACAACATACACTGTACATATAGATGTATGTACCACATGCATGTCATAAGGAACCTTCATATGAACTAACCTGCTTCCTTATGGAGAGATACAATTCAAATGGATTAGGTGGTTTTTCATAGGACACCAGTGGTAGTTGGACTGGAGGAGGAGGTTCTGGAGGTGCAGGTTGGGCCACAGCATTTGTGTCTATCTTTGATCGTAATTTCCGCTTTCTTGGGTGTATGTCTAAATTTTCCTCCTCCTCTTTGTTGTTCTTTGAAACACCTGTTGTTGTTTCTTCTTTTTGTAGCGTATCATTGTTCCCTGTCAATAAAAAATGATAATTTTGTTACAGAATCTCATGTAATATCAACATAATTATCAAGCAATTGTACAAGGAATATGAAACGAAATAATTGAAATTTTTAATTTTCAGAGACATAAAAATGTAAAAATTGAGTTTGTAATTTAGCAAATATATTCATGCAAACAATTTACACATGAAGATATGGCCGAATAGACCATGAGAAGATTAGCATATCAGTGTCATAAAATACATCACAACAGTTAACATGTCTGTACACTATTCATAAATGTATTTGAAGCACAAAAGATATGAAAAATGACAAATTACTTTCAATTCTAGAACCATTGGAAAATTTATTTGAATTACTAACTTCTCATTAATGATCAAGAGGTATAAAATTTAACTGGCCAATATTCAAGGCCAGTAGATATTATGTTATGAGCTGTTTTTACATCCTTGAAGGATAACTGGATGGAAAGTTTTCCCAATATCTCAGAATATCAGCTACACAAATCATTTTAACATTCCCAACATGAAACCTTACAACTTGCTTTAGAGTCTTTTCTTTGACACACAATTTTATAAATTATACCTTGCTTTTCCTGCTTATCTCCCTTCTCTTGTTTTTCTCCTTTGTGATGTTTTTCATGTGATTGTTTCTGCTGCAAGGCAGCTTGTGTATGAGATCGTAATGTTCGTGTAGATCGCTGTGTACTTTCCTTTTCCTCCTCAACTTTTTCTTTCTCCTTTTCACTTTCTTTCCCACTACCACTTTTGACACTATTGGAATCTTTATCCTTTTCCTGGTCTTTCTCTTTGTCTGTCAGTAGACAAGGAGGCTGTGGATTTTCCTCTGAAAAATCCACGGAAACAGACTGTTTACAATTTTCTAACACAGAGACTTTATCCTCTTTATTTGAATCTTTTTGTGCACTTTGTTTATCATTATCCTTCGATGCTGTGTTACTATCCCGCGATGATGGCCGTGAGGAAGCAGGACTACTTGTAGAAGGATTAGTCAACTCCTGTGGGAGTGTTGTCATGGGGATGGGCTGATTCATTTGTGATGATTTTGCTGCTGCTTCCTGTTCCTGTGTGGGATTTATCACATATGGAAGTGCATGCTTTGAGGAGTGTGACTTTACAAAAACTGACTCCAAGTTAGCTGTTGAGGTTGAAGCCTTAGGAGGAATAATGATTTTTAATGGTGGTACTTTTGGCGACGTTGGTCTACTGTAACTTTCCCTGCCATCCTTATCAGATTTTGGAGAATTGTTATCTTGGTCTTTCTCCGATTTAGTTGGACTCTGCCTGCCCTCTGATTTTGAAGAGGACAAGAAATTGCCCCACTCATCAATGTTTTTAGGAGAGGAGGACGAGGAAGAAGAAGAACGCAACTCCCATTTTAGCCCTGAGGAAGAGGCGGGGGGATCACTACTCCCTGACCCCGCCCCAATGTTATGACCACTTCCACTGTCCTGGGAGCCGTTAATACTACTCACTACCATCCCACTAGACACACTGTTCCTCCGTGGAAATGACACTGTACTAGTGGTGACAGGAGCTGTCCGTTCCATTCCTAATCTTTCCGACGAAGAACTCACTACTGGTACAACTACACTTTGAGAATTAGTTAACTCACTGATGTTTTTATCGACCACAGTTGTAAAGAGAGATGACAATGCAGACGAAGATGAAGTTACCGGGTTTGTGTTGGAGGTGCTGACTACAGAGTTGGTAGTAGTGGTGGTGTTTACAAGAGACTTGTGTCCAACACCATTACCAGGTCCTGGATCTGACACAGACTCTTTTAACTTGGTACGATTATTTGAGTCACTGCTATGCGGAATGTGTGTAGACTGATCCCCAACACTCCCCCTCCTCCCACTCTGTGACAACGTTACCAATGAGGATGTCAGTGACGATGATAATGAGGATGACATAGATGATATAGAGAGGGGAGGGGGATCTTTCAGTTCACTATCACTCTGTTCATTATCACTAAAATGTGGAGAAAAAGGTTGAGTATCCATCATTTTCTGATGGAATTTTGTTGGAGGAGGAGGAGCTGGGTTGACTATTGACTCAACATTTTGACCATCTGGCTCTAAATTACTGAGCCTCTCAAACTCACCCATACCAAGTCTTAATTCAAGTTCAACACTAGAGGAAGAAGTCACTTTTGTTTTACTACCTGATATAACACTAGTCAATGGCGTGTGATCCTCCACCACACGACTCCCAGACATATTTCCCTGGCCTGAAATTAGACCCATTCCTTCTCCAACATTGAGCCCCCCATGCCCGGTGAGACCACCAAGCCCTATTCTGTCTTCTCCAAGTCCTATATGTCGACTATGACCAGCACGTCTATCAGTACCAATTCCAACATGTCCCAATCTATCGGCACCTAGTGCCGCAGCATGTGCCAATCGCTCACCACTTAATCCTATTCTGTCTCGTGCTAATGCACTAGACTCTAGGCCATCTTCAGTGTCCATTAGATTGACTCCAACTTTTTCCAAAGTCCTAACACTGTCAAGTTGTGGGTCATACAAGTCACTGTCCACACTCGATACTGGGCTATCGACAGACAAAAAATCCTTGTGTTCACTTGGCCCCATTGTAACACTGTATGATGTAAAATGAGGTTCCTTTGATGGTTTATCATGAAATTCATCAGCTTGTTCACGCTGAAACTTTAGAAAAAGACGACGGGGTGATGACATTTTCTCTGACTTTGCCATAAGTGACCTTCTGCTGCTTAGTGCAGCTTGATTGGAACTTCCATCTTGTTTTGGTAGTCTTGACAGATAGTCTGTAACACAAAAGAAAACAAAAATATTAAAATATATCTCATTACTACCACTTACACAGCTGGACAGAAAAAATAATTTTGCAAAGTAATATTTTCACAAAAACTTCCATTGCAAATACTTAGATACAGCTATAACATTTAATGTAAAGTCCAAATATAAACTTTGTAAGATACCTGACCATGACAGACAGTATACAACTGTAAATCAGATAGTGAGTTATCTATTTAATATATGCCTACAGATACTCTACAGAAAACAAGATACTGTTAACGCAGAAACCCTAACGTAGGCAAAAGTTATTTCATATTTGCATTTCCTTCCATGATTATAACAAACTCTGCAAAAACATTACATCTAACCTTTTTCAAGTTAATTTAGGAAAAGTCAAACCACTACCCACAATTCCCCTCGGCCTAACTGCATTACAGATGCCCTAAAGACCAAATATGGTTGTCATCATTCCTATCTCTGGATACTAACCGTCGGAATCAGTGTTTCTGTTATCCTCGTCTTTAAGTGATGAGTTACTCTCAGGAGACGTTGGTGAGCGGGCATCGTCAAGACTTGAGCTGTCACTACTAGAAGTGATGATCTCCTTCCTCAACAGTTTGACCATGTCTGGTGTGGCAGCCACATCCATGGGAGTCTTTCCCTGCAAGTTTGGCTGTAGGGGATTGGCGCCATGTTTCAGAAGAAGCTCCACCAGCTGTCAGTACCAAACCAGAAACAGTGTAAGGAACTTTGTTTTTTATACATTATTGTTTTTTTCATCATCAACCAAAGTAATTTGTATTTAATATACATTCAACAAGCTTCCTTATAAAAACTGGTCATAGCTTTATTTTGACAGGGTTTGATGCAAAATTCTTTTTCACAACTCTTTCTGTTTTTTGTTTGTTGTTTTACACAACCATTATGATCCAATTAATCATATTTCACCTTACAGCATTAATAAAGATAAACATCCTCGGGTTTGTCAACCAGAGTTAGTCCAGGCTCTTACTCAATTAACTTTAAATGGATATTCCAAAGTTGTAAAATTTCCTGCTGTTCAGAACCTTTTATAAACTCACTCTAATGACATTTCTGTGGTCAAATTGGAATGGTGAAATTGGTGGGAATACTTCCAGCAAATCCGTCTGAGTATAGCACATTGGGAAATATCATTGGATCATAGATTTTATGCAGGGTATTGGATAAATACACAAGTGTGTATGCTATTCACTAAAATTTCTGCTAAGGTTACAATTTTATTACTTCCTTAGGCTTTTTTCTGTAGATTTATAATTTACACAGATGTTACTTTCTGTTCACAACCCAAAACTATTATGACGCAATCAGTGCTACACAAACATTTGTAAATCAACCTAACTAGACTATATAGAATTTCCAAAACTTAAATATCATGTGTTTGTTTAAAAGGTAACTTTGAGGATACAATTTCCATTTGAAAATAAGTAGATGATTTTGCAAATTTCTTCAAAAGCATTGCATAAAATCCTAACTTGTGCAGAATATCGCTTAATTACTGTCAACTAAAGAAATAAAACCTAATATAATTTTTATGTATCATAAGTTGTTCTTTATAAACTGTGTATAATGGTCGATAACCCAGATCATCCTAATACTGTAATTAAAAGAGAACACTGGTTTCCTGGGTTGGATATCGTTCTTCAATTTTGCAGACAGAAAAGTTAAAAAAAAAACCCTGATAAATTATGTTGATAGGAAACAAAGCACACACATATCACTTTTTTACGACTTTTGAGAAAGAAAATGAAAACCATCCTTCCTGAGGTGAGCTTTCAAGAAAAGTTGAACCACATTAACAATACTGTACATATCACAATTATTTGACTGTATAATGTCACAATTGAGGAGGAATATATTTCAGACTATCTAATTATGATGGTCTGTAGACAAGAAATATCAAAGAGTGAGATATAGAAATGATGTCTACCTATAGAAACTCTGCTGAAAACAACAAACTTTAATTGCAGAAACCCTAGTGCTGGCAAGATGTTAAATTATTGTAGTAACACCACAGTATTGTTGACCATCAACAAAACTTTATAGAAGTGAGTTACTTGCCTTTCCATGACCGTTACATGCAGCATCATGAAGTGGTGTGTCGTTTTCCAGACCCTGGACGTTGACATTTGCTCCAGCCTTTAACAGCTGTTTGGCAATGGGTAGAAAGCCTCTATTACAAGCCTCATGTAGTGCTGTCCATCCTGGATACACAGAAACAAACATAGGTCTATAAGATTAAGAAAATTTGTCCAACTTGTAGCTTATCAAAACTACCAAACAATCTTTCTAGTATCTCTCTGTATCTTAGCAATCTTCCCGTTATCCTCAAAGAAATGTCTCGAAACTAACCTAAAATGAAAATTTTAAACATTTTGGTTTATAAAATGTGACATTTCGATTAGTAACACATCAATGATATTGTTTAGAAGATATAACAAATAAGATTTAACGTTGGTGGACCAGAAAAATCTACCTATACCGTATCAAGATGCGAAAATATAGGAAGACTACATAAACATTTATCTATAGAGTGAGAAAAGATAAGTATAGTCTACAGTATTTTATGTAGAAATTTGGTCCAGATGTATTCAAATCTTTAAATCCTTTGAATTATATGCAATGCAGTAGTCTATATCTTACTGTGCCGTTATAATTATCAGCTCAATAAAGTAGTATTCTGGTGTAGGATACCAGACCATGACAAACAGTATACAGCTGTAAATCAGATAGTGAGTTATCCACTTAATGTATGCCTACAGATACTCTACATAAAACAAGAAACTGTTAACGTAGAAACCCTAACGTAGGCAAAAATACTGCAGAAGTCATTCCTCTCCAATAGTTTTAACATGTCTCTCCCTTTAAATAATCAAAATCAGAAACATAAATTGTAATGGAATTCTTTTCTCATGTAAGTTTCTGCATTTTATTGTAACTGACTTGTTCCTGACTATATCACTAACAAGAGGCCCAAGGGACCTGCTAACATCGCTAATTTAGCCATTTAGCAACAAAGATTTTCAGTTATGACAAATGATTTCTGTAAAAATTTTCCTATTGGGTCCCGGCCTTGTGGTAAAACATAAGTTAGATTCACTGTTCATCAAAACTGCAGCAAAACCGTCTGAGTACAGCACATTGGGAAATATCATTGAATCATAGATTTTATGCAGAATATTGGATAAATACACAAGTGTGTATGCTGTTCACTAAAATTTCTACTGAGGTTACAATTTTATTACTTCCTTAGGCTTATTTCTGTAGATTTATAATTTACACAGATGTTACTTTCTGTTTACGACCCAAAACTATTATGACGCAATCAGTGCTACACAAACATTTGTAAATCAACCTAACTAGACTATATAGAATTTCCAAAACTTAAATATCATGTGCTTGTTTAAATGGTAACTTTGAGGATACAATTTCCATAGGAAAATAAGTAGATGATTTTGCAGATTTCTTCAAAAGCATTGCATAATAATATTCTGGTGTAAGATACCAGACCATGACAAACAGTACACAACTGTAAATCAGATAGTGAGTTATCCACTTAATGTATGCCTACAGATACTCTACAGAAAACAAAAAACTGTTAATGCAGAAACCCTAACGTAGGCAAAAATACTGTAGAAGTCATTCCTCTCCAATAGTTTTACATGTCTCTCCCTTTAAATAATCAAAATCAGAAACATAAATTGTAATGGAATTCTTTTCTCATGTAAGTTTCTGCATTTTATTGTTATTGACTTGTTCCTGACTCAATCACTAACAAGTGGCCCAAGGGGCCTGCATTGCTACCATCGCTAATTTAGCAATTCAGCAAAAAAGATTTTCAGTTATGACAAATAATTTCTGTAATAATTTTCCTATTGGGTCCCAGCCTTGTGGTAAAACAGAAGTTAGATTCACTGTTCATCAAAACTGCATCAGTCTCAACATGGACAATATACTTGTACGGAAAAAGGATTTTTTGAGAACTTACATTACCCCAATTGGGCCCCACCCTCCTGCCCCTTCACCACAGAATATTTTAGCTTAAATCTGAACAAAATCCAAGAATTCCTACTGGAGAAGTAGGATTTCAAAGAATTCACTTAATTTCTTTTTTGTGTCTTCTCCAAAGAGGTCCAAGACTCGCTGTTTATACAAAATTGGTTCCTTTTCATCCAGGAATGGTCCCTACCAAATTAAGGCAATATCAATTCATTCCTTCAGGATGAGGATTTCAAACTTTCAAAATTTCACCTTTTGGTCCCGCCGCTAAACCCCATGGGGCCAAGAACCAACATTTATATAAACTTAGTTCTTTTCCCCAAAGGATGCTTCTGACCAAATTTGGTCAAAATCTGTTAAAGCTTGACCAATAACTGATCCTTCTTTGAAAACTTGGAAGTTCAACTGTCATTTTTCAAATCTGACTGGATTTTAAAGGCAAAGTGGAAGAACAATTATATACTTTTTCCTATCAATACATTAAACCACTACTGTTCAACATGTAATATGCTGCTAACCAGCAAAGTCGGCAACATTGACATCTGCTCCTGCTTTGATGAGTTTCTTGGTCTGTTTGATGTCCCCTTTGATTGCTGCGAGATGTAGAGGCGTTTCTCCCCGCTCGTTGCGCTTGTGAACTTTTTTGTCACCAGGAGTACGCTTTGGTCCTATCTGACTGACAGGCTGAGGTGAAGTTGGTTTAGATGTCGAATCTGTTAGGAACAATGAAGAAAATGAAAGTACATTCAATGAAATCCAATTTTCTGTTGTGATAATCTTATCATAAAAGCATAGCCCTTAGGCATCACAAGTGTTAGAGAGTAGCTCTTTTAAGACTAGAGTATGAGAATTAAAATCAGAGACTTGACATAATTACCTCACACCTTATAATTGCCTTTATTTTTTAATGGTCCTAAAATCAGAAGCAGTATTATTCCATGGACAAAATCTCAAATCAAGTGGAGGATTCATAACAAAACATAGTTTAGATTTAGATTGAATCAACTACAAAAATCTATTTGCCTCTTTACAAAACAATGGACATATCAAATTATATGATTATGTTTTTTTATAATCACCATTCAAGCAGTTATCATGGACTTAACACAGGTAATGAATTGATTCTGAAATAACATAATGCCATGTAGTGAGCACACTCACACTATTGAGGTTTCAGCAGATAATATTTGCTATATCAATGTCCACTATAACAGTATTTCACTCCTTCAAGTTTGTTATTTTTCTAAAGTTACAAAAAACTTCAGTGAGTATATTTGAGAACTTTTAAAAAATAACTAACGAGAGTAGAAGTATTACTATATAGAGATTTTCCAACGATGAATTGACCTGTTCTGTACCCAGGTATGTTTTGTTATTGATATTAGTTAAGATGTAACTGTATGACATGTAGTGAAATGCTGCTAATTAATAAACAAAACTGTCAATGTGTGACAATATACCCATCTAATACAAATCATAAAAAGTACTTCATGACTTTATCTTAAACTACAATATGTAATGATTATGCATTTTCATTTTGGCAAGTGTGTAAAGAACATTCCTTTTAAAAAATCACAATCATCCAATCAAAAGTTGTTGACAGTCTATTCTACTTGTGATATAAAAGTTAGTTTTAATAACAATGATTAAGTGGTGCATTAGGAATTGAATAAAATCCATCTCCTGTGACAAAAATATGGTTATAAGTGTTATTACCTAGACATAGTACACCACCAAAATATCCTCTGAGTGGTTTAATGTCAGGTCAATTTAATAACTATAATCACCTTGTGGATATATGCTTATCTACATTTTTCAATTACCTTGTGATGTCTCATCAGTCAGTCGCATCAGAAACAACATCTGCTGACGCTCCGATAGAGGGCCAGTGCGGGGAGACGTGATACCACTTGGATTCTTGGGATTGGGTGGGGCATTAGACGGAGTGGGTGAAGGTTCAGAATTCAAAGGCTTCTTCCTTTTTGGGGTAGCTTTCGTCTCTACAACATTAAAGTACAAAGTCATAACCTACTTATTTTCATAATCAAATCAAAATAAAAGAAATGCATAAACATTGTAATGCAGAAACAAATCCTGAAAAATGTAAAACAACATTAATTTTATAAGCTCACTTAATGGCAAAGAAAGATTGTATTTCACTGCGTGTGTCACCCTAACTTCTCAAATTATTATCTGTTAAAGTCAAATCAACCGAAACTCAATGGTTAAATAACCTGTATTTTGAAATTACAATGAATTTTATTGAGTGAAGCCAGTTTCCAATAAAGACATTACAGTGTAAAACAATTTTATGGTATGGTCCATTATAACGTTAAGGGACCTTGATAACTAAGAAAATTTAAGAGTTGACCTTTTTAACTTCAAGGTGAAGATCCGAAGTGCGTGGTTCAAAGTTATCTTCCCACAGAAGTTCTTCCTAAGTGCATGTAACAGGCCTCCTGTATGTTGTTCAGATTACACCTCAAAATGACCCTGACTGTTTAGAGGTGTTAAACCTGACAAACCATTTTACCATGCTGCTACATATGTACAGACAACATTATTTTGAAAAGATTTTTACTTACCTTCGTCTTCACAAGGACTGGATTCAGTTGCGAGTAGTTTTCGTTTCAGTGTTTTACTATCTGATTGGGGTGTCCGTACAAAAAGTGTCTTCTCCTAATGAAAATGGAGTATCAATGATTTAATATTCAATTTTTAATTAAAAGCCTCAAGTAATTTGATACATGAAATGGAATCTAATTCTATATCATAATTAAATTTTAGTATGACACAGGAAGGCTGAAAAAAAAAATTGACCTAGAAACATTTAGAAATCATGTATATGTAATTACCTAACTCAATTCAGAATTCGATTGAAATTGAGTTGACTAAGAAGTCTAGGTTGCTAGAGAAATTGTTTATCTGAAGTCTGTGAACAGAAAATAAAATTCACTGTTACCCACAAACATTAAGTAAAATCTTTCTTGTAATACTTTTTGAAAGATGGTGCTATCATTGTTAAATGATCTGGTGTGAAATTCCAAGACAACTTCAATGTCTATAGAGAGACATATTGTTTTTTTTTTTTTCAAAGATTAAACATGCACCATGTTAATGGACACCAAAGTCAGAAAGAAATGATAAGAATAGACAGATCCAAACATTGCTAACAATCACTTTTCATAGCTTTTATATTAATACTGTGCCATCATAGTGATTGAGGGAGAATATTAAATTACTGTTGCAGTGATATTCACTTTTACATGTTATGTATTCCAATTATAAACAATTTACCTTTCTAGGAGGTGATTTCTTGTCAGACATATCCGGCAATGACAACACTGAGTATTGTAAAGAAGGCATGCAGACTTCTTGACACTTGAACTTGGTTCTAGGTGACCAGACATTTGGCTTTCTTTGTTGCAACCGAGCAAATGTGTTTTTTGTCATTTATCCTTGGCATCTGAGAAAGAAAAAGAGTTGAAATTGATTGCATAATTTTATGCAAAAGTTTCAGGCATAACAAACACGACAAACATATAGCCCTAATGTTTCAAATTTACCTGCAGTCCATGCTTATAAAAATATAAATAAAATAAATTTTATGCTCAAAAATCTCTGAAACACAGCTGTATCCTCTTATGGAAAGAAAAGATCCTACAAGGTGGAAGTATATACCAGTTTGTGTACCTTGAAGATACGTAGCTAATGATAGGTGGGGCTTTTAATTACTTAAATTACAGTTCATTCAAATTGATTAGCTTTAACAGCTACAGGACCAATTATAAAGGAAATATTCTGATGTTTTTTTTACTGCCTCACTAAAATATCTCAACAGATTTATACTACATGTCCAATCAGACGACCATACTGGCACACTTTCCAGAGACTGTGATTCATATCAACATGCAGTTAATGGCAATTTTTACTATTGTTTTGATGTGTTAAACTATAAACTGTTATTACTGTATTCAAACCCACATATTGCTTAGAATAAAGGATTAAATTATGTACAAGTATTTAAATTAATCTTAAGGGTAAAAAAACTATTATGATGTTCCAGCAATTTTAAAAGCTTTAGTATATTATTGTACAATTATCAATATGACAAGTAAATTTACACAATCACCACTTGATGCATATTAATCATTTACAGACTTGTATATCACATACATTCTATTTTATTATCACCAGAATGAAAAATAAAATATAACCACCACAACAAATAACTGATACTAACAAAATAATACTTAAGTGTATACATTACACACATATTATAACTACAATATGATGATGATCTCATACAGGAAGTGAACAATGATTATCTCCCTTAATATGATGAGGAATGATGTCTGACAGCCATAGACTGAGTGCACTTGACCTTATTTTCAGACACAAAATTAAATCGTCTAAGAAAAGTCATTTTATTTGAATCAATTTGGTCCAGAAAATGAATTGAATGCTGATGGTTAGCAAAGTACTAATGTACTATGATTAAATACAGATTTAAATGTTCAGCAGTCTGTAATTATCATGTACGTCTGGGTAATGTATTACTCTGTGACATTAAACTATTATGTACATATCAATAGGCGTAGCACAAAAGGTCAACAGCTGAGGTCAGCCAGATAGAGCTATATGATCACATCTGTAGAAGGTTGACAATATAATAGTGTACTGTTATTGTTGGCCACGACAAAAATATACATTAAAAATATTTCTAGGATAAATTACAGTTACGGTACAATGTCCCAGTACATAACGAAAAGAGGCAAGCATCACAAAATGTGTGTTACTTACCAAACAGATGGTTAATTTAAAGCCCTATACCCAGGTGTAGTTGCTATTTCTTTTATCAAAAAAATTGTTTGTTGTGCACTGATATTAGTGCATTTGCTTGCACTTAAGCAATGTAATTTGAAAAAAATGAAAAAAAAATACTGCACATGTTGATACACTAAGCATCTCACATAACAGATAAATGAAGCCAACAGATCTATTATTGTCAGTATTTATGATCACTGCGGGTTCTCTTTACTACAGCAGTATACCATCATTAGATTATGAACTGAATACCATAGTGAATTTTCATCTATCATACTCTACCAATGTTCAATAAATTATCTAGGAACCTTTTTATTTCTTCTGCACTAATACCAGTAAAAGGCTAAATGTATTCACTTCTCAATCTAAATCTGATCCATGTATTAAATCTACAATGACATACCTCTATTTGAAAGTTTTATCACGTATCTGTGTATTTATAGCAATATGCAAGTAACATAAATGTCAAGCTAAAGTATAGGTCACCAACTAATTGTAAAATGTCACAATGTTAACTACAACACATAAGGCATGCAATACACATTACAATAGCACAACTTGACCAAAACCATCGAATACTGAAGTAGAAATAACAAACTTCAAACCTGCACTGCAAACTAATGATTTCAAATAGCATTATATGTATATATTATATTGATAGGGCTTTACATTATCGCATTTCTAACCACGTAGAGGAATTGCTTTCTGGCAGAAATGGGACTTGTAGACAGCTAAATGAGGAGATGAAACATGTCCCTTATGTAGTACTCCCAAAATACAATTTCTACACCAGTAGCACTTTCTGTTAACAAGATTTCATCATCACTGGGAAAGTAAACCAAAAAAGCCTCATTTTATTTTTTCTTTAAGTATAAACATGAAATTTTTAGATAACTGTTTAGGCATAGATTAGATATACTCATACAGCAATACAATTTAATTGGTGCCTATGAACTTTATGTATATATCTTTAACACTTAAGTCAAAGAACACTGAAAATCTGTCAATATACTTCCAAATCTAAAATTATTACTTCTTTGGAAAATGAAAAGCAACAGACATCAGCATGTCTCCATGAATCCAAGTCAGGAATTGCAAGAGAACATAACATAAACCAATTGATAACAACAATATGGAAAAACTTTAAAGCTTTAGTTATAAATACTGCGTGAAAACCACCAGGGAAAGCTTGAGTCCATGACTCAAATATGTGAATCCTAAAAATCACTGAATCATTATATTTTGATGAAAGATGATTTTGAGGTCAAGTTTCAGGGCGAAGGGCAGTCAACATTGAATTAGAAGCAGACCTCGTCTTTGGACTCATTAATATTTAACAGACAAACATTACTACTGAGTAGCACTATGTACTCAATTAGAGCTCAGTTATTTAATCATTAATTAAACAGTACTATAGTACTACTAACTCAATCACAGCTCAATGTTTATGTTTGGTATTAGGCAAACAGTACTATAGCACCTTTACCTCAATCTGACCTCAATATTTACTTTATTATTAAAAACAACAGCACTAGCCTACTATTAATTCAATCAGAGCTCAATGTTTACTTTTTTTATCAGACAACATTACTATACTGACATGCTCAGAGGTCATGTTAACAATCAGGAATGATAAAACAACACTGCACATGTCTAAAATGATCACACACCATCCTTGAGATTCCAGGGGTTACAGCCACTAAGGATCTATACAACGATTGTTAGTAATCATAACCCTGAATTGTAAGGATGATCACACATTCAATGTGCAGTAGCTATTCAAATTATGAGCAAAATTAGCATATCACACAAAATTGAAAGTTGCTCATTATGGGACATGTAGATCACCTGACTGATGGTAATTACAGAAAGATAGTAATTGAGATGATTTCTCTAAAATAATGCCATACAATTGGACAAGTACAAGAATATATAAAGTTGGACCTATGAACAAATTTACGTCGAGTTTTAATAGTTCCAAGGTTTTTCTCAGGAAGCTGAGAAATGTACCAGTCAGTGCCGTTGTGATTGTGTGTTTGAGCAAGAGGGCAAGATACTTCATCACCTTTACTGCTCTTGATCAATGATGGCATGTAAAGAGTCTCCTGTATGTTGTTTATTTAAGTAGTCACTATACAAGGAAACCCTGTCTCAAAATGACCTTACTGTTCACAGGACAATGACCAAGTAAACAAACCAAATTTACAATGATTCAGAAGAGAGATATAGTATCTTTATACATATAAACATACACATGAACATCTGACAAATGTCAATTTGTCATAATAGTACAGGACCTGGATATTGACCTTAAGCCTTGGAGTATCACTGGTTGTGATTACTTTCCACATAATTCAATGTGAAGTTGGTTATGATATTTCAGTACCACCATAATATGTATACCAAGTTCCTATTACCTGTGCAAAAAAATATTCTACATCATAAAATTTGCTACCTTCCTGAAGTTTAAGAAATAAAATCTGTATGTGTATTGAAGACAATTTCATGAGGAAAAGCAATTGTGCACTCAGTTTATATCTTCAAAATTTTATCAATTAAAAGCTACTAGAAAGTAATCTCATTTTAGCATTGAAATGCAAATGCTAATGTCAATAAATATCAAAACTGCAGTCTGATCCATTCCATTTCTATGATTACAAAGTGTTGATCAACATGACAAAAATGCAGGTGACATAAGTAGCCAAGATGGTTTACAGCAGTATAACCTTTTTGGTTTGATTCTACTGATAATTGCAAAAATGTCCAATCTGCTGTAACTGTTTGTTCTACTAATACTAAAACCACAATTACTGTACAACCTATCAAAATCAGACATTACTTTGTTAGCAAGCATATATTACAGCAAACACACTAAACAAAAACATTGGTGATTTAATGGTGAACAGTCAAATTCATAGATAAATATAATGGAAATAGGTAGAAATATAGTACTATATCATCCTGTATTTGATACTTTTGTAAAGAGTTTAAAATAACCAATGTGTGGTTGTTATTAAGTACTGGTGATTAATCATGAATTATGATAATAATAGTAGAAGTCTGTGTATACGTGTAATTGGCCTATATATATCCATGACTGGATATCGTGTGAACAATAAAGCATTTGATCTCTATCGTTTTCGTAAAGCATTTGAGATATCACATCGCTTTCCATATAATTCCAAAATGTAACCACAATCATGTTATTCAAATATCAATATTATCTGTATCATAAAAGCCGATTCAACCTCAACTTCTCAAATTCAATTTTGCATCGAATCCAAGTTATCATAATGTACATTGGCCAAATCTGGAACGAACAAGATTAGAAACTCGCTGCCATTGAGAGGTTGTGTGGCACCGACTACATATTCTGACTTTTATTTAATCAAATAAAGTAAATACGTTCACTGTATAAGAAACGACTATTCACGTGTAAAATATGACGATGGTTTAGAAAGGACATGTATGGAATGTCCAAACGAACAGAAATACTGTAACGAAAGTGCATGCATTCTTCAGGCATGTGCTCCAAAAAACTAATGTATTCGTCATATTTGTAGGGATTATCATGTATATCGATAGGATTTCATTTATCGCATATATTCAATATGTGACCTGATTATGTGTCGGGGTAAGGAAGAATCATAAATCATAATAATCTTGATTTACTACGAAAACAAAGACAATAATTTCAGGATCAATTCTGGAGATAGCGTGGGATATGAGACGAGGACCGCTCACTTCACATGCAATATATACATGAAAAATCAACCTTTTTAAACAAACTATCGGTGGTTCCTTGTGGGGAAATTATCGTAGAATCCAAAGAGCACCTCAAAAATTTTGTAGCTGTTGTCAATTTCCAATAATATTGTATTTTTTAAGGGTTACTCACCTTCGGAGGTCGTATGGCTTTGATTCTACGCGGGCAAAAGCTTATTTCTGATTGGTTAGATTTAGGGAAATTTCTGCAAAATTTTGTAACGAATGTGTTGATTGGTCAGATGCTGAAATATCGCTGAAACGATACAATACGAAGTCTTTTAGTTACACGTTCAATATGCATTTTTTATCGAAAATATAATTTTATAGGGAGACTTTATCATAATCAAAATAATCAATTGAAATATTTAACTACTACTTAAGGTGGACCGACCAACCGTGTCGTAGCATTTTATAATATGGCGGCGGACATGTTATTTAGGCCATGGACGAAATGTATATTTACAACGTTTAATGGATATTCTGTGAATTGAAATTACTATTTATTGTTTTTAATGTATGTTAACTGTATATATGTGTATTATCAGACGGATCTGACGCCTTGCCTTTGCAAACAGTACGTTTCAATTTTGGCATTTGTCATACACAACAAAATGGGCTTTGTTCCGACTCGGTTCACATAACACCGATATGGGAGTGCAATGAGCACAGGTATGCTATATGTTCACTACTGACGGCACATGTTGTGGACGTTAGGGAGTGACATGTGCTGGCACACCTGTTTACGGAATATAATTGGAATTCGTTTGTGGTGCGAGATAGCGAGGATTTATGGATATTATAAAATTATAATATAGTGCAGTTAATGATTTAAACTATATATCTCCTACTATATGATATCCTACTGTATGCCATATAGTAGAAATTAGGATGAGATCTATCATACACAGAGTTAATCTATCATATACAGAGTTATTCCATTTGACGCAGATGTAACAATTTCAAATGATGTCTATAAATCTAAAAATAGTTAAAACCCAAAATAGATGTATATCTTAATAAGCTATCACTGAAAGTAAATTGGATTAATATACAGTCTTGAGCAGAAATGCGAAATAGGGGAAAAATAATTTGAAGCAGAGAAGGAAGTTGTAGGGGCATCTAATCATAGAAGATGTTTAACTAAATGATGATTAAGGATTAATACCACAAACATCGAGGATGAGCTGGTTACCAGCTGGCATCATGAAACATCAAGTGATGCTGCATATCAGATCTTGGTTGTTTATAAGACCTTTAAGGTTGAAGGGGCATCTAATCATTAAATATGTTTAACTAAATGCTGATTTAAGGATTAATACCACAAACATCAAGGATGAGCTGGTCACCAACTGGCAGCATCAAACATCCATTGATGCTGTGCATCTGATCTTGATTGTTTGTAGGATTTTTTAAGATTTGTTGCACAGAACCCCTAAGCTACATATATTTCTGTAAAGATAAAGCATGTCAATCTCAGATCATATGACAGGTTATGTACCAGTATATATTTTTAAAAGGAAGAATAATTCTGAAAGAAGTATCCAGTATGGATAAAAAAGAACATTTGTGTTTTCAATACTATGCACTTCAATACTTTAGAATTGAAAGTAGTTTTGATGGACCATGCCCAGTCCTATATAGGAAATTTGGACATAACTGCAGCATTTGCCATTTGTGTGTCTAGATAGATAAGATGGTAGAGTGCTGACTTCATTGCCTTGGGTAAAGATACAACATCATTGGTGGTATGGGTTTCTCAGTAAGCTGAGAAATGGACTAGGTCTATTCTGATGTAGTTGTGGTCTTGAGCAAACTTTATTGTAATTACTCTGAATAGCATGCAATGCCGATAGGCCTTCCTCATATTTAGTGAGAGAGCTACTACAAGGATAGCTCGTCTCAAAATGACCCTGGCTGTTCACGGTGCCATAAGCCCAGCAGATCTCTGCAACATTTAAGATCACTGCCCTCTTATACTGAAATCTATTTGTATTGTGATGACCATAATGACGAAATGATCTACAGCTGAATCCATTAATTCATTTTTAAAGAGCAATGACCATGCATATATGTCTTGAAAACTTTCGATTTACATAAAAACAAATAGAAAACATGTGAAATACAAAGGAACTTATTGTGTAAGATGCAGAATAAAAAGTATGGCAGTATTCACCATACTTGTCCCTACTATAATGAATGAAGGCATCCAGGCTTCTGATTCATAAATACATAATCAGCCATAACAATTTCTTTTATTAACAAGTACAAGGTAACTTTTTCAGTATGTTTTACTACGCATTAGATACTGTTCATCACCAGGGTCTGAGGCTCGCTCTCGGAGCTTTTAAGACCACACTAAAAGCAAGCCTTTATGTAGAGGCTAACAAACCATCACAATATATCCTAGAAATAATTGGCTTTGCAATACAGCGATCAGCTAAAGTCAAATCCTTCAAATCCTGCTGTTTCACTTGTATTTGATCAAAAATATAAAACCTTGTTTCAAAACAGACCAAAGACCATTCAACCAGTCAGTATTCAGATTGCCGCTCTTTTACAAAACACAAATATTGATATTGACCAATTTCAGTCATTTGGAATGATAGCAATTCCACCCTGGCTCTTGAATTTACAAAATTAACTTTACACTTCATGAAATGGTTAAATAAGACACTGGCAGTTGCTCCTTTCGTCCATCCCTCTCAAAATTGCAGTTAAAATATAAAACATTTGTTCATTTATAAACTGATGGTTCAAAAGATAATGATAAGGTTGCCGCAGCCATGTTTTCACAAGATGAAGCTTAAGGATACGGGCTAACAAACAATGTCTCGATATTCTCGGCGGAAGCACAAGCTATTTACCTCGCCCTTGAATATATTCAAACAAAATAATGAGAGCTGTTATCTATTCAGACTGTATATCCCGTACTACAAAGTCTTAGCAATAGAAATATTGACAATATTTTCATTTATAATACATTAATGATATATCATGAACTTGCCTTTAACTTTGCTTTTGTATTTTGCTGGGTTTCTGGGCACATGGAAATACCATGTAATGAAAAAGCAGATCGTGCCGCAAAGGAAGCTTTATCGCTACCACCTGTTGTTTTTAAACTTCATTTTACTGATTTTAAATCATTTATCAAACATTTTTAACAGCTCAGTTGCAGGAGGAATGTAATCCATATACTAATGATAATTGCATTCTGTACGTGCTATAGAGACAACTACTGAGACGAAGTTGTCCTTGCCCATCTTTTGATGGGCCATACATACCTTACGCTTTCATATATGTTGAAAGGCAAAAATAACCGATTGTGTATAGGGAGTAATGAGCCATTCACTGTTCCAACATTTTTTTTATTGGACTGCTTTGTCTTCTCGAGAATTATTTTATCGTAACGTTACAAGTCTAAAGACCCTTTTTGTTACTGTTGAAAATAATAAAATTCTAGGATATCTGAAAGATGTTTGTCTATATTATTGACTATGACTAACCATTTTAATCTTTTGTGATAATATAGCCATTTAAGATTTTTAGCATTTGTCTTTTTAGTTTGTTTGATGTTATTTCCATTTTGGACCGCTGTCAGTTTCACAAGTTGATGGACCTTTTATGTGTTGACGGGCCGTCAAGATTGTAATGATGATTGTAAGGTTTACTACACTTCTGACCTTTTGATGCGAGAAACTCTTGTTTTCGCTTAATTATGGACAAGGGGAGACTACTCGAATTAAAAATGAAATAATGTCAATGTTCATCTGCTTCTTGACGATTTATGCGAGAATATATTCAAAGTAGTAAGTGCTCCCATTCGTTGGCGGTAAACTTTACATCCACCCTATAATGAAATCCGATAAGTTTTTATTGGACCTCACGATTTTTACTTTTCTTCATCATGGTTTATTACCGTAGACTAACCTGAACAGTGCTTGTCCACCGATGATATGGATGTGGGTACTGTGTTTCTACCTCTGATGAGAAAAGCTCTCAAAGCGGTGGTAATATGAATTCGAGCAGACGACTGCTCTTCCAACGAATCGAACGAAACGCTGGGTCTGGAAAGTGGATTTTTTTCGTATTCTGGACAAAATCAAGCAAAATACCTTCTTTTACGGTACAAACTAAAATACTGGTCCACATTACCTCCATAGAAATTCATACTGATCGGTGATCAATGCAAAAAGAAAAAAATCATTCACTTACCTCGTGTATTTCAACCATAATATTAACCAAGAAATTTCGTTGAATTTGTGTAAAGGTTCAAATACATCATAAACAGCAACAACAACGTAAACATTGGTGTTGGGTCCCGACATGGATTTACAGAGGTCCGCCATCACACAAGTAGTATTTAACCAACTGCTGAAAACGCAGCAAAGACCGTGTTTTATTTTGATATAGCTGGAAATGTTCTTGACATTTCTCTCCTAAAATCATATTTTAGGACTTGTAACATGCCTTCTGATATGATAAAAGTTTGATTTTTTTTTTCTCAACATTTCTTCTGGTAAGTCCTAACAATGAAAAAAAGATGTGAGAAATCGATGATAGAGGCAATGCAACCTGTATTACTTCCAACTGTTTCTTTTATGTTGTTATATCGTCCACACCGACAAATCCATGATAAGGATGGCTGGAAGCTACCCTAATGTAGAACCTCTAGTTACTGCCCTCAGTGACTATTAATAACTCATACATTTACTGATTTGTGAATGCATTACTACGAATAGAAGAATGATGACATAATAAACATGTAAACGTGTATCTCGACAGTTTTAACTTGTTTCAACTTAATTGAGAAGTTCTGAATTGATAGAAATTCTGATCATCTAGATGTTTGTCCCTCTTGGTGCATGTTGAGATTGATTAAAACATCTTTTTGATATGGAATTAACTTCTTTGTAAAACCTGGCTAACAGGCAGCCTTCATGGACTTCGATTTTTCAAAGAAATTTCAAAGAAAAGAAAAATCGCACGATTAAGTTACAAATATCTCTCTATGATCTTTTGTTTAGCCTACCTGGCCTTGGCATAACACATAATCCATCCCTGACCTTGTTCAACTTGAACACACCCTAGTAGTCTCGTCCAAAGTTTGTAATAAATGCAAATTTACAACGTCGTCCGTCATGATGGTACTTGTCATATACAGAAAATACCTTCTGGTTAATTCCTGTTGGAGGATAGATTAACATTAGTTAGATACAGGTTGTCCGTCTTGCCGGGTACCGCCTCGCAGACGATCGTCAGTGTTCTGGTTTCGATACATCATGCACAACATAAATTATTATGAATTATATTGAAAGTAACTATAATGATACAGATCACTGTATTATAAAACGTTATAATGTATACAAAACTTCCGGTTTTTTTTTCTGAATCACTTGACACAAAAGTGAAAGCTATCATTTTTGATGAATATTTATAAGTATGGAGTAAACACTCGTCAGATATGTTAACATAAGTTGAGGTGAACCATATTTCGACCCTGAAATGAGTCATTAACACAACAAAGCTCACGATAATTTCATTATTCTCGGGACAAATTAACGGTACACTAATAATGAAATCTTAGGTGATAGTTGTTGTGACGGATAATTGAAGATTGCTGACAGTACATGAAATATCTTTGTTAGATTGTTGTTGAACCTCTATCCGTACACAAAATAGCCTATTTATATGAACACGCCACAGCCGATATATTCACCTGTAGAGTTATAGATGTTTTAAAAATTTGTTTCAGCAATAAGACGGATTGAATGTTGATATAATTACAAAGAAAGAATTCGGTGGTAATGTTTACAAATATAGAAATTTAATGATATGAAAACCTGACTTGACAAGGGTGTTTTAATAACTTATTACTTTAATGGGGCGAATCGCATATTTACAAATAAAGAATTCTGCAGTAATGTTTACAAATATAGAGTTTAGAAGCAAAAATTTAACAATTTGAAAACCTGACTTGACAAGGGTGTTTTAACAATCTTTACTTTAACGAGGCGAATCGCATATTTACAAATAGATATTTCTGAAGTAATGTCTACGAATATAGAATCTGAAGTAAAAAAAAATTGATGATGGATATCTGACTTGGCGATGGTGGATTTTCTTAGGATATCTGTAAATCTTTATTCCTAGATTTTATTATTTAATCGTCAACCAATGTAATTATTATGGATGAGGGGAGTTCAATAAAAATATCACCGAAATTAACCCACTGTCAAGGTCACTTAACAATTTCGGGTAACGTTGAGTTCGCTCTTGTGTGGGATCGTTATATTGCGCTGGAAGATTCCAATTACACCACTATCATCAGCCCAAACTTCTATTAGGACCTGCCAGTCTCCAGCGACCAATAACGGTCATATGTCCTAAATAACTGACCTTTGAGATTCATTTTCGAAAACCCTACAATCATACTTGCTCAAACTTTGCAAGGAAACTTTCACGGCCAAAGCTGAATCAATATTATGGATTGTGCGTATAAAGAAGGTCTCCCCCCAAAGGTGCATATGGACTTGGGTTAAAAGCGACTGCATTGACTGACTTTTAGATATGTCAACTTTTACAAATGGGCTCTGGGTTTCTCGCATACAGATGTAAATTAACATGACTTTGACTTATTTTGAAGGTCACATGTGTCGAAAACATTATAGAACCTTACCAAGGTTCTGACGAATCTGGGCCCTGGTGTGTGGCTAGTATCTTACTAAGTGAAGTATGTTGAAAACCATTTAGCCAGTTAAGGTTTTCAGCAGTCACCTGAGATAGAGGATATGGAGTTTTATCTAATGAATTAATGATATTGATATGTATTGAAGGTCACAGAATAAAATAACCGATAACTCATCCCCCCCCCCTGCGCAAACCAAAATGGAAGGAAAATTTGTATAAGATGAAGAAGGAAAAAGATAAAATGGAACGAAAGACAAAGTAGTATAAGAAGATAATTTGTCATCTGACATGCGAACTCCCCAAACCTGATCAAACCGTCAACAGTGAGTGTCGTGTACGTGATCGATGGGAGGGGACATCACAAGATGGCGGCATTCGACCGAGCAGCGATGTATTGGATTTCTATGCAACTATGTGGTGGTTTTTTATCATATCATTGCACTCACTTTTAACATGAACTTTGATCTACACATTAGTATGGGCAAGTATTCAATTTGAAAATTGAATTGTTATTGATTTTTTTGTATAATGAAGATGTAAAATAATGAAAATTAAGTTCGCTTACTTTGCGGTTCATGCTGATTGCTGTAGTACTCTTTAAAACTATTTTATGTCAATATTTAATGCATATTTATTTGTGCTAAGCTGAAGTTACTTGTCAATGGGAGATACATGAATAGTTCCATCAATATTTATAATTTCGCCTCCGTTGAAAAGTACATTGAGTTTGGAAGTATAGTGAGCATCGTCACCTCTCCCCCGGACCACGTACAGTGTACGTTTACGATAGTACCGACAAACGCAAACATTTCCACAGCATTTCTCAACACAGACGAGAAATGGAGAACACACCTCCGCCAAATATTATAGATTGTACTTTTATATCGAAATCTGTTTCATTAAAATG
This sequence comes from Ylistrum balloti, assembly GCF_031769215.1. Lineage (NCBI taxonomy): Eukaryota > Metazoa > Mollusca > Bivalvia > Pectinida > Pectinidae > Ylistrum > Ylistrum balloti. The sequence continues at coordinate 3,206,105 of NW_026782299.1, forward strand.
AAAAAGAAGTGCCCGATAACAATAGTTCTAAAAGATCATGATAGGGATTATTTAGGGATATGATGATGATATGGAATGATGACTTATAACGGGCCACTATGAAACCGCAGTACTTGAGGAAAACACACGTGGGTGGTCGGGAAGGTGACTCCATACCCTTTCACGTCCGATCCGGGAATCGATCCCAGAACGGCTAAGCGAAGGTGAGTGCATTACCAGTGCGCCACCCTGTTACGTATGGATGATGGTATCGATTTCACAAACATGATTTTTTATTTCGAAGTAGTAGCACTCCTTTCTACATTTCCACTCCAAATATTGATATGTTGTTGATTAGGTAAAGTGTTGATTGCTGACTAAAATATACATCAAAGGAATCCGAGTAGTGCAGGTTGGTCTTTGTAATAATGGTTCCATGTCTCTGCCCCATTTCTCATTTGGGAAAATTACTATTATTTGGACTTTGGATTTATTAAGTAATTGTCGTCGTTCTAACTTGAATCTAGTCTCCTTTTCGTGAATTCAAGTCTTGGTTTGCGTCTTATCAGTTAAGTTGATTTTGCATACATATAAGTATGGAGCTGTTGTATATGTCTTTTATTGCGTATACACATACATATATATCTCTTTAAATAATTGTTAGTACCAGGGTTTGCCCTAACATTGCATGTCATTTTTAATTCATATCAAAAGGGCAGTGTTGAGAATAGTACCTTCCTAGCGTGTTTTTTATTTATCAACTATTACTGAAAAGAGATATGGTGAATAAGGGATAGTTTGTGTTCTCCGCTATGTTTTCATGTTAGCTTCTCAGAAACAGCTGGAGCTGCGCTTGTAACCGCATCCGTCTAAACATTAACAGTACTCTGCAAATTCAATTATGACTTTTCCATGGTATTGATGTAATATTTTGAATAGATTGAACGATGTAGGCATCTTAAATGGGTTACATTTACTAAACAAAATGCACTTTATGCACTTTAGTTTGTACAACATTTTGAACAACCATTCTTGTGCACAGCAGACGTAGCATCTCAGTGGATGATCTTCTAAATTTATAGTTCCACCTTTCACATTGCAAATATAGAAGATATTATTAATAATTGTGTTATCTCTTATATGTGGTCTTAGTTTATTCGGTATGAGTTATGTAAGTAACTAATTAAGCAGATGGATCCATATTTAAATTTAGTGGAATGTTTTTCACTGAAGGGAATGAGAGTGGCATGCGTGCGAAACGTTTAAACATATATCTGAAAGAAAGTCGAAATCTAGTGAGTAAAGCAATGATAACTAAAGCCATGATAACATTGAGGAACTAAAGCCATGATAACATTGAGAAACTAATGCCATGATAACATTGAGGAACTAAGGCCATGATAACATTGAGGAACTAAAGCCATGATAACATTGAGGAACTAAGGCCATGATAACATTGAGGAACTAAAGCCATGATAACATTGAGGAACTAAAGCCATGATAACATTGAGGAACTAAAGCCATGATAACATTGAGGAACTAAGGCAATGATACCATTGAGGAACTAAGGCAATGATAACATTGAGGAACTTAAGCCATGATAACATTGAGGAACTAAGGCCATGATAACATTGAGGAACTAAAGCCATGATAACACTGAGGAACTAAAGCCATGATAACATTGAGGAACTAAAGCCATGATAACATTGAGGAACTAAAGCCATGATAACATTGAGGAACTAAAGCCATGATAACATTGAGGAACTAAAGCCATGATAACATTGAGGAACTAAAGCCATGATAACATTGAGGAACTAAAGCCATGATAACATTGAGGAACTAAAGCCATGATAACATTGAGGAACTAAGGCAATGATAACATTGAGGAACTAAAGCCATGATAACATTGAGGAACTAAAGCCATGATAACATTGAGGAACTAAGGCAATGATACCATTGAGGAACTAAGGCAATGATAACATTGAGGAACTAAGGCCATGATAACATTGAGGAACTAAAGCCATGATAACATTGAGGAACTAAGGCCATGATAACATTGAGGAACTAAGGCCATGATAACATTGAGGAACTAAAGCCATGATAACATTGAGGAACTAAAGCCATGATAACATTGAGGAACTAAAGCCATGATACCCCTGAGGAACTAAAGCAATTATAACATTCAGGAACTAAAGCCATGATAACATTGAGGAACTAAAGCCATGATAACATTGAGGAACTAAAGCAACGATAACATTCAGGAACTAAAGCCATGATAACATTGAGGAACTAAAGCCATGATAACATTGAGGAACTAAAGCCATGATAACATTGAGGAACTAAGGCCATGATAACATTGAGGAACTAAAGCCATGATAACATTGAGGAACTAAAGCCATGATAACACTGAGGAACTAAAGCCATGATAACATTGAGGAACTTAAGCCATGATAACATTGAGGAACTAAAGCCATGATAACATTGAGGAACTAAAGCCATGATAACACTGAGGAAATAAAGCCATTCTAACATTAAGGAACTAATGCAATGATAACACTGAGGAACTAAAGCCATGATAACATTGAGGAACTAAAGCGATAACATTATAAAGCCATTGAGGAACTAAAGCCATGATAACATTGAGGAACTAAAGCCATGATAACATTGAGGAACTAAAGCCATGATAACATTGAGGAACTAAAGCCATGATAACATTGAGGAACTAAGGCAATGATAACATTCAGGAACTAAAGCCATGATAACATTGAGGAACTAAAGCCATGATAACATTGAGGAACTAAAGCCATGATAACATTGAGGAACTAAAGCCATGATAACATTGAGGAACTAAAGCCATGATAACAGGGAGGAACACAAGCCATGAGACCATTCACGAACTAAAGCCATGATAACATTGAGGAACTAAAGCAATGATAACATTGAGGAACTAAAGCCATGATAACATTGAGGAACTAAAGCCATGATAACACTGAGGAACTAAAGCCATGATAACATTGAGGAACTAAAGATAACATTGAGGAACTAAAGCCATGATAACATTGAGGAACTAAAGCCATGATGATAAGGCAATGATACCATTGAGGAACTAAGGCAATGATAACATTGAGGAACTAAGGCCATGATAACATTGAGGAACTAAAGCCATGATAACATTGAGGAACTAAGGCCATGATAACATTGAGGAACTAAAGCCATGATAACATTGAGGAACTAAAGCCATGATAACATTGAGGAACTAAAGCCATGATAACATTGAGGAACTAAAGCCATGATACCCCTGAGGAACTAAAGCAATTATAACATTCAGGAACTAAAGCCATGATAACATTGAGGAACTAAAGCCATGATAACATTGAGGAACTAAAGCAACGATAACATTCAGGAACTAAAGCCATGATAACATTGAGGAACTAAGGCCATGATAACATTGAGGAACTAAAGCCATGATAACATTGAGGAACTAAGGCCATGATAACATTGAGGAACTAAAGCCATGATAACATTGAGGAACTAAAGCCATGATACCCCTGAGGAACTAAAGCAATTATAACATTCAGGAACTAAAGCCATGATAACATTGAGGAACTTAAGCCATGATAACATTGAGGAAACTAAAGCCATGATAACATTGAGGAACTAAAGCCATGATAACACTGAGGAACTAAAGCCATGATAACATTGAGGAACTAAAGCCATGATAACACTGAGGAACTAAAGCCATGATAACATTGAGGAACTAAAGCAATTATAACATTGAGGAACTAAAGCCATGATAACATTGAGGAACTAAAGCCATGATAACATTGAGGAACTAAAGCCATGATAACATTGAGGAACTAAAGCCATGATAACATTGAGGAACTAAGGCAATGATAACATTCAGGAACTAAAGCCATGATAACATTGAGGAACTAAAGCCATGATAACATTGAGGAACTAAAGCCATGAGACCCCTGGGGAACTAAAGCAATTATAACATTGAGGAACTAAAGCCATGATAACATTGAGGAACTAAAGCCATGATACCCCTGAGGAACTAAGGCAATGATAACATTCAGGAACTAAAGCCATGATAACACTGAGGAACTAAAGCCATGCTAACATTAAGGAACTAAGGCCATGATAACACTGAGGAACTAAAGCCATGATAACATTGAGGAACTAAAGCAATTATAACATTGAGGAACTAAAGCCATGATAACATTGAGGAACTAAAGCCATGATAACATTGAGGAACTTAAGCAATTATAACATTGAGGAACTAAAGCCATGATAACATTAAGACTTAAACAATGATAACACAGAGGAACATTAACTTTTTTGGATACATTGAAACCCTCCTTTGTGATGTTTGACAAAGAAGTGTCCTCAACATCTGTTTTCTATTTAGTGAAATACTGACGACCTGTTAGCAAACAAATGCTTCATTATTCACTATGCTGCGTTTTACTCCTTGATAAGTCCCGTGTTATCTTCTAATGCCCCACACACGTACAAACACCCTCACACTCACTGAAACACTCTTTCATCCATGTGTACAATGCATGTTCGGAAATCAGATTTCACAATAAGAAGTTCATGATTATGAGAAAAATCATTCACAGACAGAATTTTATATTTCCAAAAATTAGAATTAAAATGTGTACTGCATATCGGCAATAATTAGAAAGAAACACTACACAGACACAAAAATATCTATGGCAAAACATTTCTATCCTATTCAATGAAAAATATACGATTGTAAATATAATGATTTAAGATGTGTAGTGATACAAGTCAAACAAAGGCTTGATAATGCTATCATGTGTAATCGATGACCTATTGTAGGATTACTTACCATAGAGTAAACGCAGCTTTTCCAAGTATTGTTATCTTACTTTGATGTTTTCGTAATGAATTCAGTAACTCATTTTGAAAAGAATCTTTCATTTGTATCACAATTTGTATATTTGTGTAATCAACCTAGTAATTCTCACCATTATGTTAGCTTTAAGTATTTGGATTTTTTTAAAATATGCTGATACATTTATTTCAAAATTTACGTAAAGGTGCTCATATTTAAAAAAAAAAAAAAGACAAATTAGCTTATAAAACGCCTTGTTAGCTTCGTGAAAAGATAACATCAAATTTTTCAAAAGCTACTGAAATAATCACACTTTCATCACAATATTTTTATGTCTTCTCCGCAGACGAAAATATTCAGTATATATTATCTTTATTTGCAACCAGTCATCATTTGGAAAGTAATACCTAACTTGATATTTATATAAAATAGATTGCATTAACATTAATAAGGCTATTTGATATTAGGCTATTGACTTTTGTACTCTCGTATCATAGTACACTTGTTCACATATATTGTAAACTTAGTAACGTGTATTCCATACACCACGAAAGGAACTTTATTCGTAAACACATACATTTGTCATGTGGATTAATATACTTTTCAAAACAAGGTAGTAAAATGAAGCTACAGGTAGTTTCACTTTTGGTGGCGATCATATCTCTGGCATTTGCAGGTGAGTACTGGAAATGAGAAATATGATATAGAAAAGATGAATGTTTTTTCTTCACATCAGTTTCAAAAAATCCGACAAAAACAATATGTGTTTGGACGTAATTATGACGTTAATATTTGAAATAATCAGGCTTTGTTTCGACGTAATTAGGGCGTTAGTGTTTGAATGTAATCATGGCGTTAGTGTTTGAATGTAATCATGACGTTAGTGTTTGGATGTAATCATGACGTTAGTGTTTGGATGTATTCATGGCGTTAGTGTTTGAATGTAATCATGGCGTTAGTGTTTGGATGTATTCATGGCGTTAGTGTTTGAATGTAATCATGGCGTTAGTGTTTGAATGTAATCATGGCGTTAGTGTTTGGACGTAATCATACTGTGTTTGGACGTAATCATGATGTTAATATTTGAAATTAATCATGCTTTGTTTCGACGTAATTAGGGCGTTAGTGTTTGGATGTAACCATGGCGTCAGTGTTTGAACGTAATCATGGCGTTAATGTTTGGATGTAATCATGGCGTCAGTGTTTGAATGTAATCATGGCGTTAATGTTTGAATGTAATCATGGCTTAGTGTTTGAATGTAATCATGGCGTCAGTGTTTGAATGTAATCATGGCGTTAATGTTTGAATGTAATCATGGCTAAGTGTTTGAATATAATCATGGCTTAGTGATTGAATGTAATCTTGGCGTTAGTGTTTGAACGTAATCATATTGTGTTTAGACGTAATCATGGCGTCAGTGTTTGAATGTAATCATGACGTTAGTGTTTGGACGTACTCATGCTGTGTTTGGACACAATCACGATGTTCCTTCAAACTGATATGTCTTCTTATTTACAGTTGTTGTCTTGATGGCATTTACATTGTTGTTGTCGTTATCAGTGTGTGCATTTACTGTCGAATATTAAATATATATATATCTTAAGCAATCGTAAGCTGTCACAGGTTTGTTTGGCACATCGGAATAATAAGAAATAACGTTATAATTTAACAACCAACAGAGACGGCATTGAACAAAAGTACGATCTCTCCGATCACTTAATGAAAAAACCGAATATCTTACTCAAACATTTATATTCGATTTTCATAATTTTCACAAAGCAGCTGATGATTTATCAAATAAAAACCAGCCGGAATAAACATGAATGTTTGATTTTCAAATTTGATTAACGAAAATGGCATATCCCTGATTAAAGCAAATGGCTATATTCAATGATCTCTAGTTAGGAAAACACATAGACTTTCCATCTCAAGTTTCATATAGATGAATTATAGTAACAAGAGTTCCCACTTCCCAGAATAAAAACACTGAACTTTTCTTCCTCGTTTATATAAAGAACTGTAAATCTTTAAGAAAGAGGTTTTATCTTTACAATGAATGCTGGATGAAGGAGAGTTGCTAAGTAGACCGATTGAAACACGTTATGCTCAATTTCCCTCCTTAGGAGTTACAACCCTTGTCAATTTACTACACATTTATCTGGACTAACAGTGACATAGACAATCTATCTTTAAACTTGAATCATTGCAGCTTAAGCAAAATAAGATTATTGCTGTTCAATAATTTACAAGTGGATTATGCCATAACGGTCGGAGACAAAATGGATTGCGTAGATATGGAAATTCTACCCTCTGCTGAAAATTTCTTGATCTTATTTCGTTTTTATTGTCATAGGTCCTATTGACAACGGGAAAGACACATGTGCTCATACGTGTACGGGTAAGTTGTTTTAACTGCAACTGTAAATTTGAAATGGACCGCAATTGAACAAATTTCATTTTTTAAATTATCGAGCATATTTCAACGGATGGTATACTTCATCATCTGTTTATGTATTTCTTTTCATTTTGGAAATGATGAAAATACTTTGAAATTTATATCATCTCTTGAAGGTAATTTGAATATACTTCTGTAGACATAGTGGTGAAAAATTCACGACACCTTTATTTTTGTACAGTTTATGTATTTGTTACGTAATCACTACAATGTATGATTTCAAAGCAATTAAATTTGCAGCGCTTGGTTGAAACTGATTTGAATACTTTGTAAAATTGCGAAGTTATCTCCCTTGATGTCTTTGACTGATATATTGATTGTTAAACGTATTATTGTTTGGCTCTTGTTATTATAATGATATTCATTAAAAACAACAAAGAAAATACCAGCATGTTATCGGAATCATAATCCAAACACAAATTCGTTGAAACTCTGGCAAAATATGACTTCGGGAAAAGAAGAAGACGAATAAGACCAAGATGTTCCGGAAGGATAAAGGTCTCTTGTTTCATCGCGAAGCCTAACATGACTGTAAATTTTGTCATTGTAAGTAAGTAATGTCACGTTCCCAGATGAGAACAAGGAAGAACGGGACCACTAGGTACACTAATGAGCATCAAACACCTCTAGCTCCATATCGCACAAAGAAGTTGAGATCTTTATAACGACCTTAAATTGTAAGGATACAATCGTCTCCAACCTGCATCTCTCGAAACTCTGTGTTGTGAGTTTGGCTGTCAGATGCAGGCAACTTCAACGAAAATCGTATATAACTCGTGTTAGTTAGTGGCGATCATTGTAGTCTTACGACACACAAATACCTTTTGTGCAAGATATGCTCACATTGTGTTTATCTTTTGACAGAAACATACAAGTTTGGGTACCGCCCAGGAATAACTTATGAGTATGATTACAAAGTTAAAACGTCTACTGGACTGCAAGGAACATTGGACGGATCGTCTGCCCTTGAGGTGACGGCAACAGTTCTGGTGGAGGCACTTTCCAAGTGTAATTTTATTCTCAAGGTAATATATATATCAAATAGAAATTAGCTTGGAACTGATGATTTGTGGCCCTTACGACAAAAATCTAATATTGATTGTTTCCGGTACTCTGTATTCAATAGAACAACCATTCGAATTTCATTACTGATATTAGTTAATTAGTAACAATAAAAAAAACAAGAAGAACATACAACAACACACGTCATCACAGATGAGAATTTAGTGCATCCCGACTTTGTCTTCTGGTAGTATTTATACCGAAGTTGAGTTACCAAATAATGGGCATAGTTGTATTTCATTGATATAAACCACTGTGACACTGTGAGAGGAGGTGCCTCGTGATGACTTGTACAACATACTACATTCTACCTGTTCCTGTGTGATACATTGAGACTGTTACCCTGAGAGGAACAGTCACTGTGAATCGTTGGTCTTCAGGGTCGTTAATCTTTGCTGTCATTGTGAAGACGTTCTGTATTACGACTAGTATATAGATATTAAACGAAAATTTTAGGACTTTAGACAATTTTTCTCTATTTAATAAAGGTTGAAAACACACAGTTGTACGAAATCGACTTGCGTTCTGACATTAAAAGGAAGTCGGAAGGGAGTAAACGTTTCAAAGATGACCTGGAGCAACACGAACTGAAATTTTCCTTCCAAAACGGCATCATAGACCGAATTTGTGCGTCTCCAAACGAATCAATATGGGTTCTGAATGTTAAACGTGGAATTTTGTCCGTCTTCCAGAACAGCATGGAGAATTTCAATCAAGATAAGACATTAAAAGAGGTAAAACATTATATCAGTAGACTGACACTTCAGTTTGATGATGAATACGTGCACACTGCCTTCTCTGCACAAACATGTAACAGTCTGAAACTTGATGAAAAAGAAATGTGACCATGTTTTTTGATGTGTAAAGTGCATCGCAAACATTCAACAGCTTCTTCGAGAATTATATTAATTTCTTAATTTCTAAGGTGGTTCTTTTTGAAAATTTCTTTGATACTTCCATGTTAGGTACTATCAAATATTTCAAAAGAGATGCAAATGTATGAAAACAGAAACTATATCTTTAACGAGAGTCATTTTTAACATTTCTGGTCATCTCATACAACATCATAACCATAATATACTTCTACAATTGATGTGAGACTGTGTTTTTCATTGTTAGAGTGACGTCACCGGTACATGTAACACAGAATACACCGTGATATCGTCACAACAAAGTGGATACGTGGTAAAGAAGACAAAAAATCTTCTAAAGTGTTCTGGTCGTCACGAAATCCGTACAGCCATGCATGGAGTCCCATATGGCGCTTCGACGGTATGTTTTTACAGTATAATGAAATAAAACTTTTGACCACTTCCTTTTGCTTCCAAGGGCTCAATTACATCAAGAAGAAAGATTTGCTCAAATATGAAAAACTACTATGAGAAAAGGACACGGTGTATCGGACACATCTATGGATAGATGATATTTTCCTATGAGCAGAGTATTCTGACTCTTCTGAAACACTTGACCTTGCTCCTTTCAAGGTCCTCCGTGTGAATATAAACGATATATTAAGTCTTAAATCTTTCTTTTGTTCATATTATGTCCTGATTTTATTGAACTTGGGTTTGTATTATGAAAAATCATCAAAAAATACCAAAATGACAACATAATCATAATTTAAACTCAATTCTATGAAACTAGGGCAAAATATTAACAAAAGAAAGATTAGGAGAATAAAACCAGGTGTTCTGGCAGAGTAAGCGTCTTCTGCGACATCGACGATACCCGCTATGTAAATCTTGTTCAATCCAAGTAAGTACTGTCGCGTTCTCAAATGAGAGCAAAATTTACAGCAACGGAACAAGTAGGCAATCTAACGAATATCAAATACGCCCAGCTTCATGTCACATATGATTATGTTCACATGCTTGTATTCTCTTGCTGTTTTTTAAACAGTATAGTTATTATTATTGTTGTTGTTATAACGTATTAAGGCATTGATATTTTATTCTACTCCTATTACATATTTCGGCCACAGATAGGTGTGGTGAAATGATCTATATAAACATTGTTAAATTTTATTCCCTTATGCTATGATATATATGTCGAATACTATTAGTATAGAAAGTATTCGCACAGTCGTTTAATCAAAGAAACCAAATCCTGAAATTTGTTAAAGTAAGCGTTTTGATCTAACACAGGAGTTCCAGTCGTTACCATTGATGAATAGTAAACATCAATGCCAGCAAGAAATATCCTCAGATGGGCTTATGAATTCCGCAAGGTGTGTGGAAAGCCACTTGTTTGAACCTTTCTCTCGTAAGGGGAAGGTAACGTCCACCGAGATCATACAGATACTTGAGTTTGTGCAGGAAACTACTCCAACAGCTACTGCACAAGGTAAAAACATGAAAAAAGGAAGAAAAAAAATCTTAAATAAAGTCAATTTGCGTAGTGTGCGACATGAATTATAATTCACGTTTTGAATTTACAATATAGAATATTGCTTTATGGAGTGTCAGAATGTTATGGGGCTTACTCATGTATTATCAACGTCAGTCTTCTATATAGGTATGCAATATATCTATCAGCAGTGTATTATATATTTGAAGATTTATTGAAGTCATTATGCATGTAGATATACCAAGTATGGAATAACAAAGTACATCGACTACATTAATAAGATAAGTAGGGAAAATATACATTGATTTTATTCATATAAAATATCACGGAGGAGTTTGTTACGTAAGCAGATTATTAAGCGTGGGAAAAACGTAAAATAGCTTGATTACTCCGATTTCGACTCATTTCAGCAAGTTAGGCCCTTAGTATCACTGCTAGGCCCTAGAAGAACAAAACAGGTGTACGGGCAATGTAATGTAATTCATCTTTTTATTTGACACTACTGTATCTAATTTGAAATTTGCATTTGAACGTGCAATTCAATTATAAGGTTAAGTACGAATTGTAAATTGAGACAGAAATAAATTAATCAATCAAGTTTATGAATATTAGTTTTCAAATCATAGTCGATAGGAATTTAAAAAAAGACTTAATAATGACTATTTTTGACAATCAGGTATTTTCACAAATCATCGGACATTGCTGTATGAGTATGGCACTGAAGAGCCTAAAACTACAGTCAAGGATGTTGAAACTGTCTTACAGCAAATATGTAAAAACACTCATACTGACATACGTCCAGAATCCACAGCTCTGTTTTCAAAACTCGTCGATAAGCTGCAAACCCTCGACATACAGTCAATTAAAGACGTTTATCGCCAACTTAGCGACGGCCGTTTTTGTGTTCAAAATCCCCGTGTAAGGTACATATGCTTGATCATAATTTGTTATATCGATTGACGGGAAAGATAAACATGTTCCTTTTCCTAAGCGTTTTTAACGTTTTGCTGTTTTATTCGCGATGCTAACGATTAAGGAAAATATTATTATTATCTACCGTTAAGTGTTAAATTATCATAGTCTATCGATAAAAGCTAAATTATCATTGTCATCATTGAAAATCAGGATTCAAATACTCAGATTTTCAAATGTTGATTAAACAAAGGTTTATACCATAACGTTTTTCCCTATATGGTATTCCTTTTTCCCGTAAGCATTCAAATTTTTTACTATAAGCATTGAAAATGCATCGCGTAAAGTCACTTTTTTGTTTTTTGTTTTTATTTGTTTTCTTTTTCTTTGAATAAATTATTTTTAAATGTTTAATGGAAATGAAAGTATTAAATTCCCTCAAAATTATACCAAATTACTCACATTGCTTTTTTTATTATATAGGAAGTTCTTTCTTGATGCCATTCCATTAGCCGGAAGTACTAATGCTCTGCGGTTTATGACGGAACTAATAATGACTGAAGACGTCACGGGGCCAGAAGCTAACGTGTTGCTTACAACATTGACATTCATGCAGTCTCCGTCAAAGCAAATGCTTCAAGAACTGACGGTCAGTATTTCGTCTACACATATTTATTTATGAGTACATGCATTATTGATAAACGGAGCGTTATTTGACTGTAGAAACGATAAAAGAGGATGCTCGATATTCGCTGAGAGTAACACTATTTAGTATTATTACAGCAACACATGATTTGTACCAGAAAAAATCACTATCAATCATTGAATCATCTTGCTATATATATTTTTGCGTTAATATTCACAGTGTGGGAACGTAACTGAAAGAAAAAAAACTAGTTCGGTGAGAAAAGTAGTAAACCTACAGCAATGTATGATATGTAGCTGACACGAAAAGGCAACGTGACAACATACTTATAGGCATCGTGGACTGAACTTTCGAGCTGCGTGGAACACCATAAAACACTTTCCTATTTTAGCTGCAAGCAAATTCGAAAATAATTCTATCAAACCAATTCCAAATAACAATAAAATAAATGGTTCTAGATATTCAACTCGCTATAAACCCAGCATATTTCTTTTTCGCATCAACACCAAAATGAATGAAATGATATTCTACTCCCAATTAACTTGTTTACCGGTTGAAAATGTAGTGTTAATAGTATGAATTTACCATGCCAAACAGATTACGATTGCAAATCCTTGGCTACATGGAAAAGACCGTGAAATGTTTTAGCCTTAGCATTAATTCTAAAGAATATTTTTCTAGGTTTAAGTCTCTCGAAAGAAGTATTTATTCACACTTATTTCTGATAATTTTCATTACAACATTCCAATTTTTAGACATAGCTTACTTAGATATATATTGCAGTCATTTTCATACTTTACTTTAGTTATAAAAACCGTTCAAAAGACATTCATTGGCAGAAAAATCGAAATTATGGAATTGTAAACCTGCGGCCTTTATCTACCAATAAGACAGAAATATTGATTAAGGAAAAATGAGTCTAGAACCTCATGCACATAGCCATTTAAAAAACAAAACAAATGTGCTACTTACTAAAGACCACACCACACCTTATCGTAGCGAGTTCGAAACCTATATTCATAATGTGAGTTGTTTTACATCCTACCAGTTCGCTGAAAAGAAGCTCTATACTCACACTGTGATATTTCACCACTTCGCTTATAAAAGTCTTTATTCATTTTATTCATATAGTAACTCGCTCAACACTGGTCATTTGTCTCATGAAAGTGACTGTGTAGTCACTGTAACGTCACACTAATCTCCTTCTGATTATAAGAGCTTCTATTCTATATGTCGTGAAGTTCACTGTTCGTTAGTATGCCTATCTGAGAGGGCGGATAATTATCTGGTTTAGCCTAATATAGGCGTTTGTCACGAATGAAGCAACACCAGCGGGAATCTGATTTCGTTATCTTTGTATATTTTAAAGGATCTTCTTTGTAAATTTGTGCTTTGTCTATAGTTCGCCCTCGTTTGATATATTTGAGTTTGGATTAGATGTTTTATACGTTGTTGATTTCTTGTTTCTCTACAGCCGCTCTTGTCTCTGCGTAGTGGAAAGGCACTTCTACCAGTGTCATCTCTCGTCCATACCTATTGCAGAAGTACACCGTGTGATGGGGATGTGGATATTCATAACATAATGGCTGCACTACAGAACAATATTGCAGCTGGATGTTCTGTAGATGATGGCAACATACGATTGGTAAGTTTCTTGAATACGGTTTCTATATATCATACCTGCATATCTTTCGTTTGAAATATCATAGTCATGCTTTTTGGTCGCTAAAAGTTAATACGAAAATGCTTTAAAACGTTTGAAACTTAGATGCTTTCCATACTACAGACTATACTGAGTCTTCGTGCCATCGGCAACACCGGACAGCCAAACCAAACCGTACAGATAATCAACAGCTGTTTAGCAAGATCAGAAAACCCGATTGAAGTTCGACTTGCTGCAATCGATGCCTTTCGTCAATTTCCCTGTGAAATTACGGTATAAGGATAAACATTTTTTTCACAGTCTGCCTGTACATCTAGAGCATATATTTATCTTCTAATTGCATAATAAGGAGGTGAAATGTTTATATCTATTTCGTCGAAGTAATTATACTAATGATTCTTTTAACTTAAAGATTTCAGTTTGAAAGAAATATATTGATTTTTACTAGGTTCTTTCAGTTAATATTCTTTCTTGCATATTGCTTATCAGAGCACAATGTTTAGTAAAACCTCATTGTTCATCATTGGAAGCTTACTTTTATTCTCAGCGTTCTCACCTGTTGATGATGTTCACAAACATGACGGAGGATCCAGAGCTTCGAATCACCTCATATCTCGCAGCGATCAAATGTGCTGATACTGATACCATCGACATCATCAACACAACATTGGAAGTAGAACAGGTTAATCAAGTCGGATCGTTCGTATTGTCTCATCTCACTAACCTAAATGAAACATCAAACCGCCATAAGCAGGGGATAAGAAACATTCTGTCAACATTTCAACTTGGAAACAAGTTCAATCTTGACAAAACAAAGTTTTCCCATAACTTTGAAAAATCTATTTTTCTTCAGCAATACAATATTGGTTCATCATTTGAAAGTAATGTTGTGTGGACACCGTCATCTTTCGTTCCACGGTCAATGAGTGCAAATCTAACAATTGACTTATTTGGACGATCTGTGAACCTCCTTGATATTGCCGGAAGGTTCGAAGGCTTGGATGCTTTTCTGGAATCTTATTTTGGCCCCAATGGATATTTTTCTGATGGTGCTGGCAACGACTTTGCTCGACAGATCACAAAATCTATGACATTTAAAAAAATGATGGATATTGGAAGCAAGGTATGTGTAAAAGTTGTTTCATTTACAAATGGTTTCTGTTAAAACATGGCAGTCTTAATCTAGAAACTGCAGAATGATAATGTAAGTAATGGCAGCTAAGCAAAGAATTATTTCGGAAATTAGTAAGTAAATTGGCTAGGTTAGTCATATACACAACCAAAATGTTTTACTAATGTCAGCGCTTCGAACTTCAAAAACAGTAATTAAACAGTGCCCCTTGGGTAAGTTAAAAATGCTAATTACTAACATAAATAGGGCAAAATAAATACTTTACATCATAAAATATCTTATGACTTGCGTTCTAATGACACACAACTTTTTATGCTGCTAGTTACCACGTGTCAAGAAAGTAAAAGGAGCTTTTTATGTGAGAGTGTTTGGACAGGAGCTTGGCTACACTACTCTTAGTGAAGGAACATCAATATTTGGTGAGGAGTTTAACATTCTTGAAATGTTGATCAGTATGTCTAAGAACCAGGAATACACTAAAACACAAAATGTCCAATTTCTGGATAGCAGATTTTCCGTACCGACTTGTGCTGGGTTCCCGTTAAGTCTGACCGTCAATGGAGTTGTTTCAATTGATGTGAAGGTTTCAGGAAAGATGGACATAAGGAAGCTCATCACTAGCCCAAGAAGTGTTTCTATAAATGGAGCCATTCAACCGAGGTACATTTTAAAATGATGAAACAGGTATCCTCTGATGTAGAATCGTAATGCTGGGGCTGATGTCAGGTTTTGGTAATTAATTAATAATTACTGAATGATATTGCGTTTATTTTTCAACTGGTTTGATCTTAGAGAAACCTTTCAGTTCCTCTTGGTTAACAATCCTCTATGATTCGCAAAAGCTCATAACAGCCTGGCTATCAAGCAAGGTTATGCGAGATGTGTCGTCAGTGGAACAATATATCTATTGTTTATCTATACAGTAGTGATGATTGACAATTTGATAGTGAATTTAATGTTTTCCATAGTGAATTGCTATGCTTCATATGGATTTGTACAGCATAATATCTTGTAGAGAAGTTGTATTCAAATACATATATAAGAAGATTCTACAATTTGTCAGATTAATTCATAATGCCGACAATTCGGTCAAGAAAAGGTGACGATATCGCGAGGTGTGGGATGTGCTAGTTTTGACAATGACAAATATATTCAAGGACAGGACAGGAAAAGTATGTGTGTACGGTAATTCTTGAAAGAAGGAGCATTCTGCATTACAAAAATGTATATTATTTATTTCGTTACTTTATAATTATTTATTCATTAATTCATTTCTATATCTATTAAACACAGATAATTATTTATGCTTTTATTTAACTGATTTCAGCGCTGCGTTAGAAATATCGGGCTCGATGACGTTGGATGCCTTCGTGACAAGAAGCGGAATTCATGCTGTATCAAATATACACACTAGTACAGTCTTACAGGGTAAAATCGAATACGTTGAAGGCCGAAACGTAGATCTTGAACTCGACATGCCGCGTGAAAAAATTGAAATAGTCAATTTCAAGTAAGTTAATAAAATCAGTCTTACAACTAATAACGTATGGCTGATTATTTTTACGAGTATGCTATTTTCGCTATTTTATCAATGAAATAATGATACACATATTAGAGGTATTTTACATCTAGATTGCAAAATTTTAATTCTTTTAAATATATTTCTTTTGAAAGATAATAGCAGTATTTTGTATTTCTTTTAATTTATGTGACTCTTATTTTAACTGAAAAAAGTTTTTTTACTTGTTTCTTTGTACAAGCGTTTGATATCGTACGAGTAAAACAACCATGGGTTTTTGTTTGTTACTTCAGAACGGCGTTCTTTCTTATCAAGAACGATAGTCACAGGGAAGAGATCATAATTACAAAAAACAAACAATCCCAACGCCTTTGTACCGGGGATTTGGTCTCAACGTTAAGTGGTCTTCAACTATGTAGCGAGTTGGAATTTCTAAATACTTCACTTCTGAAAGATGTGCCACCTTTTCTACAGGCCGGATCATCAAATATAAAAATACATTTACTAAAGATGGACAACATGTCGGGGTACAAACTAGCAGCCAGGTTTATAAAGGTAACAATACAATATCTTAATTTGAAATAATTTGGAAGTAGTGCGTGTCCATAAAGTTCCACTTTGGAAAGCAAAAAGAAGCAATTTTAATCAGGCCATGGAATATTTCATAGATATATGTCAAAACTCGTCAGTATGCATTGTGCTTCGGATATTACTGACCTTGGTTTCTATTTGCCTTCATAACATCATTTAGATTCACAGCAATTGTGGGTGATGACAAGGGCTTTGATGTACTGAATACTGAATGCCCATATTTGACTTCAGAATTTAAGAAACATATCTTAAAGTTTTTCTGCAACATCAAAATTTGTTTCTACAGAAAAGAAGAAAATGCAAATCCATATCTAATTGTTGTGAATATGGATATCTTTTAAATATCTTAAATAAGAGCTAAGATGGTAGTGAATGCAACCAACTCTTGTGAAAATTATCCGCGCTTTGGACAGTACAAACCTAGAATGCTTCTTTGTGATCTGTGGTAAACAGAAAATTCCAATATGTTTGTAAAGTAAAGCGGTGTTGTACATAACTTTGTTTTCATTTTAAAACGTGACATTACTTACTTGGATTGACCAAGGATTACATGGCGAATGTCTTTGATGAAGCAGAAGACGCTTACTCTTCCGGAACACATGATCCCATTCTTCTTGTACATTTGAGGAGTCTCCGCGTATATCTTTCTTTTGTTCATAGCTTGCCCTAGTTTTATGGAATTTGAGTTTGAATTACGATTATGTTGCCATGTTAATATTTTCCTGATTATATATATGAATAAAAGTATATGGCGAAGCATTAGCATTAGTCTCAAATTTGGCAGAGTTCGTCCTATAAACACCATAATTATAAATATAAATTGTATGAATACTTACAAAATTGTCCAGTAAATTCATAACCTGCTATGCATATGAAGATTGTTTTGCTGTACAAACATGGAAGTTTTTTTTTATAATCGCTTTCAGACAAGACAAGCAGTAACATTACATCTAGAAATTAACAGTCCTGGATCAGACATAGATCGTCGTATTGGAGCCGATTTCGCCATGGATAAGATAGACCCATCTTTTACCTTGAACATATTCTCACCATGGAAAAAAGCAACATTCAACGGTGAGTATTCTTATTGTTATGTGATCGTTATGTATTTAGGTAAAACATCATATGCTATTTATAGGTTAATCGTCTTAGGTTCAGCGTATGTAAACGGATACTCTCGAAAAAATTATCTTACCTTATTTGAAATACTTAATCGAGTTTTTGAGCATATTAATAATCTACAATTAGTGTGTTATCTTTCTAAAAAATAATAAACCCGAATAGATCATAAATGATGCTTTAAGAGTGCAATTTTATGTTAGACGTTTGGTGTGAATTTCTTATAGTATTTTCTGTCTGTTAATTCCGTTAAGTATGCAGTGTACCTGGTGTGCACAAGTAAAATAGAATACAGGATATAGTGTATGTAGACTTGTTTAGTTGTGTGCTCATTTTGACAAGTTTTCTTTCAACTTCCGGAATAACATTCTGACTATTGCGTAACGACCACAGAAAATATGATTAAATTTAGAAATACGGTCTCTCGAAACGAACATGATGCTAAGAGAATAAATAAATATGTTATGCCAAATGTAATTAAATTTAATATTGTTATTATTACGTTTGATAGACAAGTATGTATCGATTAGATACTGATATTACATAAATATTCTTTTTTTTTAATAGGTGCTTTACAAAATAGTCGTTCGTTGAGGCGGGTTTTCGGCAGATTATCTCTTGATTCCAGTCACGATTATTATGTAAATGCTGAACTTCTTCGCAGTCGTCGAGGACATTCCATTATTTACACACCAACCTTTGAACTTCGTCTTCCTACACGTGACCCTATCAGACTCGAAGGCAAAATTGTCTACCTACCATTTAAAACCATTGACATGGATATGATGCTCTCTGGTATAACGACATCGCCAGTAACGACTAAAGGTTTGTCACAATGAATTGACATTAGATTTTATAATGGTGAACTTGCCTTTCCTTAGCAGAAGCACAATAGTTTCTAAAAAGTTAACAGCGTGCTGACGTAACCTATCTTAATTACCACTTTATATAAACATCCTATTAACAATCACCAGATAATTACGACAATTACCAGATTTGAACTTAAGAAGACATGAGATTTTTTTTTTACATGTTTCAGGTTATCAGTATTTATTTTCATGAGTATCGTTGTTTTCATCTAGTCGATCAGTGTAATGTCTTTAAGTAATAACGTTAAATTTGTTTCTCATTTGACACAGTTACATTACACAGCAAAAGCATGATTCGATCAATACTTGCTAGCATAAGTTTCGAGCCAGGGAAGATGTACAGGGCTAGTGCCGGACTCCATAAAATATCAAGCAATAGAGCAGTGAAATTCAGACCATATATGTACTTCCGGTCACCAGAGAGAGAGGTTTTTATATTTGATGGGTCAGCTGAGTACAGGGCTGGAAGAACCGCCACCGTCGGCATCAGTTTACGGAAGATCTTCAAAGAAAATGTTTCCTTGTTTTGTAAGTTTATCTTCATATAACATAAGTGTGTAAATGTACTTGGAGATGCATCATTGATATATTATTAGCTTGCACTTTGCATTTTCTATATACACCATCGGAAGTCTAATCGGTTTTCAAGTCTTTTGGGATACTGTATGCTGATGTAAGACCTTGTAAAAGCTTTTAAGATTTAGAAAGCCGATTTGGTTAATATGTATTGTCGCATTTTAATAGAAATGATGTTGTTATCTTAATTAGCACGTTATATAGTATGAGTTAGTATGCGTTAATGAGCGGGGTTTTTTTTTATACGAAATTGCGTGTTTTCCGTGAAAAATGTTAAATTCACGTAATTATTTTACATCATTTTTCACATTATTACGACTGTTTTTTTTTTTTTTTTTTCATTGACACTTATTAGATTTCGTATAAAATGTAATAAATCGCAGGTAAAACATTTTTGTCTCTCAGTAACATTGATTAAGTGGTTACTGCATATACCCTATATAAAATATTTAGACATGAACATTCACAAATATATACCAGAACATTGGAGAGGGCAGTAAGCTAAACTCATGTTTATCAAATATTCATGTTAAGTTACTGATCATTACATTGTGATAATCATTTGGTATTGTAACATTCGATTAATACTTAACAAGCTATTATTTTATTTATTAGGCAGGGTAAGAAAGATCGGAAGTGCAAAAAACAAAAGATACGAAACAAAGGTCGATATTGCAAGCGCATATATGAAATCTAAAATACAGTCTAGCGTAGTAGTGAGGGACGGGAGAACTCTTGTAACACGTTCATCGATTGACTACATCATTCCGACAGTAATCAGCGATAAAATCACCATAAATGGAAAAGGAAACGTTGCTAGGAGTAAATACTTAACAGAAGTCATGGGTACATTGTAAGTATACTTAATAGTAATTTTCCTTAGGAAAGAAACAAGATTTACATAGAAATTGATAAACTATAGAAAGAATGAGTTTAAAGATGTCTTTTAAGTGTTTTAGAATTTTAAAAGATGTTTTGCACAAAAAGTTGTTGAATTCTGTTCTTTGGGAAACGATGAAACTATCGTTTCTGCATTTAATAATTCAAATGATGTTAAATTTTAACATTCTTATATTTTTCATTTAATTTTTTTCTGGCAATTTAACAAATGATATGTCGGATTCATTTAGACAGTAATTTTCTAAAGTACGCCTATTTGTTATATCGCAAACGGATGAAGCAATAGGTATCATTGAAGCATCATCATTGGTATGTCATCAAATCACTATTTACATGGTTAATACACAGTTATAAATTATCACGTGACATATGTTGACACCAAAGACATTAAATAGAATTGAAATAGAAAGAAATTAAGTAAACATGTCTATGTCTACTCTTATTGTTTAAATCACAATTCTTCAATTTTTTACTTAATATTTATTGCAATGCTGTGACACAAACAAATCCAGAATCCAGCATCAAGAAAATCTTGTAATACATAAATGGATAGCTGAAAGTCAATTCCCAACTGAGGTATATATAAATGAATCCAATCGTTTAGAAGCTCTCTGAATCTTTTAGAACTTAGTTAGTAATGTGACACGTTTATCAATTCATTTCCGTTGATATTTCGAATGTAAAAAGGAGCAGATCGTTGTGAAGTATATGTAGTGTTAAATACGATCTCTTTCATTCAGCTGACAGAGCATGCTTCTTTGCCAGTCAACTATCACGCCTGGAACCCACGTTCGATTCCTGTATGGGATACTCGAATGTGTATTTTGCCTGTTCTTTCATACAAATACTTTTCATGCTAGAAAAAATTCATACAATGAGCATCGATTCTAATTTTCTTTCTTGACAATCTGAGTGAAGATGCCGATATAAAAAAAAGAAAGAAAATGTTCACAAATATCTATAAAGAACAATTCCATTGAATAATTACACAATTCTTACACTGTATGTGTATGCAGGCGAAAACATCAGTTTTGGGTTTGCTAACGGGCATGATGTTACTTCACATAAACATACTATAATGATAATGGATTCATTTCTATTCATTCCTTTATTTGCACTTCAGAAATGTACAATTTAAGAAGAGAACTCACTATAACATTGATGTCAGCTTGGACATTACACATAATGCGAGAAACACAAAAGTTGGGATTGACGTAAGGTATGGGGAGGACTCGACAAACACCGACCGCATTGTAACATTGTCTACAACTGTGATCCATCGATTGACTTGGTCAGAACCAACCTTATCTGTTAATTCAACGTATCGCCACCCTGCCAAGGTAATCTAAATTAAATACTTGCCATATCTGGTTCGTTTATTAGATATTAAATTAGATTGCAATGTCAAATTGTTTTTCATAATTATTCTTGATAATCTGTAACTAATTCTGCAAATAACCGATAACCCAAAGTTTCTTTCTGGACTGTATCTGCAAAATCACACTAATATATATAATGAATGTTGAGATTCGTAGAAAGTGTCTTTTCAGTCCCCGTAAGGAACAACTCTAAAAGAAAAGACCATGTTTAGATACTGGCTATAAATGTTTTCAATAATTTTACATATCTATATTTCCTGATAGGACATAGCATTACGATTCCTGGCTGGCCACACACACAACGACAGATCATTAGAAAGTTCAATTAGCTATATGTTGAACAACGCTGAGCCATTTTCATTAACAATTAGATTGAAGAAAGGGAATCTTCCAAGAAAGACGCGTTTTGGGTCTCTCTTGCTATCGTACCGTGGACGAATTG
Source organism: Ylistrum balloti (assembly GCF_031769215.1). Taxonomy (NCBI): domain Eukaryota; kingdom Metazoa; phylum Mollusca; class Bivalvia; order Pectinida; family Pectinidae; genus Ylistrum; species Ylistrum balloti. Next base: position 3,228,560 of record NW_026782299.1, read on the forward strand.
TAAAAGTCGGCAACGATTTATTCGAAAGTGATAATGGTGTATACACAAACAAAATGACTGCTGAATGGGAGCCTAGAAAGAAAAATACTATATCCGCAATATTTCGGATGCCATCAAAACGACAAATTCGTTGTGCCATCGACGTTAATTTTGCAGATTTCAGTCGGGTGCGCTTTTCCGGAAGTTATCTTATGGACATAACCAACATGAGTACAACGTCTGAATTGTCTTTAGCGGGTAGGAAATATACATTGTCTAATGCAATTCAGTTTGAAAATGAAGGAAGAGAAACGATACTGACTACATCTATCAAATTCCCATCCACACATTTAGTATTGGAAGCCAACTTCCTTCCCAGACATCCTTTATACACAGTGCGAACCAATGCCATGTGGACTGTATCAAACAACCCAGAACGGCGTCTACATTTATTAGCTTTGTTTAACGTTGAAAATATGGGCTTTTCTGTTTCGAAAACATCGCCACTAGGTCAACTTGAGACCGATTTCAACCAACATGGAAACTTCAATTTTCGGTCACATATCCATATTCAGTGGGGATTTCTCAAAGGTGTAGTAATTAATGGAACTTTTCGTAATGATGGAATAAATGGAAACATACATGTCAAAGGAGTACTTACAATTAAATCTCGCTTCAGGGGCTATCGAGTTATATCAATGACTAACACTTATATTTCTGATCGAGAACGATATCTAACTAACTTTAATGTGCACACAAAATCTGGAAAGAAACTGGCCGCATCCTTTACAATAAGGAAACCGATAACTTTGTCTTACGTTGTAGGTGAAATAAGTTTAAAATCGACGTTGAAAAATTTCCAAATTCTTACACTGGAATGCATGCATGTCTTTGAACGCGACCTTTCCACCATGACAAAGTTTTTCTGGAATAGAAATAGTATTCAAGTTAATCTGAGAGGGTTCAACACGTGGACGAGATATCTTAGAGATATAAGCGGGACCTTCGCTGTCAAGTCAACATTTCCTAGTCTTGATTCGATCATAATCACAGGGAAACATGCTGATGATGGAAGGAGATTTAACAGTAATTTCAGATTACTACGAAATGGCTATGGTATCACATACGAAGGAGGAATGATTCATGAGCAACACGGATGGCAAATGCTTAATTCTGGTCATATTTCATGCGCAGTATTTTCCAGAAAATTCCGCTCCTCTTGGAATCACAGTAGTACACCGTCAGATATAATAACTCGCCTGCATTCCACATCAGGTAAACGTTCTTTAAAATTAGAATTTTCTTCGGGTTATGCACTAAGTATGGAACGAGGAACATTTTATCTAAGGTCTACGCAAGCTGGAAATATTCTTCCAAATGTAGAATTGTTTGCAGAACACATGCACAACAGGCATGGAATAAATAATACATTCACACTGCGGCGAAGAACAAAGCTGATGTTTTCTACCGTAAATCAAATGCAACTGAGCGATGGGAGCATAGATTCAAGTCACACAGCTCAGGTCATGAATAAAGTTTACCTCATGAAGACTGAGGCGCGATATCGCAACCATCCATACTTGGGTCTTGTTGAATTCCAATGGCCAAACAAAGAAAAAATTCACGTTTCGTATACATGGAACAAAGTTAACGGACTTTATGACGGACTGGCGGCAATTCATTCACCGAATTGGAAAAACATCGATGTATCATTCCAACAAGCTTTCCTCATTGATGAACTAACAAGTACCATCAATGTGAATCGAAATTCCAACAGGATCTTTTTCCTGGAAAATCGATTCAGATGGGACGATATTAAATCCATTTACATCGAGGTTTCAACACACTACAGAATAATTCGGACTTTCGACGGTCACGTGATATTATCAGGCAATTTGAAAAAGTTTCAGGTTGAATCTAATATCGGTATTCAATACCGTCCAAATAAACATATAAACCTGGAGATAATGCTAAGCAATATCGCAAAAATAGAAGGAAGATTGTTATTACGAATTCCGCAAGAAGAAGATATTCTGTTTGTCTATCTTCAAAATGAACATCCTACCAATATTCATATGGAGTTGCAGTATCACCCGAGGAAAAGGTTTGAGACTGATTTATTGATTGAGCTTGGAGAAAATACCGAGATTGTTATCTTGGGCAAGACACCATTTACAAAAGACTTGGTCGGTATCATACGTCATTCTACTTTTCCGTCAAGTTTTGTATCCCATACTGAAATAAAATATGGCTTCTCAAAAATTTTATTCGCTGATGCTAGTCTCGGATGGAAGAAGAATATAACAGGAACCTTGGCATTGAAATCGGCATATATTGAAAACATTAATGCTGGATTTTACTATCAGTGGTCATTTAGATATTTTAAAACACAATGGGAATACCAGCGAAGGTCTAAAATCATATTTGACGGTGACATTGAGTTGAGAAAAGACAGAACTTTCACGAATAGAGCAATGTTGTCCTTGACAGTTCCAGGTTTAAAACAAATCAACGCTGCATTAAGTCATCGTGGACGTCTCACTAGATTCAACACAAATGCGAATCTCAAATATGGCAATAAAAAACTTAATATCATTGCAGAGTTTACTGTCGATCCAAATTTAGACGCGTCTTTTCAAATAGCCACCCCACTGAAAGGATATAAAACATTGCATGCCTCTATTCACCATGAAGGCTCACGGAAATATTTCAATACAAAAACATCTTTTGGAATAGGCAAGTCAAATATTGTTGGCACAGCAAGGTTTACAATGATACCAATCAGCATAGAGCTCAACTTGCAGACGCCATTCGCTAAATACAAACAGCGTAAACTTTTCTATACTCATACTGGCTCTATAGCTCAGTTTCAGTGTCAAGCGGAAATCCTGTACAACAGCAAACAATTGTTTGGAGATATCCAGTTAAGTCTGAAACCCTTAACTGGAACATTGTCTCTGAGAACACCATTCGTAAAGTATGAAACGGTGACGATGAAACTGTCGCACGAAAAAAAGAATGGATATTATCAAACATTTCTTGATGTAAATCTTCCTAGGGAACGGACGCTAACGGTGTCAGCAAATCTAGATTTATCCGTCATAGGAACACGATCTGCAAGCATAACAATTATTACACCATATAAAAATCATGACAAAATCGAAGCCGGAATTTCTTTTACAGGATCTATCAAAAAGTTTGAATGTCGATCGCTTCTTGGCATTGGAAAAAAACAGGTAATTGGTTTTGCACGATTTGACCTAATGGAATCTATTGGTGGTGAGATAGCATTTATGACACCGTTTGTTGGTTACAGACGAGTAAGTGTCGGGTTTCAATATGTTGGGGCTAGCATTAACTTTAAACTTCGTACAGAAGTAATGATTGTTGACAGTGCATATGAAATGGAATTGACATACAGCGCATTGAGTGATTATGAAGCACTGTTGGTCCTCCATCTACCAAACACAGAAGATATACGTCTTTCTGCTCTAATATCCAAAACAAGAAGGCAACTGGTAACTGAAGCTGCTTTAGCACAAGGAAGAACAAGCTTGGCGAATGCAAAGTTAAAATGCAACCTTACACCGACCATTCAGGGCTCAGGAACCTTCAAGTCGAAGTGGACAAAGCCTGCAAAATTGACGTTGTCGCATGAGGGTTCAGTAAGAGATTTCCAAACAGTTGTGCGATTAGATTATGACATGATGAAGATTATTCTGGATACAAATCTTGAGATCGCTGACGAGGTTACAGGTAGACTTACCTTCAAAAGTCCATTTACGTCGATTGAACAAGTAGATGCAACGATTTTTCACTCTCCCCGAAAATCCACTTACCGATATAATTTTCAAAGCGGTTCGAATTCAGAAAAGGCAACCGCTATACATTTAACAGCTGATTTGCGGGGCAGAAAAGACATTAAATTCGATGTTATGATACCAATCTATGAAATGAAACGCACCATCGTGGTTGTGAACTACACGAATGAGAGCAATAATTTACAAGGGCTCATTCAGATGACAGTTGGTCAGGAAGCATTAGAATGTAATTTGGCCGTGAATGTTTCAAATGGAATTGTTGGACAAGTGATGGTTAAAACACCATGGTACAATGACATTAACGGAGGTTTTATGTATTCAGGATCTGTAGCAGACTTCCAATCGCATGCAGAACTGAATTACAGTGGTACACGCCAATTTCGCACAGATTTAATCGTTTCCGTAGAGCCACGACAAATTTTGGTTCTATCAATTGACATGCCATTGTCTCAGGTCAGACATATAGAATGTAATATAAGCCAAAGTTTTGCACTTGAACATATATCCTCTGAGGTAGATTTTGCTGTTAACGAAAACCGGCTAGCAGGAGTCATTGATTTTGATATTCAAAACGGAATTGATGCAAGAGGATCACTGGTAACATCGTTTACTGAAGATGTAGTTATAGTCTTTGTTCAAAATGGAACGGTGCTGCAAATGCAGTCATATGTGGAACTAATGCATGGAGACATGCAACAGACATCAATCAGCATCAGCTATGACTTTCCATCTGCTATCCATGTGAATGTCTCGCTACACACTGATTTTGAACTAATTAACGATTTGCAAATACTAATCAATCACGATGGAGGAAAAACTGACTTTCGGTCAAGTGGTTTATGCATATATAACACAAATAGAAAATTAGAATACCTTATCAAAATTGTAAGCGAAGGTGAACGAAGTGGATTAATCATATTTGAATCCCCCTTCTCTCCTGTAGTGAATGCTTCCTTCGAAACACGTGGTAGAGATTATGTTGCAGATCTATATTACAACGAAGTAGAGTTAGTTTTTGCTAAACTTTCTGTCAGCAATTACCCAGATGTAGAAGGATCGTTGTTGATGCGAACTGCTACAGAAAGAGTCAGAAATATTAACGTGTCAGCAACCATAGAAAATAAGCAAAATATGGATATACAGGTCAGCATTTTTTCAAATGGACATACATCAAACTTTGAATTCATGTTGTTGAACAATTTATCAACAAATTGTCTACTGCTATTTAGGGCACCAATTAGTGAAATAGGGGATATCGGTATTTCTTTTTCGTCCAAATTTGACATTGACATCGTGGTCTCAAACGCAGAAATCTATTACGCAGATAATGTGATAGCATGTGACCTCGAAATGGACTTCCGGAACAAAACACACGTTTTCTTGGAAACACGATCACAATTTCCGACTGGAAAAAATATCAGTGGGACATTTGAGTATAGTAATACAGAAGACCAAGTGTCAAACCATATAAGTCTGAGAGTGTCACCATTGCAAATGTTTGAATCAAACGTTGAATATTTGTCTATAAACAACTTTAGTGTAGGTATAGTGGCACAGTCACACCTTGCTGGCTATGAACACATTTCTCTTGTTCTTTGCCATGTCCTCTCACATGATTACGTAAAAAGTCATGCGGAAATATCTCGTCAACTTAATGAGAAATTTCAGCTGGAGATGGTTGGCGCTATTGGAAATTATGTAAGTGGACAGTTAAGCATAGCCACTCCAATACATGGATATGAAGAAACTTCCATAGATTTCAGAAATAGGATAAACTCGAACTCGTTTACATTACATGCAAATCTTGAACACAACAAGAAGATATTTCTTTCCAACATTTCTCTTTCATTTGTATCTGCAAATGTTACCCTTCAAACACCATTAATGGGATATGAATACTTTGATTTTGCCTTCAACCATGATATCAAACCCGACCATTTTTTGTTACTTTTAACAGCTTCTAGAGACGTCGATAATCCCTATGGCATAAATATAGACATGGATTTTCCAACAGGGGTTATATATATTCAAACGCCAATATCTGGTTATGAATACATATCGGCTGTTTACATGAATAATATCTACAGAGAAAGTGTTTCCAGTCATATCAAAATCGTCTACGCTTCAGATAGAACCATTGAGCTCACTCTCAATTGCTCTCTTCATGAAGGAAGTCTGGTGTTGCAGACTCCTATAGTTGGATACGAAAACATGTCAGTATCTTTTTTGAACATTCACACAAATACATTGTTATTGAATAAGGCAGAAATATCCCTCTACAATGGCGTGCGTAGGGGTTACAGTATTGATATCAATCATACATCTCCATACGGATTCGAAGCCAATGTCTTCGTAAATGCATTACTGCCGCGTTTGGAAACTTTCAATGGATCAATAGGGTTACAATGGACCAGGAGTTTTCTGTCATATGCTGAACTAGAAGTTTCTGTTGGAGGGGAAATACACGAATTCAATATGGGTACGGGGCAGAAACTGTCGTCGGATTATGTACTACCTGCTGATAAGGCAGACAGAGATATTCTCTCAGAAGATAATTCATCAACTATTTTGTTTTCCCTTACAACCAAACGTAATGATAAAGTATTTCTGGATTTTGTTTTGAATAAAGACGACGGATGTTTACTTTCGTTGCAAATGCGAAAACCGTTTTCGATTCAAGTTGTCACATGTGTAAACAACGACCATGTCCACATTTCAAACAATGTCGTGGAAGTTGAAAATTACATGCATGCGGATTACAATATGACAAGCTCACTTTCGGTCTTGATAATTATAGAAGGAGTCACCTTATTTCGAATCCAACAAAAGACTAGCGAAAACTATGATCAGCAAACAAAAGCTCGTCGTGAGCATTTGCTTCTTCAAGTAAGCACACTAGTGATAAATGTCCATGATATTTACAATAGTGATAACTATACCACGTGGAACAAAAGTATGGAGATATTCTCGGGAGGAGAAGTGAAGTTTAGAGCAGGAGGAATTGCTTCATATCAGCAAGGATCAGCAACGTTATCACTTACATTGATGTTACCCGAAATTGGAAAGGCAAGTTGATTATGTTGTTTTAGAATTATATATGTTTAAACCTAATACCAATATTTCAGCCAATTAAGTTTAAAAATATCAATATTGATAATTTTCACTTCATAAACAAATGCTTGATTGGTTTATGGAAATTGTCGGAGAGTTTTATGGACGTCATAATGATGTCATTGTAAAATATTCTGTTTCTATTTGCTATGCAAAACTGGGCATGGTTGATTTTCGTTAGTTTGCCTGATGGTTCTGTTGGTGTTGTTTTTCGAGAACGTGACATTTACTTAATTGGATTGACCAAGGTTATATAGCGGGTGTTGTCGATGAAACAGAAGAAGCTTACTCTTCCGGAACACCTAGTCTTATTCTCCTTGTAATTTTTCAGGAGTACCCGTAGCTCCTATTTTATTGACTATGGGTTTGAATTATGAATAAATTGACATATTGTTTTTTCTTGCTGTTTTTTTTTTTTTTTTTTATATAAAACGTAACAACCTTCTGATATGCGACATGATCTCGCATTACGTACCAACAGCTGTTTAACTCGCAATAGTTTGAAACACCTTAAACCCTGCCCATTTTATTAAATAGTGGGTTTGTTCGGTGAAATCTATGGCATAATTCTGTGTTTTGCAGGAGTACGAAATGCATTCAAGTGTTATTTCAAACAGTGGAAATATAATATTCGACGGCGAGATCGGACTGAGAATTTCTGAAGATGAAGCCAACCACGTGGTAATTTATTCACGCCTAGAGGACGACTCTACAAGTGAGGCACGGAACTTAAGTTTTGTCGCGGGAATGAAACATCCGATGACGACAATGGATATCAAGATGTTGTCCCACATTGGGTATATAAATGATGTCTATTTCACCGGCACAGAGTTTCAATACCTTAGCACAGACAATGATAACAAAGACATTTCATTTCAAGGAATTGTGAATTGCGCATTGACAGAAGCGGCTTTTGAGGTAATTATCGTTATAAGTACTATCTTTCTTAATTACTTTTTCAACACATAAGACGATTAATAAATATGTATTTGTATCGTTTCAAGTCGAATAATGATTCGATCATTTTGTAAAGCAGATTACTCAGAACATAATGAAACAAGCCATAGGTTAAAAAAATCCGCTGTATTATCAGAGTTTCTTAAAACAGTTTCCACACGGTATATTAAATATCAGTATTCTATTCTGCTATAAGTTGTGCATTGAATTAGTAGTTCTCAAATAATTATTAGAACTAGCAAAGCTTTTAGGAGGTGTACAATTTGTGACGATTACCACTAGAAAGACGAAACAGCTGTATGCTGCAGTGAAGTTCATGAATTTGCCTCCAAATCTGAATTGAACAGTGCTTTCAGTTGTGTGTCTTTTGTATGATCTTAGAGAAGTGTGATATAAGATAAGTATAAAATATTCTTGATTAAAAACTGCTGATATAAGGATTTTTTTTACAGATGACGTCACCAATCAAATCAATCAAAGTTTCTGCACATGTGAATACAGATATTCCATACGGATTGTCATTACGTAGCATAGTGGACGAACAGCTAAAGGTTTTGGAATTGAACTTTGATCCAACACAACCACATATTGACGGCAGAATTGGTAAAAACATGGATAGTAACGCCATGACAGTTCCAATACCTCATGATCGAGATAGAGTTTATATTAAAGTAATAGACGAAAAATGTATCAAACAACTGGTCCACTTTGATTATTTATTTTGACTTTGATATTTTTGTGGATATTGTTTCATGTAATCATTGTTATCAAAAACATTTGATTGTAATCAGAGAGAGAGAGGTTTTTGACGTTTAATTTGCTGCACTATATGAAAACCAGGTAAAATAAATAAAGTTTTTATTTATAATTGGAAACTTTCATTTTGAAATACTTTTATTTCATGGTCACGTGATTCATGGTTGGATTTACAATTGCCTTTTCAGAAATTCCACCAAGAGTTATTTCCCTTGAACTGTATTTCATCAACGATAGTTATATGAGAGCTGCCGTGGACAGCGAATATCTCACAGGAAAAATAAACGATCTATCTGTGACAACGAGTCTACACTCTTCCAGGATTATCAAAACTAGAATAAACTGGAGACGTGACCTCTTTCCAGATATCACGGTAAAAGCATTTTTTTTTTTTTTAAATGTGCGATCAGTAATAATTTGATCAATTTTAGCCTTGCTAATGTAGAACGTAACACTGTTTATCTTCACACTTTAAAAACGTTATGGCAAGTTGTACTGTAGATTGTTTACTATTATTAATGTAAACCTTGATATTCAGCGGTAGTCTTATTATAGCGATAATCCGCTGAAATTTGATTAGCCAAGTTAATAAGCTAGCAGACTTTGCCGCGAAAAGATTAATTTGATATATGTATATATATATTTATATATATTGTCATATTTATTTTCAGGCCTATGGATTGCAGCTGCCCTCGAATTTTAAGATATCCGTGCCATTTCGAGTTATAGGAAACTCCGTTACTGCGGAAATCGATTCAAAATATAATAGTATTAGAAGGCACATTTTGGCAGAACTAACACCAATATTGATGATGTGTGCTAATAAAATGCTTGAGATGAAAGAAAGCATTACTGCTGTGAAGAGTACTATTGACTGGGACTATCTAATTGAAGATGAACACTTTAACCAGGAAACTGTAGAGTTTATTCTTAATCATATATCGTAAGTAAGAAATAATTGCTGTAATCAACATTACAACAATAACGAAATGGCTTCTCTTTTATATGTCACGACATAGTACGTATACTTTGCGTTAATATATACTAATTTCTAATTCTCGAAAATTCTTGAAATAATGAAGACGATATGTCTTTTTGAAGTAAACAAATAATAAATAAATAAAATTGAAAAAGAAATTCACAAGTAAACACAGACACAATTCTTCAACTGAGAGAAAAGTTTAGAGCTATGAAACAACCAATAAATGATAACTTATACATTGATTCACAAGTATACCAAAATATATATATACTGTGAAGTTCCATACAACAGTGTTGGAATAATTTTGCACCCGTCTGATACTTTTATTAATGGACATATAAGTGACATTTAAAGGGCTTATATGTCTGTGGGAAATAAATTTCTTTTCACTTGCTGAAGGAATGCAAAATTTATTATTAATACAACAGAAATATCATAGGACTCTGTTGATCCGATTTTCATCTTCATGACATCATTTTCCATTTAAGTCAACACTACGACACAGCAATGACCAGTGTAGGCAGGATTGCTGACTTGATGGATACTTCTGCGTCGAAGCATGTTTCATGGAAGGATATTGTTGACGTTGATATTGAGTCAGGATATGCAGTACTAGAGGTTTGGAAAATAAAAGTCACCCCTTGTCGATAATTGATCATTAATTGATGGTTTTAGAAATCTGTTGTCTCTAAATTGCGATAAAGATATTGTGATTTGCGACACCCGGACACGTAGATAAAAAGTGCACGGTAAGTTCTTATTATGTAAATTGAAAACACGAATTTAGTTATCACAGTTTTAATCCAAAATATATTGGTTTGCCTGACTTATTCCTAAAATTGCGGTAAAATGCATTCTTAAATTTATTCAGTCACGTTACAGTGTTTGCATCACCAACTAGTTTTCACGTAATCATATTTTATGGATGAGTGTGTCGCTATTTCACCCTTCTTTTCGTCTTTCTCTATATTCATTAGGAGAAATTATGTTGATTCAAACTTCTTGATTCCATTTAATTCTAATGATTCACTGTACATGATGAATCTTGTGACCTGTGCTGAAATCTTTTTTACTGACATCAGATGAAATATTATCTCAGTCCCTGTTTCATAATGTCTAGAATTGATTCAGTAATTGTGTGATTGGTCGATGATTTCATTCTAATTCTTCATCGTTTTGTTTTATTGTCTACAATTGTTAGGCAATGCAACAGAAACTTGGGCAAAAACTGGCAACGCAGATTTACCTATTAAACGACAGACTGCTAAATGACTCTATCTCGGTATTGCAACACTTCGATTACGTCAGAGGTAATATTATGACGTCACATTGTTACACTAACCATGAAATTACAAAACATTTAAGTGACTTCAGGAGAGAGAGAAAAAAATAACTGAATAAAACATGTAAGATTATACGAATTCAAGTTGTTTTTTTTTTGTTTTTTTTTTTTATTGATTATGTATTATTATCAAGCCGACAGTTTTTAGTAGTAACAGTTCCTGGTTAAGGATCATAATAAAAAATACGTTACCATCAAAGTTGGACTCATAGTTTTGAGTCTATGATGATACTATTTGCAATATTAAAAGTTTCTAAACCCTGATTATATATCTCAAACTGAATAATCTCTTTCTTTCAGAAACGGCCTTAACCATGACAGATCTCATTGATTATAAATATACAGCGTTCCTCCGCAAATGGAGTAATGTCATAACAGTTATTGATACCATTTCCAGCATCACCGAATCCAACGTCATAATGACGTCAGAACATCTAAGTCGTGTTATTGATGACTTAAAATCGACAGGTGTTATTATGTATGACGCAAACAACGGTTTCCACGAGACAGAAATATACGTACCCATCGATTTGGAATCGTTGAGATCTCTACCCAACGTTAACTTCAAGAATTACGTCACAGGACTGACGTCATCGGTAGAGTCCTTGAGAGAAACAGCGTCGATGGTACATAACATCCTTGTCGCTGGTATAAAATCCTGGATCCCGCCATTTACAGGTACCAATATGAATTTTCATCTTCATTACTTATACAACAAATCGTTTTTTAACCGATGACGTTTTCATAACTGTTAAAACAATGATCAGAAAAATAATTTCTTTCAAACTACTCATATTTTCGCTGGATATCCTATATAGATGGGTTTTTAATGCACGGTCAATGAAAAAAATATGGATGGAGAACAAGAAAAAACTATTTGAAGGAATTCAAGAGGGTATCGTAAAGCTTACGAAGGTTTCAAACTGAAACTTTACTAAAATGATGGTGTCCAAACTGCATATGTCTTTGTGAATTAGTTGCACTTGAATAATGATTTGATAAAATGTTTTAAACATATTTGAGACTATGATTTTGTATCACAGCTTCTGCTTCGATATCGAATGGAGTCATCAAAACGTTTGACGGAACAGTGTATACAGTCGAAGGCGCTTGTAACTTCCTTTTAGCAGGAGACTTGACTGATGGAAACTTTTCTGTTGTCATGGAAGTACTGGATAAAAAGAGAACGAAATTTGTTATCTCGACACAAATGCATACCATTCATCTCTCTCCTCGAAAGCAGGTAAGTGTCTCGCATGCAAATCGTTCCATTTGCATTCATTTCACTTTATTGGGCACGTTATATTTTTCATAAACGTCACTACTATTTTTATTCTTGATACGTCACGTAGCGTTCCATTCAGAATCAGTGTTATATCTAGAGAACCTCTCAACATTTATCCTTAAAATCAAAACACCATTTTCTACTCCTTCTTGTTCAGGTTGTCATCGGTCAGGATGATAGGGTCAAAGATGACGTTTGTTAACTTCTAAAATTCATGAAACTAGTATGCATTGGAACGGAGGCATTCATGTCTCGCAGACATTTTATAACTATCAATATTTTAAATCTTATATTCACTAAATTTCACTCCACGGTTTTCCACAGTTTACTTGTGGTTAAGATTATGCAAAGCGTTCCGGTGTTATTAAATGTTAAGATTTCCACTACATAACACATTAATTCATGTTGAAACATTACGTCGAATGAAAACCATTCACAATTTTTTCTCCTCTCCCTTTTTATGTGTTGTATTCATATCCTTTCTCTGGAAAAGTAATCGATAATTTACTGTTGGTATGATTTTTACTTGTTACTCTAGTAATCATTACCTACTAGGACATGCTTGGTTTTGTCACATCTCTATATTATACATTATATTATCAATAATATATGCGAATTTTTAAAACAGGTCCGCATCGATGGTGCCTTGATCCATATTCCATACCACAGTCATGATATCTACGTCACAAAATTCGGGGATGAATTAATTATAGCCGGAAATGGGTTCAGTTTGAAATATAACCGTCAAACAGAGTCATACTACTTTTTTCTCAGTGGATGGTACTTTGGAAAGACTGGTGGTCTGCTGGGAACTTATGACAACGAACCTTATAATGATATGTTGATGGCTACTGGCGATATTACAAATAACATCGCTTCATTTAGTAAAACGTGGCAGTTAAACGACCATTGTATATAGGAGATGAATGCTGACCTTCATATGTACATTTGTTTATTAAGTAAAGAACAGGAATTAATGTCATTTTTGATCGTAAAAAATGTTATGTTATGCATTGACTGAAGTCCTATTTATTTGTGCATAAATTATATTTGTTAGTTAAAAGAAGAAGACTCATATATCTGCATAAATGTCAAGTATTTTGAACGTAATTTTGAATTGTAAATTCATTCAACTATAATGTGTTCTACTGTGTTTAATATGCAATCGCATTGCACTGCAGAATATTATGTTACATTTGGGTTCATCAACATGAACTCTTGAAAGGAATGGAAGTAATTAGATATATAGAACGGATTTTTTTGAATTTATACATATAATAAGATGAGAATACAGTTTAAGCTGTCAATAACAAAGACAAGGTGAGTGATAAACCCTGACATACAATTGACGATTTCCTGTAGATGATAATTGCTGTTTATAGTGCACTAATTACAGATCTATACCTACATCAATAAATCTCGTCATATCACAGGTAAATCGGCATTACGGTTTTTCGAAGATAAGGTGAACGCCCGTTTATCTAAATAAGATATACACTCATACACAACCGTGATTATAGCGTATGAACTCATGTTATATGATCTATTTTGACGTTAAGACTAAATGCTGAAATGATGATACAAAAGTGCATATTACTCTGTGACGTCACATTGGCGATATAGATATCATATGATTCGACATGTAAATAAACGTTTTCTGTATTTTTTTTCAACATAATTGATCGCATAATAAAAAAGATCGCAAATCCGTTTCCGTTTCGCCTATGGCTTATGGAAATATATTTATCGTGGTTGTTTTCTTATTCAGTGAATATACACATGTTATGTTTTTGCATAATATATATGTTTAATTTAGCTTATTGTGACGTAAATATTAATAATGAAAATGGCGTCACTCATTTGCAGATTACAGGTATGACGTAGAAATGTCCACTTTCTACTATAATGCTTGAAAAATCAATTATGTGACAAAAAGTATTGAATTGTTATCCATTTTACTGAATAGAATTAATAGTAAGATAAGACTGCTTGGGCCAGTAGGTGTAGGAGAAAGTGTTAAGTCATTGAATTACAAAAACAATTAACATGGATTTCATATTTTTTTTCTTTTTCCATACAAATTAAAACAATCAAATGTAATTTTCATACATTATCAAGCTTAAAAAACTATATCTATGTGAGTTTTGTTTCTGAATTTACTTTAAGCAGACGACACATGAGAGAACCTTGTCGTTCTCATATGGCGGGCATTGTAAGGAACCACACACTGTTCTGACTTGGTAAAGTAGCCGTCCTTCGCTGTTATTGATAGCACCACCTGTCAGCGCTTGCGGATTTCCATCGACACATATGAACTGAGTGGGACTTGGAGAACCGTTGCTTCCGGCAGACAGCACACCATGATAGGCTTCCACCCAGTCCGGGTAGCACTGCTCTCGTGCTGGTATCATGATTGATGTTGAGTGGTAGGAACTTCTGCAAACGGCGCATGGAACATCCTCATCCTGGTTAGGCATGCTGAACAGAAGCGCGTCCTCATACTCAGCTCCATACATGTAGGCGGGGTTGTAAGGCGGGGTTTCTTTGTGAGGTCCCCATGTCGGATTATTTGGTAGACACATCATATCAGCCGCACCACCGCTTTTTGCAGAGTTGGAACCTCCGGCGTATCCTACAGTGGACCGGACACAAAAACTGCATACAAATATACCCTACAATAAACTTAATTACACTAAATTTCATGTTTCTAAACAAGGAGTATATAATATGTGACTCCAAATTAGTAAAAATCACATATTCAGAGTGACTGATTCAAATTCCTACGTATTTGAAAACTGAATATTAAAATTTAATTTACTGCATGAACTTAGCATTTTATTCAGAAGTTGAAGACATATATTTTTAATCCGTTTTCCGCTCTTCAAACTGCCCGTTTATATGTATATACAGATATCAGTGTATTTAAAATGCAGCTGTGACTAGGACATGAAATTTTAAAGATATCCTTTTATTGGCAAAGGGGTCGGAGGACACTTGATGTAGCGGTCATGGTGGAAAAAGAAAAAAAAATGTGTGCTGGGAAATGAGTTTTATAAATGATTAAAGTATTCACTAGTTTATAGTAAAACCATCGGATGTTCTACTTTAATCAATATGTTCTAGGATCAATTGTTGTATATTCGCTCAAGTCATTAACACAGCAATTAGTATTATAACAAGATACTTATTTAAATATTATTTTTATATTCTCGTCATTCAATCCTTCCGCCATTTGTTCCGAAATTAATCTCAGAAACCTACTCACTGGAATATCTTGAAACGTTGGATACATGGTTAGTCTGGTTATGCACCTCAGGTTTTCGGATGTGATTCCCAAGGTGGCCGCCACGGGACGGGGATTGGGATTGGGGGAGGAGTGACGTCTGCTAAAACTATTTAACTTTGAAACTTGAAAAGAGTTAGTTGACTGGTCACTGGTTTACCTGAGTCATGCATGACTGCCGTTATTGAGTAGCATTATATCTACTTTATTTAACATCACTTTGCGATAGGAGGGATAGTTCTGGGGCTTGTGTAACGGTCTCCGTTACAATTAGAACTTTTTCTTTATATACCTCAACAAAGCATATTTCAAGATAACTAATTAGCTACATTTTTGTTGATATTTGCATGCAATCTGCAGTCTGTCTCTTTTCTCAGAAAAGATCGGAAGTGTATTCAGCATATCAGTATGTAGATATATATAGATGCTTTATAGCTGATAAGATTAATAAATTTGATTAAACATTGTTACCTGAGTAAACCAGATGTGTTCCATTATCTGCGGGACAATCTCTTCTCCCCCAGCGGGTGTATACTGTTCCTGTGTTATCTGCATAACAACATACACATTCAGCCATGCTATCCCTCTCCTAACATCATCATTAATCGACTATCAGTCTTATTAGTGTGAGGCTTAATTTTCGTCACTTTTGAAAAGAAAGTCGCGGAAACTTGTTTTCGTGTGAAAATATGACGTAATACATCTAATAATACTAATTCTAACACTTCGCGAAAATCAACGGTTCTACAATATGATAAGTATATCGTACCTGGATTATGTTGAATTTGTGACTTCAAGTATGTTATCTCCGTTTCCTGACCCGAAAGTTTTCCAGACATCTGCGACAAACTTGTAGAGACATTTGCTTCAAGAGAAACTATATGTGATTTATCAGCAGAGAGTTCAGATCGAATGGAAGTCAAATTAGATCCTTGTGCTGTAATTGTTGACTGAAGGACTGACAATTCATGTTCTTGATTACTAACCGTTGTCTGTAGCTGAACAATTTCGGAATTTTTCACTGAAAGTTCAGACTGTAGCGTTGAAACAGATTTTTGTGTTGTGTCAAAGTTCTGTTTGAGTGTGGAAACTTCCATTTCAGCATCTGCTAGTTTAGACTGCAGTGACAATATATCAGTCTCTTGCGAAGTTATTTTAGAAAGTAGATCGGATATTTGGTTTTTAGTAGCCTCATAATCCTGCAGTTTCACCTGTATTTGGTGGAGCTCCTGCTGTAGATAATTTGGATCACTTAGCAATATTCGTTTCTCCTTCAAAAGAGTTGTTAACACAACGCTAAATAATCCAGAAAAAAATAGGAGCACTAAAGAATTTAACGGTGCCATTCTGCAAAATATTGTCCCAATAGGCCTTATCTAAAGTCAGTGAGTGTACAGTTTGTTATTTATTCGTGTCAAATCCAAAGCACAGGAGAGAGTTCATTTGCACTTAAATGTTGGAGACAAAACAGAAATTAAGCTAACAAAGGAGCGTCTGCATTTATCCAATCCATGTTGTATATTTTCCTACAAATTACACTTAGGCATTAACGATTTCATACTGATATCATTGTCAGTAAAATTACTTAGTTTATATTTAATTGAGTATTTAATGTTGATATAGACATGTAAAGGAATTAGTGTTAACCTTATAGCGTTGAACACCTAAGATAAGTAATCTGTTTGGTAAAGATATGCAATAATTCTTATCGCCGTAAATGGTGACAATCGACAGTATAATGTCTTCTACATGTTTTTGGCAAGTACAGATTTTATAAGAACTACAAATTATCATATCCTTTCATTTAATACAGTTTGTGTACAAAAGACACATATGTAATAAGATAATTATACTATCATGTTCTTGTATTATTCATCAGTGATTACAAGGAAGCGTGTAAATGTGTTATTAGTCATTCTGTGACACTAAAAACTAATTTCCTTTAAATTAGTAGCAATTACCATAATTTGTACTTTATCCCTAGTATCTGAGACACGTAAGAAATATATTTGGGTTTATCTGCATTCATATACTGTATTAAATGTACTATTTTAAAAAATGTATCAGTATTTAGCTGGTTTCAGTATTTTGACTATGACGGAAAATATCATGTCATGCATGTGCCACTGTGAACAGAAGCCAAACACTGCCACACGTTAAATCTATTAAGAAACCTCGCCATTGACAGGTAAAATGTATATTCCTATACAGAAACAGACTTGATGATGTTTATTTCACAATTTCAAATTTCATTTAATTCCGTATGCAACAGCATATAGGATTGACATTTACATTTTTATGATAACGTACTTGATTTGTGCTAGATGGCAGAGAGCATTGGTCATCACATAGCAAAACCGTTATTATGATACAGCCCATTACGTCGTAACATTAAGACGTCATCATGAGAAATATTAATATACAGTAGTGACAAGCAACATAAAAACAAAGCGGATTGATAAAACACCCGATATAATCATATTCTCTGAAGTGTTTACAATGGACGAAGTCGAATTATTATGTCATGTCATTAAATAGTTTATAACTGTTTAGATAGCTTACATTTTTTATCAAAGAAAATTGAAATCAACACACAAATGGAAATCAACACATGTGTTTATTTAACAAACATTATATCTTGGCCACAAAAGCGAAAATTCGGTTTAAATTACCTGCAATTATATTTTCCTAAAGAGAGAAAGAGAGAGAGAGAGAGAGAGAGAGAGAGAGAGAGAGAGAGAGAGAGAGAGAGAGAGAGGGGGGGGGGTATTTATCTTCTAATCAGTTTAGCCACATGTATCCTTTAATGTTTTAATCATAAGCCTTATACAACTACATCTAAAAAGACAGTAAATGACATAACAAAAAAGGTAGTTCATCCGTACTCACATTTATTACTTATGCATTACATGACTTGATTTGAAGTTATTTATTATCGTATGTGCAATCAGATCAATGGAACAGTCATTCTGACGGTGAATAATTTATACATTAATATATATACCATGTAGCTGGCTTCAGATGCTTGAAATATTTCGTCAAGTTTATCAAAACTGGGGCGATATTCTAGACCTTAGTGTCGTTTGCAATTAGATATTAAATCAAGATAATATACACTGAAATCCCCACCATTAAACATACATATTTCCCTTGTAATTTGAAACTTAACTGTTCCGTTATATATATTAATTTACTGTAAGCAGATTATTGTTTTCAATTGTTGGTCATATTCTATAACTGTGACATGGTCACAAGGTGATTCTTTAATTTCTTGACCATATGACTCATTTATCTGAAAGGATATGGAAACCATTTTTTGATGGATCCAAATGTGTGAGTTTTCCATACAGATTATGGATAGAAATGTGATACTTAGAAACACGTTTGGCATGGAACTGAATATGTCAAAGTATTTACTGAAATGTTTATATCCTTTTATTCATATCAGATATAGAATATGCAAAACTATATATTTTTTCTTAAACTTCAAACTTTTTTTATATAATTTTGGAAAAAACAGGATGAAACCGGTGGAAAACAAGTCTGTTTAACACAATTTAAATTTTACATTTTTTTTATACATAACAATAATAACATTTTTCTTATCTTTTCCCACAAATCACAAAAAAATGAAAATAGTGTTTGAATATGTGTAATAGAAATGGCGAATAACGTAATATATAAATCTAAATTGCATTTGGATTCGTGACAGTTTTCCTGAAATTACTGTCATATGCGGAAACTTCTAAACTCGCAACGATTTGCCATTTATACGTTCTTACAAAAGAAGACATACGTGTTATTTTCTTACACTGGTTTGTTTGCATATCGACGATGCAGAATACTTGAGAATATACGTCACGAGGGGAAACGGACTCTATGACCCGATTAATTATGCAAGCAACATGTCAGTTTGCAGAGAGGGCTAGTCAAAATAAAAAATCTCACAAAACCGCAAAGATTTTATAATCAAATATACCGAAGGTTTCCACTTTGACTAAAAACTAGTGTATCATTAGTTTAGCGTCACAGTAAACGTATTGGATGTGACATATTTAACACCTACTGTCAGTCACGACAGACAGGGACTTGGCATGTGATAATTGGAGTATATAATCCATTGCGCATGTATATATATATTATTCCAATCATTGGACGTCCATAGCTACAGAAGACACTTAACAGAATCCGTGTTGTAAGTACCTTTATTTGTTATTCGGAGAACTTTAAGCCGAATTCAAAATTAATATATATCAAAATATACATTTAACTTGTTTCTATGTACCTATTATATATCTATGTCTGTAGAGTGAATAACAAAGAAAATCCTTTTGTATCAATGTTGATTTCCAGATGTTAGCTGACATTTATTGCAATCTCTATTTATATTCAAGATTTTGTTCTTTAGACAAATATGTGTGCTCAATATATATATATATATATAGAAAAAACTTGATTTGACGAGATGCGAGTAAATTATAAATAAAAATGATTTTTGACAAAAGAAGAAAGACGTTACGTTTTGCATATATATATGCATACTGCAAGTTACCAGTAGAACATAGATCCTGTTGTCTTGTTTACAAAAGATGATTGAAAGATTATTCATCACCATTTCATAATGCACAACTATGCAATAATGGATTTATCCGAGCCATCATTGAAAGGAAATCAAGTCAATCTGAGCGTAATAATAAATACTAGGGAAAACTTGAATAGGATAAAATCATAAATTTGACTGAAATGTAAACAGCAAATCGACCAGTAAAATATTATTTGAACAAAATGCTATAAATTCCTTATTTTATATAGGCGTTTTTATTCTGACTTATTAAGTGATATTGTACTTTTAGCATTTCCGTACTGCATAATGTGATGCACAAAATAATCAAAACCATGATATTGTATGTACATGATTTTGAACAACGATATATAATTATCAACGCTTACACCATACATGCATTATCCTTTGACATAATGTCATATACTTCCTGCATCAATGACATCAGGTGATTAAATGTAAATTTATTTACTGCTTGTCATTCAGCTTATCAATTTCCCGGAAATAACACACGAAAACCTTTATTGAACAAGCATCATACTTGGATATGATATGATGATATAATGGTGGTCGATGCATAAAAAAGTTAAATAATCGTTTTTTCATGCTCCGAGACACATAAGCCATTCAGCTATTTTGAGGTCATTTTATGACTGCGGTTACCGGTTTCATTTTAATTAGTAAACCACAAAACTTTTGAATGACACTCACGGATATTGTTTCTTCAGTATAGTTAAGCTTATCAGAGAAACATAAATAATTTTAACATCACAACAATAAAACAACTTGTTATATAAATATTATTCAATAATATTTCATAAGATATCAACGAAAGAAAAATATCAATGAAAGAAAAATACCAAAGGATAAGGATTCACCATCAAGAAATCGTTATTGTTCTAGATTGTCAACGGTAATATATGTACAATTGAATATTCAGCCCCGAAATAGTGAGAAATATATTCAAACTACGAGTTAACTAGAAGTGAAAAGGCTTTGAAATAAATATGCGAAGCATTATAATTTAACTTAATTTTGATTGCGTGGGAATTACGTAAAATACCTTTTTTATGTAATTGCTTCCTCTTCATTTTCGCTAAATGTTCCTATTAAAATAAAAAAAAACTTACATACAAGCAATAAACATTGCATTATTGAATACGATTTTATTACCAAACTATCTATGAAAGAGTTATATCTTAAACTTGACCTCAAGCGTAAAGAAAAACGTCTTCAAAAATTCGATTTCCTTGTGAGCTATGAAGTTTGACGTGTTTGATGCAAGTTCGTATGCAAAGCAGTTCCGTTGACTTTTTTTAACCTTTGGAAGCGTGACATTACCTACTCGGAATGACCGCAATTTACATAGCTCGTATAATCAACGAACCGGAAAAAACTTGCCCTCAAGGAACACCTTGTCTTTTTTTCCCTATACTTTTTTCATGATTTACCATATTTTATCCTAGTTTCATCGCTGAGTTAGAGTAAGTAGGTTCAAAAAATGGAATATTCGTCATACAGATCTCATTGAGGAAAAATAATATTTTCTTTATGCAATATGAAGATGGACGTGTTTGATGCTCATTACATTTTATTGTTGTGTGCCTTCTGATTTTTAGAAGGGGTAATTACCTAATTGAGTTGACAAAGATTTGTGTATCGGGTGTCGTCGATGGAGCAGAAGACGCTTATTGTTTCGGAACACCTGGTCTTATTCTTCTTAAACTTTTTCAGGAGTCGTGTAAATCTTTCTTTTGTTCATATTAAGCCCCACTACTATTGAATTTGAGTTTGGATTATGATCATGCTGACATGTTGGTATTTTCCTGATGTCTTTGATTTCAATATAAGGCGTTAAAACTAAACTACTATGATTTATACGAGAATGCATGAAACAAAACGGAAGTTCTACAAACCATTATATGATACGTGTTTTGTTAAGAATGCTTGTTAGTTTTATCAGTGTCACAGCAAACACATCTAGATCTAGCATACGATCGTGTCTTTAAAACTAGAGAACTTCTTTGTTTGAAAAAATACCTTGTGTCGCCGCTAGGCAGGTGAAGTCTAGTACATATTAAGACTGAAATATCATTAGCAATGTAAATTCAGTTGAAGAACATGTGTTTATGTTCACAGATCTTTTATCAAACATTGATTAACAGAATCATTTGAGTTTATGGCTTTCTACTTGCCGGTTGATTGGATTTCGCTTTGAATGACACTTATTTTTGAAGTGATATGCGAAATCTGTTTCACCCATAGACATATAATATTTCACCAGAATATTTTCTGATTGCTCTCACCTGCTATTGCATTCATGTAAAGCAATGCATTGTCCTATATCTTATTCTTTGCCCAAAGAAAACATTTATTGCCAAAAGGATAACATGATACATATCGGATTCTACATATTTTATATTAGTGCAAATCACAGGCCAATATCATATCATATCTCAAATGTATTCGATTGTTGATTGAAAATGTACTTGACATTTGAAGAACATTTCATTTCTTCATAATTTTTTTCAGTTGCTATTTTGCATTAACAGCACTTACGGATATATTCACTTTAGAATATTTCTGTGTATCTGTCTTAAATATTAAATGAATTATTGTCGTTGTAATGGTGTTAATATCACCAAGTTCATCTATTGGATGATCCTCTGTTCATAAGGTCACACACCTGAATATTAGCTAAACCTATGGAAAATATTAAACAGAACCATGACCCACATCGGAACAATTTGACACGGCACTTGATTACGCATTCATCGAAGTGCCAATCAATTATGATTTAGAAGGGTTATTGAGGTGAATGTAGGTCAAAATCAGTATTTTCAAAATGTCATCTATAGTAACCTTCCACTAACAATAAGATCAGGAAAGATTGATATAAACTTAAATTGTAATTTAGTATAATATGTTATTTTCTTTCACTAACATGGTACAGGTAACATTACATTCAAGATAAAATTGCAGTGATGATAAAAAGGAATAAAATAATAAGTAAAAATTGAACAAACAATGAGGAAATCCGTAATCGGAAACATACCTTTCAGAAATCCGAAGTTTTAAATAATTGAACATCCCCATGATAGTTTTTTTTTATCAATTGAATTATGAATAAATGATTTCGTTAATACAGTACATCAGCATTTTGACATTGACTTCGTTAGAACACGTCGTGTTTTCAATGCCAGAAGAGAGCATTATACTTTGATTGAATAGATATTATTTAAATTATTTCAAAGGCCATCATATGTCACAATGTCAATCCTATTTCAGTGAACATATTATCGTATATTAATTGTAAGATTGACACCTGTCATCCATCAATGGTATGAATATATCACACAAAAACCACGCCATGTGTTACAGAGAAATGTTAACTACTCAAGGTTGACTGTTTAATGCATTTTTTATCAGTTCACCGTCTGTGCTAGGTAAAGTACAAAGTGAAATATAGTATTATACTTCAACCCACAAGATAGTTATTGACTGATATTAAAGTCACTTTATAAAATTTTGGACCTGAGTTTGTGTCAACAATTATATAACTAACACCATAATGTTGAAATATTTCTTGAAAAGTCTAAAAGCCTAGTTTAAGCCTTGGTAACTAAGAATAGTTTAGCAAAAAAAATACCACTAGATCAAAACGAATTTATTTGAAGTATTTAAGTAAAAAAAAAAAAAAAAAAAAAAAACCTACACACACATCTACACACACAAACTGAATAAATAGATAACTTGATTAAAAACAAAAGCAAAAAAAAACAAAAAACAAAAAAAAGCCAATACAAACAAACAAGAATATACCGACATGTCAACATAATCATAACCCAAACTCAAAAATTAGAAGAAATGGTTTAAGAAGTGTGTGTTGAAGATTGGTTCAAAATCTCTTTGAAAATACTATTAAAACTGCTATAAAATTTATGACCACTCAAAATGTATAACACATCATTCAAACAAAACGGTAAACGTGAATAATACAATACGAAATCAATTTTCATAAAATGAAGCACTTCATTGTTTAAAACTTAAATATCGTGACTACGGCTGACCTTGAAGATTATTGTGGTTTTCTCATAAAACGTAGAAACAGTTTGTGGCCCCTCAGGTTTACGTTGTCTTATACCCTTTACTTTTTCATGAGTTTCTATGTAAATTCTTCATTGTTCTTATTTTATTTTGTCATATCTCCATTTAATTAGTGGCTGCTTAAAATTATCATTATGTCAAATATGTTTGTCTTTCTTTGTTGCTTGGTTTTCAATTTTTATCATTTCGTTCCACTTTTATTTTTATGTATGTATTATCATTCTGAAGCTTCCAAAATACGTTCTGTTCTGTATTTTAGGTGTTCGACATGAATAGCATGGAGCTGTT
This sequence comes from Ylistrum balloti, assembly GCF_031769215.1. Classification (NCBI taxonomy): domain Eukaryota; kingdom Metazoa; phylum Mollusca; class Bivalvia; order Pectinida; family Pectinidae; genus Ylistrum; species Ylistrum balloti. The sequence continues at coordinate 3,253,032 of NW_026782299.1, forward strand.
TAGCGTGTCTTTTGTTTTGTTTTGGTACATGATGGAGTTACCAGGAATCACTTGTCTGATACAGCCAGTCAGAATGCCAGATGAGCTATCGTCGTGTTATTTAGAGAAAACCTGGAATCTCAGCGTGACAGAATTCCCTTCTCAAGATATCAACAGTTTCTGTATAAATCAGTATCTGTGGGTTACTGCTGGGAACAGGTACCATCATGATGTATCCAATGAAACATTATCCTATGTTGGTTCACTGTTCAGGAAGATTGTCGGGGATCATTGGAACCATCGCCATAAGAGACAACTAAGGTTAAGTTTAGGACGTAGGCGAAGGAGGGAAGTACGTGATCTGTCTCTACGAGAATGGAACGACTTTGCTGGGAGATTGAATTGGCTCAAAATGCAAACGGTAAACGTCGAAATCTTACTTCCTATTGTCAATTGTGATAGTCAACGTTTGCAATTTTTAAATTATATATATATACTTATAGCGTACTTTCATCTTCCTAAGTAATAGCTAAGCACGTCACCTAGATGAAATTATTATAACGATATAGTAATTACTATGACGGATCCGGTGCCCTCGCAATACATATTAAGCAATGGAAAGCAATGTAGGGAACCTTTAAAGCGCGGTATTTAAATTATCACAAAATAAAAAAAATATATTTACGTACAAACAGATAAAATGGAGTCAATTCCTTTCAAAATAGAACAAAAGGACATGAAATTGTCGATATTGTTTCTTACCTATGTATCTTGATTTACGGAGAACTATACGAAAACGTTTATATAATTGTCGTTTTGTGTATAAAACTTGTTTTTAAAGGTTAACATATACAAAAGACGAAATAGTAACATATATATCATTATAGTAGATATAACATGCAGTCTTTATTAGTTTGTTTACTTGGTTTATCGCCCCTTGAACAGCTAGAATCATTTTGAGACTAGAATCTTTGTAATAGTTTGTGGCTACTTCAAAGAACAACACACAATGGACTCGTCGCATGCCATGCAAAGCAAAATCACTTCGAAATATCTTGCCAAGGGACATAACCACGTCAATACAGACCGGTCTGTTCCTCGGTTTTCCCAGAAGCACAAGCCAGCAGTGAATATAAAGTATAAAATAGTACTATATAAACAAATTTTCTTCTTGGGCAGTGCTGCTGGATGTCAAAATGTGGAAATCAAAAGTACAATCTAGGAAAATCGATATAGATCTAATCTATTGTCAAACATAAATGGGGAAAAAAGAAATTAGATAACCTTGAGTATAGAATAAAATGAGAAACTGATAGTCTGTTTTATTTAAGCCTTTTTACTCATTTTATAAAACCATGGAATTAATAACAATAATGATAAAACCATACATGCATCATTATCTTGTTTTGTTTCAGGACGTGTCTCCTAATCGGTTTGACGCTATTGCTGGATTTCATCAAGGAATCGCGTCACGGTCAGCACACGGAGGGCCTAATTTCTACGGGTGGCACCGACTATATTTGTTGTTGTGAGTATTCTATCAGATGACATACCATAGTTCAATTCCTCTCTTAAATTCAAACACCTCTTTATTCACTTTCTTTGGCTTCACAATCATTCATAGAATGCATTTTTGATGAGCAACATAATTGCTTATGCGGAATGATATATGAATCAATCAACTAGCCATTGATCAGTGTTGTCGAAAACTGACATGGAATTATAGTACTTGTAGATTTCGTGAGCAGGTTTTATCCGCGAAATCAAATGACGAAAATGCACAATTTTGAAAAACCACGAAATTTGATCCTCACGAATATTTATGTTAAAGTTGAATAACTCCAGTTGTTTAGTATGTATCGTGACCATAAGCTAAATTAAAGGAACATATTGTTTGAAACCAATATAACCACTATATTTTGCAGAGTGGAAACTGCTCTTGGTACATCTATTCCGTACTGGGATTCTTCCATGGACTACAAAATGGTCAATCCCACTAGATCTATGATCTGGAGTTCACGGTATTTTGGAAACGGGAATGGTGTTGTTATAAATGGTCCTTTTAGAGGATGGCAGACATTTGGAATACCACTGACTAGAAATCTCGCCAGTGATGGATCACTGATGTCAGAAGGAGTCATCAATCGTATTCTATCACAGATGTATGCTTTCCAGATTACCGAAGGATCAACGTCGCCCATATTAAGTCTAGAAAGTCTTCACAATGGTCCTCATTCGTATATCGACGGTGCCATGGGGGTTTCAGAGTCCTCCACAGCAGATCCTATATTTTTTGTCCTTCACGCCCATATTGATTATATTTGGACAAGATTTAGATATCGACAGATTCTCCGAGGAATCGATCCAGCTAGGGATTATCCACAATCCACACGTTTGTTCCATGAACGTTTCCGTCCAGTCGATGGATTTCCGTCATTAACAAACTTTGATTGTTATAGCAATTTCTTTGCCGATCTTGTTCAATACGACCCACCACCTTCCTGCCCAGCATGTGGAAATAGAAACATGTTTAACTGTGTACATGGTCAGTGTATTCCAAGAGAAAGTCCTGAACTTTCACTTTCATTTATGAACAGACAAATAGGATATGTCCCAGCCGATCCGTCCATGGTACGAAATCTGCTCTCAAGAACAGGATTTCGTCTGACAGACCCACGAGTAACCTCTAACAGGAATCAACGTGTATTGCAAGCTCCAAGATTTTCGTTTTTTTCTCCATTAAGTAATATTCTATTAAGAAAAAAGCGAAGTACTAATCAAGCAGGGAGGCAAAAGCGCAGTCTTGGAAAAGCATCGAAGAAAGTAGAAAAGATTCTTAGCGAGAACAACATCTTACTACACAAGGACTACCAGAACACATTCGTCATTGACGGAAGACGAGATGTAGATGCTTGGTCATTTATTCCAGTGAAAATCATTTATCAAAGACCATCTGAAGAAGCAACCTATCAAATGAAATTAGATGTAGTGGATAAATTATTGTTGAAAGAAGATTTAAAATTAGCAAAACATGAAAAATGCATAATGTCAGATAATCGTACTTCTAGAGTATATGTTCAATCGGATGGTATAGACTATTCTGGACGATATAAAGATTATGCTATAGTTGACGAGACTGTCACCATGTCTACAAAAATGACATATGTTGGTGTCAAAAACCCGGATATGGGCGATATCAGTGCTTATATCACTGCATATGACTCATGCGGAAGGGCATGCAAACCTATGTGTCAAGTGCCACATTCTGAGCCTATAGAGTATAAGCCCTGCTCTGGTACAATACGAGTCTCAGGTGACCTACCGCTCATGTATTCACCTTCAATGCTTGATGCCGTAGAAGATATTTTAAATTTAGATAAAACGTCTTTATCGATAATTGATACGCCAATTGCTTTTGTATGTGACTATAACATCAAATGGCCTTGGGTATTGAATAAAAAATTAAAATAATTTTAAATTTAACTTAATTTAACTAAGAATAGTATGCTCGATACCATACTCCTACAACACCTCACGATAACGAATTTTGACATTAGCATATCCATAGTTCTTTGAAATAAACAGGTCAATTATTGTATGGTTTGAAGTAGGACCCTTTCTTCATTGCCCTACAGCTTATAATAAATCAAGATGAATTTCCACTCCGGTGCTATAACCTCAAAAAATAATGATTTCCCGACAAAGGAATCTATTGAATAGCAGCATTACATATAAAGACATTAACCAATTCTGGTTATGTTGATTTCTTTTATCTTTATTGCTTTTCTTGCTGTTTTATTATGCTGTACTATTTATCTGATAGTTCTGTCTGTATAGCAGATACAACCTGAAAATAGATATTGTAGTTATAATTTATGCCATTCTTTACCTTAAATATGCTCTGGTGCAATTGAACTCTTTAAACTATTTAAATTTGGACCCATTTACCTTTTAATTTACATGGATGAATAATTTATATGTTTTACATAAATTATAAAGTTATCTTATTGATCTGTTGTGTTATGTTTTTACTGACTTAATTTTCATATGTTCAATTAGTTTCATTAAAAAAGCAAAAAACTAAATTCTGAAATAAAATTCAGAAGAATCAGTACACAATGACACAGATACCTTTACAGGGACGCACAATTACAGAATGTAATCAAGGACAAAATCAGCCACAGCAAGAATCTAGATGCTTATTTTCACGTTAAGCAATGTGATATTAAATGAGTATATCTTGAACCAATAACCATTAATATGGGATCTTGAATCATTAATTTCTATTTAGTACGTGAATTTATGAAATAAGTAAATATTTAAGCATGCTAAGATTAAAAATTCATAAATCGCATATCAAAAGGACCTGTTTTTATTATCATTTTATGACATAATCAAATATAGGAAAAAATGGTAGAAAAAGAACATTTCCACGTCAAACTTAATTTTTAACACTAATTGTTACATTTTAATCTCCAAATGTGTGCTGTCATTTGATTATCTGAAGTGACGTCACAAAAAACTCTGTTACAGTTATGTAATATGCAAAACTAATAATAACTGAATAAAAAAGCATATGATCAATGTAAAAATCAATTAAGTGGACATGAAAAAGTTATGAAACCAATACAGATTTACAAATTTTTTGTCTATAACAACTACTTTCACCAACATACATCTAAATGACATAAAGTCAAAGATATTTGTAATATTACTTCATCCAATAAGATTGTACAATAGACAAACTGGATGAAAGCACTACAAAATCATATTCAGATACAGTAAGGCCAGGTGATAAATTAACTGCATCATAAATCTGTTGGTCCTTTATGGCTCGTCTGTAATGCTACGAGATAACATTTCGAAAACTAGTAAGCCACTGAGGTCAATAAAATTTGATTAAAAGAAAATCTACATGGCAAGGTATATTAGCGCCATTTCATATATTTCGTAATTTTGATATATCTGAAAATAGCAGAAGAATGGCAAGAAAAATGTATATACTTTTAACTGCGCAACTATTCAAGTGAATTAAAACTTGACATGCCAGTTAAGGATAACCCCGGGTACCTAAAATTCACCAGTAGTTTGTGCAATCTGCAATTTCTAAGAATATACAAAAGAAAATAGTTTGAAAAAAACCTAAAAATATTCCAAAGACAGATTGAAAAATCTGGATTATATTGATGTTCGGAACATGCAGCTAAGAATTCAACAGATGAAAATTTGATTAATGTATACGAATTGCTGAAATATTCTCAATGATGGAATAATAGTAAATCATATCAAAAAAGTAATTTAAACGAGGCTATCATGAACAAACAACTACTAGAGGGGGGTTACTCTTTACTTTAATGGTGAAAATATTTAATATTGCCTACATACGTTCCCACGTACACAGTGTTAAAAAAATACTAAAGGGAGATCACTCTTTTCGTTATACAGAGAAAATATAATTTGCTGAAAGAGAGAGAGAGACAGAGAGAGAGAGAGAGAGAGACAGAGAGAGAGAGAGAGAGAGACAGAGAGAGACAGAGAGAGAGAGAGAGAGAGAGAGAGAGAGAGAGAGAGAGAGAGAGAGAGAGAGAGAGAGAGAGAGAGAGAGAGAGAACTTGTTTTAATTGTCATGTAAGAGAGTATTGACTTTAATTACATGTGAATACATCAGTAGTTTAATTTGGAACTGAAAGCAATATGTGTGTGATATATGTGAACTATTTATTTGCCCGAAATTAAATGTTCGTTAAAACGTTTTACATATTTTTTCATATCAATGGAATGAGCGGCTATTAATGTCGTAATGAGCTTTCGCTCAAAGGTTTTCATACCAATGAAACAGAAAAGCAAACCTTGCAAAATCACAAATAGAAATGGAAATGACACTCGTTGTTTGCATTTGCAGCACCATGTTGTGTATAAAGGTGAACTTATGAATAAAATATCAAGAATCAAGAAAATGTAAATAATGGGATGTGTATTTCATGAATAAAAATAAGTCATTGGTCAGAAGTTCAGATATGTATGTATAAGATAAAGCATAGTAAACGTTGTGTTGAGCAGCAGGTTACAAGCTGTCAAGTTTGCGACGATTTCATTTTTTAATAAAGAAAGTTATTTTTTGAAATCATATCGCCTGGTTGATCATCTTAAAGCATTAGAGGTGAAACTTTGATAATAAATCCTGGACATTAAAGTCATCATGAAAAAGGTGCACCAACTTAAAGGATGAAAACATCCGTTTGACAATAATTCAGTACAACAATAACTGATACAAGGGGATATCAAAAAGTTTTGAGCTCCACCTTTTCCTGTAAGACTATGGAAATACGACACACCTAATGCACATCCTTGACTTAGACACTGATGCTATGTAGGATCATATTGTCTGCCGAATTATTTTTTCTAATTTTATTAATAGATTTCAATAGTGTTTTAATGTTTATTCTGATGTTTTTAAATCTCATACTTGTGGTATATTGCCTGTCTAGTAGAAGTTGGGGAGTTTTCTCCCCTTACCTAATATTTGTATTCATACGCACTCGCAATGTTAATTTGGTCAAATTCATCGGTAAATGAAATAGATCACATTTAGTAGTTTCATTGAGTCTTATTTGGGTAGAAATTGAAAAATTCTGTGGTGGAAAGGAACTGTCACCGTCATATTTCCCAATAACCACAAAAATTAGATGTTCTTGCACCTGCTTAATCATTATTCTAAAAAGAATGCTAAATGATCAATTGAACTTGGTTCACACATTAAATCATTTAATCTAGAATCCAATATGGCTTCTTCGTTCTAGAATCTGACTAGCAATGGCAGTATTGGTCTACATCGTACAGTATTGTAGATCTAACTTTCCAAGTCGAAAGTTTTCATATGTATATAGTATCCTAAATAGTATGGGTACAGGCTAAATGGGCACATATCCCACCATGGTTCTCTGTCCTGTAGGAAATTGTCAATAATAATCCTTTATGGGATTAATGGCGTCAGAGGTGTCATGCTGGACAGATCCAAACATTGTACTTTACACTCCTCTGATGCCTCGTGTAGATCAGCTATCGTATAATGTCTCGTGAGAGCCGATAGACGCAGATCACATAGACCATCAGCACTGAGTTGCTCACTTATGTTGCCGGCTGTCAAGGATATTTGGTATGCACCACAGGATACTGTCCCAAGGTATTCCATGTCTTTGGAAAGTCATAATTATCCGTAGTAGCATCTTGTCTGACAAATAGTAATTTGGCACTTCTGGTAAGATCTGGCTCATTTTACACGCTGATCTAGATTATTGTGAACAATAAGGAGCTCTTTCACTTTGCTAGTCAGCGCCCTATCATTTGTGTCTTGCTCTTGTGTTCTAACATATATTGGTCCTCAGATTCCATTGAGACAGGTTGTAACTATTCTAACAAATGCCTCAATGGCATCCATGAAATAGATGGAAGCAAGTTGTGATTTGAAAAGCAGCCGTTGCTTGAATCGTCCAAATGACTCCACAACCCATCTAAATTTAGTTATTGACCTATGAAGGTTACCTTGTAGATCGTCATGTTGAGTCTGTTCAGGTTTTAGATATGACGGCATGCTTGTTGTCAAACCACGTTATTCTAAATTTGGCAAAACATCCATATACCCTCAATCAACAACGACGTTGTCATCTTTCTCCAACCAGGAGAGACTATCCATGATGACTTTTTGTAATCTTCAGGAAAAGGTCTTACGGTGTCCAGAATGTAACCATTAGGCAGGGTTATACTCATTAACTTCAAATAGTTCCGCTTCTTATGGCTACAGGAGTTTCTCTGGAGCTTGTTATCAAAACTCTGCGGAATAATGGATGTGATGTTTAATGAGTTTATTACACAAACTCCCCGGAGGAAGGTAGAAGACTTCAACAGACGATATACAAAACCACTATTAGAGTATGCTACATATGTACAAATGTGACTATGAACACCATTATTCCTAACATACCTAACCACAGGATCGTTCTCAGTGTTTTCAGTACTTTGAATATTCATGCAAAACTGACCGGAAGTAAACAAAGGTGCAAATATCACTTAATTAACTGACTAGATTACTTCTTTGGATAGATAAACGCAATCTTCAAGTATTCATTAATGGACAGAAGTTCAACAGAGTTTCAAATTTGCAGGTTATGGCTAGGCGAACTGGCATATCACAATCTGACTAGAATATACCGTAAATCTAATAGACCTTACTTATGTACTGCCAATGAGTACAATATACACTTTGGACATGAGTAAGCTTATATACGAAATTATACTGACCCACACAAATCTAAATATGACTATATGGCACAGACCACTTGCTTCACTGAAAATAAGCAGACGTCCCTATGTAGGACATAATAAACCAATTCAAATCGTGTTCCTAACTGAATGACATTGACAACAATATAATGACTGTACAACAAAAGTAATTATCATGGACGGGAAATAAACCTACCTTGTAGGGAACCTATATTTTCCTTTGAAAACGGAATGGTACTCTGCAGGAGCACGCCATTGCATAAGTCTTGTGAACTTCCTGACAAACTAACATACGAAAACAGGTAAAACTAAAGACTGGACCGCAATATCTGGAATCAATTATATCACCAAATTGAACACGTAACATTGTAACGTGACAATGGATGTCAAGCATGAAATGCTTCAGAGAACACAGTGTTGTGCTCCAAAATATTTTCCCTTGTAAACTATTTTCGTCCAAGGAGCAAAGAAACAATGGCTATTTTTAATTGCCTTTACTATGGAATGAAATGTTTTCGATATACTGGAAATTGATATGTTAAAAAAGTGGATTACCATGGTATGCCCGTCCTCATTTTCCCCAGTAGTACATCCTCGTGGTTTGGAGTGTAAATTCCACTGCCAACAGAGGATGAACAATAAAAAAAGAATTCTTAGAATTTTTTTCTTGTCCAACCAGTCCTGACTTCACAATGTGCATCATCCAGACAGGAGAAACGAAAAGATCTCTGCTTTGACAACATATGTGACATTTCCAAAATATCATTTTTGATTTCCTTTGATCTGGAAGGTAGATGAAAAGTCAACATTTCTCTTTCATCGGTGCGGATATCAACCGTTAGGGTTAAGATATTTCCCAATGAGATGATGTGAGCAAATACGTGAGGACCAAGGACACCACAGCTTGTGACGACAGATGAGTGTGTGTTTTGCTCCCCTGAGCAATATTGTCGAGTTTTGATTGAAACTCATATTCATATATAGTGTGCGTTTTGCGTGGATAGACGGCCGTTAAAAAACCTCTACGGATAACAGTGGAATGTCTCACCACGTATCATCATCAACACTAACGTTTTGGCCTTCATGGTTTGGCTTTCTTCTATGATAATCCTTATAACACACCAATCTCTTGGTCATCAATAAAGTTCTTGCCGTCAGCTTTTAAAACGTCGAACTACCATATCGTATCTAATGTTTCACAATGTAACAAGGTGGTCTCCTATTAGAAGTAATTGGTGTAATAGACATCAAAGACAAAAATCAACACTTTTTTAAATGGTGATGTTTCGATCTATGAGCAGTTTAGGGTAAGAGTTAAAGCTATATGCCAATAGTTTTAATGGATTGAATATTCAAAATGTCATTTGTTCACAAAAAATTGACGTTTTCGTCATAAAATGCTTAAAAAATCAATAATATCAGTATAGTTACTGTTTAAGTATTTGGTATTTAGTTTATGATTAGAAATTTCCTATTTTGTTGAAATATTTCTGTTTTATCTGTTTTGTGACAATCGGCATTCATATTATAGTACATTAAGTATGTAATTGTCTAATTAAGCAAGTGCTTCGTCGATTAATTTGGATTAAATGTGAAAGCAAACGATTGAGCGACCTCTATACGAAATTGGTATTGCTGGTAGGCCCATCTTTCTTACAGATTGTTAATTTTCTCTATTATCTCCTAAAAACCCTAACTGAAATTATTTGATATAGGTAGCAAGCGTATACAAGCTGTTCTAATATGTGATCTTTGTATAAACTTGTGATATATCATAATACCTTAAGAATAATTGTCATTTTCATGATGCCCCTCCCTAGGCTGACTTGTTTTCCTATCAGGCTGAATTTATCGGAGAGTTCAAAACAGCCACAAAGACGTTGTGAAGGCCATTGATTTTCTTATCAGATATATATTGACGATGTCTTGTAGTATAAGAACAAAGAGATTTATTGGCGATGTTCATGGTATGTATCCACACAACAGACACTTCTACATCATCTGTTTATCGATATCTTTTACGTCGACGAAAGTTTTTAGACAACATGCGCTTGAAGCGTATGGTGTTAACCAGTTACAGTTCATTCGATATTCAAGTGTTCTTATCTTGATATCACGATTTTCACGCAAGATGTCAACTGACAAACTCATAAACCAGAGTTTCAAAGCTGCTGGTTGTTGAATATTACAGATAAGTTTCTTTTTATACTTTTATACTCGTTACGTTGTCTGATGGTTCCGTTCTTGTATACTCTGTTTTCATTTGAGAACTTAACATTACTTACTTGGACTGACCAAGATTTATATAGTTAGTATAGTCGATGAAACAAAATAAGACGCTTACCGTACCGGAACACCTGGCTTTATTTTCCTTCTACTTAATCTTCGTGTAAATCTGCCTTCCTAATTGATATCTTCCCAATGTTTGTTAAATATCAGTTTGGATTATGATTACATTAAAAATCTGGTGCTTTTGATGTTTTTGTTAATCGTGTTGATATAAACATCTTTTTAAAAAACTTACCATAATTTTAGAAATATTTACCGACTTTCTGCTATAAAGGATTGTGAAGAAGCCATTCAACACGCTACCTAGATCCCTGTGTATTAAAAGTGTTTAAGTTCCTTTACTGTTATACTGGAAAGACAACGTAACTGAAAATTCGTTACAGTTTTATACAAAATGGCTTTCTATTAATTTATAGTATCATGAAATATGATTTATGTATCTTGCTTTCAGTCGAAAGTGTTTTGATAAATAGCATATTAATTGAAAGGATACAAATGTAATTACAAATTCCTGATTTATTCACTAGATGTATCCAGATTTTAGACCGTTTCTGAGGGAAAAAACCATTCATTTAATTGACGTGAGTGATATGACATCCTATGAAAACAAGAGTCGTTTACCTGAGGAAATAATCTAAAGGATCACGCTTTAATAAAGTCCGTCATCCTAGTTATACTGACGTCAGAAACTGGACATTACAATAAATCTACTTATGTCAGACATACCTTAGTTCACAATATACTCAGGTAAATCGTTAGACTTTAATATAGTTTTAATATATATGTCTTGCGTGATACTTCAACCAAAGCTTTTTCTATATATGAGGTGTCTGTATAGTTGTTATACATATATATACAAATACTGACGATGATATATATTACGTGATACTTCAATCAAAGGGTTGGTTTTTAGTATAAGGTGTCTGTATAGTTGTTATACATATATATACAAATACTGACGATAATATATATTACGTGATACTTCAATCAAAGGGTTGGTTTTTAGTTTAAGATGTCTGTGGAGTTGTTTTATTTACAAATACTGACAATGATATGGAAAAAAGTATTGAAAACATGAGCGATAAATCAGATAAAGCAAAGAGAAAACAACTTATAAATGAATTTATTATACATTACATCAGCATTTTAAAAAAACAATAGAATTCAGTATCATTTTAATAACTTTATTTACATTTTAAAATATATTCGTAAAAAGATGATTTATACAAAATTACATATGTATGTAATTAATATATATCTGTACAGCTTTATTGAATAATATCATCTGTAAGTAAGGTAGATTGACACATTGATATGCAATATTTATCACATTAATTATTTAAATTATGATATAGCCAGATATTTTAAAAAAAATATACTTGAAACAAGGGAATACAGTGTCCACACAAAAGACTGAATCTGTACACTTTAGACTTTTACAACGACAGCAAAATAAAAAAAAAACTGCAAAATTTACATATATTTATTACATTGAAATGGCAAATATCAGATGTTCAAGAACGTAATTACTTTGTGTCATCAATAGCACACAAATATCTCGCCTCTATGTACTGACTAAGAAGTAATTTTATCTCTTTGAGCGCCAATTGAACCATTGTTATCTTGTATTGGTTTTTTACAGACAAATATACAGCTGAGCTAAAAATATCATAAACTGTAACATTCTTAATTTTCTAATTATTAGTGATGTACTGTGAGCCTCATTTATTGCCATGTTGTTTGACGATGTACTTAACAACTTTTGAAATGTATGAAATACTATTATGCTTAGAATCCATCAATTTATACACATTTCTGATATACTGGCGTTGCAGTGCTACGCTTCAATCAGTTTTAACATATCAACAACAACAACAACATTGTGGCATGCAGAAAATGAACTTTATACACCTTTCTTCACGATACTTTTGATAAGTATGCACTATTATGTGATTTAACCGCGAAGCTACGTCACTCTTATTTTTCATTTTCCTGGAAAGAAAGTTTTGTCAGTATGGATGAAATAAGCATGCCATTCTAAATGATTATAGTAGTTTATGTAATAACTGTCTATGCATTTAATAAATAAAATTTGAAGGAGTTAATCATCAAAATTTAGTGTTGTAAGATTATAACAAATGAATTTTCCCGTTTTAGGGAAATTAATAACTTTGCGCGAACTTCAGCAATACTTCTCCGAAAGTTGTTGGAGCTATTTTCTTTAACTTCAGAATAACATTTTTTCTGTTTCATATAAATGGGCGTTTTGGCAAGCACTAGATAAAGAATTCAAACGAGGTCTTCGCGCTATCAAAATTGGATTAAAAGATCCTCGACTTACCAGAAATACAATTTCATGTTATGCATCATAAAATAGATCTTATAATCTAAAACATGCATATAGCATATATAACAAAATGAGGTTAGATAAACGTTAGTGCATAAAAATCTGACAATGTTCGTCGTTGACTACAACATTTCAACTTAATACTGAAATCCTGTTCAGCACATTGGGTCGTTGTAAAATAAAGGTTTCTCTTGAAGTGTATTGATGAAAGCAGCTAAGAAAATACAGAAACACCATCATGTCAACAAAAACTTAATACAAAAACAAATTTATAAACCTAGAACAAAATATTTTAAAAATCAACACATAGAACTTCTAAACAGGAAATGGAGGTTAATGTCTGGCTTCAACTGCCATGTTATAATTATTTATGGTTATTGAACATTTTCAAGACATAAAATGACAAGTTTTTGGAGCATTTGTTACCACTTACCAGCTGTAGATTTATTGAGGAAGGTAAGATTGATATTTTGGGTGTCAACTTAAAAGTTTCAAAAAGAATCCCTTGCCCTGAATAATCTTTACCAAACTTTGATTAGTGAAAGTAGATATACACATACAAAGGGCGTTGTTCTAAAATTATCTGCTATATGAAAATTAAGAGATTTATTTGGTTATTTCTATTTTGATTTTAGTTTTGATCAATTTGGATTTTCTTAGTCGCCTCCTAGGCTTCAACATTTAGCCCTTAGCATCACTGAAGATCCTAGAAGGAAGAAACAGCTGTATGAGAGAAGCTTAATTGATTTCTTGGCTCCAATGGTATTCACTTGTGTGCCTTTTGTACAATCTTTGAGCAACTTGGTCCAAAATGTTTTAAAATCAACCAAAAAGAGATAAAACGATTAAAGTAATCAACGAACATAAAACTAACAAGAAAAATGTTTCTCTGTGAATGTCATATTTTGTCCTAGTTTTTTTTTAATTGATGTTCCGTTGATGGGAAGATGTGTCTTACCTAAGAAACACCATTTGGGTCTGGCCGACTGCAGGTTAAAGTAATATATACAACTTTCTCATGCCCTTGTTAGTTGCGTTCATTAACGTTATAGTTTTTCTTTTGATGGAAGTAGTAATATATAGATACACATATCACCTGACCTATCAGTAGATTACCAGAAGCTCGCACCAATCAAATGTATAAGAAATTATCAATTATTAATTTAGAGCATGCATTAACAGATTCTGGCTTTTTTTCACTGCACCTAGACAAGAGTTTTATATAGGCATTATAATAATTATCAAAAGCATGTAATAGCCTCAAGATTGAGTTCGTTAGATACAAAAATTATAATTTACCGTAAATGTACATAATTAAGCGCAATTGAGTTTTAGGCCGTTTTCTCATTTTGACAAATTTGCACAAGCAGCGTGATTATGTAAATTGCTGTTTGAGCAATCAGATTTTAATGCAAAATGCTTTGACAAGAACCACTAATTTACTAAAATAAAATAACCGTTAAAATATGTACATTTACATTATGTTTTGTTTTTTTTAGATTCGTCTGCTTCATAAGCATGCTGAACAAACTTGTTTCTTTATCATCTCAATAAACATTGAATGGCACGTGGATATCTACTTCAATTTCGGTTGATTGAAAAATTGATCATAGTAAACTTTTTAATCGTTTCAGCATTTATTCAAAAGGAATCTTGAAAATTTGAATATAAAGATTATCAGAAGCGATCGGCCGTTTTCCCCGGATTTTCATATTTAACTACCTGTGTCACACAATATATAAAGAATGTTAACAATGAATTATCCTATTTTGATAACATTATACTTTCATAATTCAAACTTTCGCGATTTTAACAAACGTGTGAAGCAAAATGAATGTATTTAAACAGAAGTCATGAAACAGCTCACAGCTTCTTGAAATAATTGATAAATTAAAGAAGGTGTTTTTTGCGATTTTATGACAACTTCGAAAATAGCGAAAAATAAAAACCCGTTGAGAGTAAAAAACAAAATCTCATTTACACCGTCACATGATCAGGTTCCAACCCTATATTGTAAAATCCGTTTATTTCACTCAACTTGTCCTCCATTGTTATTGTTGGAGTTTCCGGCTCAGGTAGAGCATCTGCGACTGGTTTTCGACCCTTAAAGGCTAAAGCATATATAAGGCGATCATGGAAAATAGCATCGTCCTTCCTAATGTAGGTAAACGTCTTCAGACACCGTTTTAATTCTTTTGGCATTTCATCATCGGGGATATCTTCCATAAGTACCACAATTAAATGTCGTTTCCTCTCCATGATACTTTGCTGAAAGGCTTCCTGGAACTCATACATACACCAGTGACTGTTGAGAAAATATTTGGAAAGTATGATAACAGTGTGATGACTTGCTTCTACACTGTCAATGATATTATCAAATATAGTTTTGCCAGCAATGAAATCCCGTTGATGGAGACAAAATCGGAACTTGTATCCATTGAATCCTTTATTATTTTCTTCTTCTTCAAGAGCTTGAAATGTTTTTATCACCCAACCTTCGTTTTCACTACTATATGACACAAAAGCATCATACATCTTATTTTGATAGCTCTCGCGTGGTTGACAAGGCAATACCAGATGGAACCTTGTGTATGTTAGAATTTGAATTTCACGTCGGTATCGTGTCATTACAATGATCAAAACGACGAGAAACACAACTACGACACTTAAAATGATGATCGGTGCATATGACGTTATCTCACACGACAGATCGGTTCGTGTCAAACTTAAAAACGTTTTTCCTTTAGCACTTTTGGGAGTAGCGCATTTTAAATTACGAATGTACGCATATGGTGAGTATAACTTATTGTTCCAGACGTCATTATTTTGTACAAGGTCAACAACACTTTCCATGTCGGGGCTGCAGTCACAATGAAATGGATTCCCTTCAAGGTTTAGGATCATTACCGACGAAAGTTTGGCTAATTTAGAGATGAAATTAGTGTTTATCCTAGTAATATTGTTATGGCTAACATTGACATGAAGCAGTGGTAAGTCCCAAGCAGTTGCAGATGGGTCAACGTCAAAAGTATCGATTAAATTGTAAGACAGATCCAGATATTCCAATTTAGGAAAATCCATCCACCATGTTTTGAATCTCGAATTCAATAAACTCATTCTTGTTCGTGACATATTATATATACGGACTTCCTTGAAAAAAGAATTTTCTGTCAAAACATCAATATGATATCTTGACTTGGTAGCACTTATGCTTTGGTCGATATATTTAAGTTTAGAATAGTCACATTTGTGTTGTATTTTTCTATTTTCGTCCAAGAACGTTTTTCCTGCATCTATTATTTTACTTCCGAAATTTTCCGGAGCAGGCGTGGATACATTTAGTGCACTTTCTTCCTCCTCGTCAAAAGAAGCTAAGAAATCCATCATATTGGTTTCATCGAATGTATATGTGATGTTTCGAAGAGCAACGTCAACAATGGTATCTTCATGTCCGCAAATGAAATCTTTCGACATACTAGCAATATTGTTCATGTAATTAATAAGTTTGAAAATATTGATTAATATTTGACTGTCGACGAATTTCAAATCAGTTAGTTGGTCAACAATGCCTGTTGTGGACGGATCTTTAAATGACGATTCCGACAGGAAATCAGTGATTAAACACTCCCTGACCTCCAAACTGATCAGGTGCAATGCCTTTACCGGCCAAGGAATGGACACGTTGGACCAATCAGAACAATGAAGATGAAAATGGTACTGGAATGATGACGTCACTATCCAGTCTCGTAGAGTGTCGAGGCGCCACATGCCGGAATTCTCAGTACCAATGACACAATTAAAATAGGCATTGGTTCCATTGATATTCTCTAAAGCACACATACCTTCCCAACCAACCGGAAGGAGAATATCTTTGGAAATCATACTGGGCGCTGTTGTCATTAAATACTCTGTTTTGTTTGATGACGATATAGTTGTTTCTGTAATCACAACCCCACAACACATCAATAGAATTTTTAAAGAACGAAAAAATATATCAATCCACTGCATGATGTCTGTTTAAAATTGATCGAATGATCACTGATGATCATCTAATCCGGTAATTAAACGTATTCACTTCGTTAGCCTTAAGATAAGTTCGTGTGTACCGTTTACTACGGGTGTAGGTCATCACAAACTGACTTGGCTTAACGTAATGTTTGTTTTAGACGACTCTAATAATCCAGAAAGGAAAAAACCCAGAGATCCGGTTCAGTCACTAGACTGTCAACGCATGTATCCCTGTCCAGGTTAATGGATTGTGACAAAAACATTGACGTGACTGTCCTTTTCATCCTTACGTCAGGTTCCTCGTGTACTTGCCATTTAGAAGAAACGGATGTACGACAGTCTACTGTAATACGATCGTAACGAATCGAACGAATAAGTATTTCCGAGATTTGATGTAAACTGCTCTGTCTAAGTATATTATAGCGTGTGTTACAAGATAAACACTTCCCTAATCATTTACCTGTGGGGTTTGATGGAAAGGTTACCTATACCATTAGCAAAGAAATAGATATAACTTACAAAATACAGATCATTAATCTAAAACGTAAAACGGACAATCGTAATATGATTTTGACAAGAACGACAGGAATTTTCTTTTTTCATTTTATCAAACTCTAACACACTACTTTTTTTTATAATATCGTTGAGTCGATAACGTACACCCACAGAAGGCCTCCTATCTATGTAGGGCAAAGCTATGGAGCCGGAGGCGTCGATGAACCTACAACGGAAAGACATGGCACACGGCTTATAAGAAATAACGACTCCAAGTAAATATATATATGTATATGTAAAAATTTGTTGTCTTGTACACAACGCTTTAAAGCATAGTCAACTTGGATTTTCCTCCGTCACCTTTTAATCACTGACGAGACGTAGAAGGAGGAAACAACTGTACCTGCTACATTTTACTCTTTATTGGTGTTGAAATAAGTTTTTTAATTGTCTGTCTTTGTACAATTCTTCACAAGGCAGTTTATCATTATTTTTTGTATCTCTGAAATACCATTACTTTGATTGCTTATCTTAAAGTTTAGTTTCTTATTAGAACGGTTTAAAAGATGTGAGCGCTTTGACAAATAGTAAAGAAGTGGGAAAGGGGAAACGTTTGCGAACAATAAAATCCATCAATCATGTATTTACGTTTTATAGAAATAAATACATCGGGAAAAAAACGGATGGAAAATCCACTGTGTAAAAAGCATGGCCTGCTGACAAACACGTGTCAGAACAAATGACATAAACGTATAGACGAAATGATAAATGTGAGTTAAAATGAAATCAAAAAGGATTACAGAAACTGTAATTGGACGTGTGTACACTAAACATGTAAGATGTTTTATCTTTACAAAGAATATCAAATAGCCGTAAACAGGTATGAATCACTCACGTATCACTTATCATTTGAACAAATCCTCAAGGATGACAGTCGACCACACATACTAATTGAAAGGTCATAAATTGTAGAACACATTCTCATCTACATAGGTAAAGATCGGACATGTATTTGTCTAAATATGGATAGCCTGTCATCGGCCTGGGATAAAAAAGATGATGTTTTCTTACTTTTCCTAACATTATGTATGCCTTTAAGCTATATGGTAATATCCTCGATATCCATTTCAAGATTTTTTCTAAAGATGAAAATGTGACTCTCCTACCCTTCATAGATTTATTAGAAAACAAGTTGTATTTCCCGATCATTTCCAATTTGAATGAAATCCAGTCATTAAAATTTATTCATACCATACTATAATTAGAGTGGAAATTGGCGATTTTCCTTGTTTAAAACCATTTAGGAATTCTTTATGAAACAATAGTTAAAATGTTTAATAAATATTCAGTTATATTTAGAAAAATAACATCGCCAGCTTTAGTGACTTATCTGCATAGCGATAACATTGATAAACTTATCAATCTTCATTTTTTACATGACAGCAGTTACAAATTACTGATTTAAATACACTAGTAAAATAATGACAATGGAAGTGATAAAACCGGACTTTAAAATTCCTCCCCATACGATCTAAAAGATGATTTACATTTATTCTAAAATGTACAGCAAATGTAATGTGTGATCGATCACATGGTCATTATTGTGACGTCTTTGGACATACTGATACCATACTAAGAAAATGGTTTTAGCACGTGTTCATGATGCAGGTAAAACCACTTACAGCTGTTAATCTATTTATGTCTCTCGCCTCTTATCTTTCATTATTAAGGTACTTGATGTTACCAGTGATATGTCTGGAAAAAATGTTAAAATCAATTTCGAGATACTTAGGTACAACTGTCCGTAGGGACCTACATTCAATCTATGTACTGATGCTGCCAAAAAGAAATGGACATGTTCAGTCGACGTGCAGACTCCGTTCGAATACTCACAGGCACTTGATATCAGACAGGAGAAGGATATGTCAATATTAAGTATTTTCAACATTTATATAACTTTACCAGAGTTGATTTGACATTGCATCAGGAAGAATGTGTCGAGATATGTTCTGCATGTAATAAAAACAGTACAGTGTACGTCACTTTTATTCCCATAAATGTCAGGACTGCAAATGATAGATGAGTTCCTCTCCGGAGTGAAAAAGGAGAATTTAAGTCTACATGAACCTTCTAACGATCACCTAAGATAAAACCTTGTTTTATATTATCAGAAGTGGGCGTGGCTGTAGCAAAACGTGTTGATTTAATATGATAAATGTTCATTTTCATAAATATATATGAAATACGTAATTCACTATTCTTAAAGCAAATATACACCATAGCATTTCTCTTTTTTCTACGTTTGACATGAAAATTTGTGTTAGCATTTAAAATCCTTTTAACGCCTATCCGGGTTCTTGTCCTTCCCGAATATACAATTTCACAGAGCTTATCAAATGAAGATGTTTTCAGTATATTTAAACATTCATGAAGAGATGACAAGTTTTATTTCTTCAGCACAAACGGACACGGAATATTATGAATACTGAATTACAAAGCATATATTTTTAATTGAACAGTTAATTAAGAAATATCTTATTTTGGTTAGTGCATCTAATGATTTCAAATTCAAAAATGAATACGTCAAGTTATACTGCAACCATACACAATCTGTCGGAAGCAAATGTCAATGTATCATCACGAATAAGGAAGTTAGGACAATGATCAGTTAGGGCAACCTCAATCATTCCGATATAATCAACATACAGAGATTGCAATTACCGCTGTCATATTTTAGCGTTTTATGTTCGCCACGAATAGCGCTAAAACATGATTACCGCTACGTATTGAGTAATTATCTAAAAGTACGATACTTTATTCTCTCTATATATTCACGCATGCCCACTACATTACTTCTGCTGTGTATCTAATATACTTTCTATTGTATATCTCTGTACACTATTGCCTGTAAAGATTTTGAGATAATGATAAAATGAATTAAAAGTAACTGCGATCAGCGCAATCAAATTTAACGATATATGTTCGGCACGAAAAGCGCTTAAAAGACTTACGGTTACCATATACACAATGAAATAATTAACTATCAGTTTAAACATTTTAGGATACTGAATAGAAAGTAAAGATAAGCTAGTCCACTCATCTGAATAGTGCATTTCAAAACAACAACGATATAATGGGGTAAACTGTGTCTTACATTTGACGAGTCCTAGAGATTAATTTATTGTTTGGTTCTATTGTATACTATCTATATGTGGATTAAATGGTGCTATATCGCCTGTTTTGTTTTGTTTTGTTTTTTTCAGTCTTCGAAATTGGGTTTTTCGTATCATGATAAATCAGAATAATGACACGATTCAGAATTAACACATAACCTTACTCGATGTTCTGATAACATAATCAGAAATGCAGAAATTAAAAAACTACTGAATAATGGTTCTGATGAACCTTCTTTGATTCTGGTATTTCTTTCGATCAATTTCAGATTTTCCTCGATTGCCTCCTAAGTTTAGCATTTAGGCCCTTAGCATCACTGACGAATCCTAGAAGAACGAAACGGCTGTATGATGCAGTTTAATTCATTTTGGCTATACTGAATCTTATCTAAATTTGTTTTAAATGGTGTTTTTTTTTTTCACTTTTGTGTCTTTTGTACAATCTTTGATTCGTCTCTCCAAACAATGTAAAGAACAATGTAGATATTGTTTTAGCAAATGAATGGCATGGCAATTAGATCAGACATTGTAGAACATTACATTCAGTTTTTGCTTTAGATTTAAATGTGATTTACATTTGTTTTTCATATGTTTTTTCTATTTTTGACATATTTTTATGCGTCCTGAATTGAAGCATCTTTGTACACACACCTCCCTCTTTACATAACTTGTTAATAATGTGCCTTTTTCTTCATTAAGTGATACTGATTAATGCAGTATTTTTTGTGAAAATCTTATATAAAATTCTGATACATAACGTTCAAGTCCACGATAAGTACAGACATACATGTAAATGATATACGCAGTTGTATGAGATATAGTCATATACATGTATTTAGAATAAATACATTTAAATCTGCGAGAGATACAATCAATCTGTAGTACAAACAACCAGTGTCCGATTATCCACCAAACAAGGTAGACATTGCAAAAACAAGATCTTCACGACACTGAGATATGTAGGTCCCACAACTCAACAGAGACAGAGAAGAATATGAAAATGATTCAATGATTTAAGTCAATTCCACAAATATGACCATATCTACATGATTTTAGTAATGAACGCAATTTAATATTCTTTTTTAAAATTTGATTTCCATCCTACGCTCAATACATATGTATTATAATGACACAGGGCAGTGATTTAATAATTATTTTATTGCAAAACTTTGTACAATTGGATTGGGCACAAGTTTTTCCAACTTATTAAGCCCTCTCCATTACATGGATGGTAAAACAATACTTAACTACAAGCAATGTAACAATATATTGAATCATAATATTTTTCATTGAAACAAAAAAAAGAAGGATGTAAAGAAGAAAGGAGGATAGGTGAGGAAGGAAAAAGGGAATATATAGTACAAAGGAAGAAATGCAGAAACTAGCCAAATCGCCCAGAGGCATCAATAATTTTTTGAACAGCTCTAGCTAAAAGTGAGTTTTCAGCTGAACTTAGTCGTACGTCTCCATTTAAAAGTACATCTATCGAGATATCACCCTGATACCACGACAGTTCGGTGAACAGGGTGTTACGAATTTGAATGTAGTTCGAACAATGAATTAAATAATGAAAGGAATCTTCAGAGGGATGTCCGCAGGAGCAAGATGCTGAGTTCATGAGATTGGCTCTGGATAGGTCATAGTTGAGTGAGCTTGCCCTATTTCTTAAACGACAATGAAGAATATTCAGTTGACGGGGGCCATATGATAGGAAACACGATTTAAGCTTGTTGGAGTTTTTTGGACGTAGTTTGGTTTTAAACAATTTTAGTGAACCAGCCGTTTTTAAAGATTCATCTAATCTATTCCAGAGTTCAGTTGTAGAAGGAAAAAAAGAGTTACACATAGATTGAAGACGATAAGTTGGTTGTCGTAACTGATCTGCATTTCGTAAGTGATACCTAGTGAGATTACCAATATGTTCAGGGATAAAGTCAGTGAGGAAAGATGGTGCGATCCCATTAATTATATTATAAAAAAAGAGATAACTTGCGATGTTGACGTCGTAATTTAAGTTCTTCCCAGCCCGTTTCATTTAGTAGAAAGTCAGATCTAGTATAAATGGGTAAACCAGTCACAATTCGGGCTGCCTCTAATTGATTTTTTTCAATATTTGATGACATATTAACTCCACAATTATCCCAAACTTCACAGGCGTATTCTAATAATGGCCTTATGTATGTGAGATACATTTTTTCTAAAGTGTGCCTGTTTAGAATTAATTTTAACCTACGTAAAGTTGCTATATATTTAGATACCTTTTTAGTAACTTCTTCTACGTGTTTATTCCATGATCCATCATTACTCAGTATGACTCCTAAATGTTTGTGATGATCTGTAAGTTCTATATAAGTATTGTTAAAAATAAATTGTGGTTGGTGATCAGGTCGTGTGTTAGATATTATCATTATTTCTGTTTTGTGTGGATTAAAAGACATTAGCCAATCTTTCGACCATTTTTCTAATTTTCTCAGATCAGTATTAACGGCTATTTCTATGTCTGCTATATTACGAGAAGAGTAGGAGAGTGATGTGTCATCTGCAAACAAGCGTGATAAAGATGTAAGTTCTGTGTAGATATCATTTATATAGATTAGAAAAAGTAGAGGCCCTAGAACAGAACCTTGAGGAACTCCTGCAGAGGTATTCATAACAGTAGAGCGAGAATCATTTATAAAGACAGATTGGGTTCTATTGGAAAGATAACTCGAAAGCCATTGAAGAAGTTTACCATTAATTCCATGTTTTTCTAATTTATAAAGAAGACCAATATGCCAAACCCTGTCGAATGCCTTAGAAAAATCACAAAAGACAAATGCAGTATGCTCATAATTTTCTAAACTAAGTTGGAGGGTATGATACAACTCGATAAGTTGATGCGTGCAAGAATGATTTGGCAAGAAACCTGACTGGAATTTGTAGACAAGACTGTTGTCAAAAAGGAAGTTATATATGTGTTTGTATATCACACGTTCAAAAAGTTTACCGATACAGCTAAGAAGAGATATGGGTCTGTAATTTGACACTTTGTTGTGATCACCCGATTTGAAGATAGTATCAATATTTTCATAAAAAAATTCTTTGGCCCGTTTAATCATATTATTAGCCTTATTTCTTGCAGTTTTATATTTGTTCTTATTAAAGTTACTACCTCTTCGAATATATTGTTTTTTTAATCTATCCCTTATTCTAATTTGATGACGTACAGAGTTGTTCATCCAGGGTTTATCATGAGTACGTTTGCAGCAATTAAAATATTGGTAGTTAAAAATTCGCACTTATCATTTACATCATTTAACTCATTCAAAGCGTGATTCCATGGAATATCAGAAATAAATTTCCTAAGTCCGTCAGTGTCAGTTCTATTATATAACCAGACCTTTCTTTTGACCACTTTGTTTATAATACTAGGTACATCAGTAATAACAAAGACAGCATCATGATCACTAATAGATCTATCGATAGTTATAACCTCCGAGTAGAGAATATTCACGCTGTCACTAATTAAAATTGGATCCAATAAAGAAGAAGATTCAGCCGTGACTCTGGTAGGTTCTGTAATAATATTTTTTAAGTTGTAAGATGTAAATATGGTAGAAGGTTCACCTCGGAGAGGTTTAAGAAAGTCTATATTAAGATCTCCCAATAGAATAACATTATTTGTGAGTTCAAAAGCCCGATCAAGAGAGAAATTTATACGTTGCCACAGCCCGTTCAAGTTACTTGTATCAGGAGGTCTATATAAATTACCAATAACAAAAATTTTACCTTTAAAAACAAATTGAGCCCATATAATTTCATCGTTAAGACATTCAAGATCAATTAGACGTTTTGCAACTAAAGAAGAAGAATAGTACATTATTACACCACCTCCAAACATATTTCTATCTTTTCTAAAGGGTTCCTTACAAAAACCATCTATTATAATTTGATCATTAGAAACAGTATTATCAAGATGTGTTTCTGTCAGACAAAGGACATCTATGTCATCAGTCAGTGTTTGGATATAATCAAGTTTGTTTCTCAAGCTTCTGATATTTAAGTGCAGAATATTTAATGAGTGGATGATGGAACTGTTGTTTGATTTAGGACCGGGATTGGGATGGATATCCCCAGCAATAGCCAAAAGAATATAGATAAGAATTGCTATGTTTGAATTTGGAGTAGACATTTGTACAAACGTAAGGAACAAGGTAAAAATCCAACATCTAATGTTAGTAATAAATATGCATGATAATGCATCGAATGAAGTTTTTGAAAAGTGGAAACTGATTAGAACTGTCGATAATTTAGAGTAAAAACTACCTACAGGGCAGTGGCGTAGCAAAACATTTTTAAGTGTGTATGCTTTCAAGAGAGGATCCAAGGGCGAAGCCCCGGTTAAGGGGGTCTAGGGGCGCAGTAAGGTTAAAAAAGTAGGGCAAATATATCTCAATGGAATTCGAGTGTATGTTTAAGCATACAAGCATACATTATTGCTATGCCTCTGCAGGGACTTGGCAAGAATTTCCAACCCACGGAAAATATATGTAATTAATAGTGACTATATCTGCTCTTGATTTCCTCGAGATTAAAGATTCTGATAACAAAGTATAACAACACATTCCTTCAAATATACATCAACTATTTGCTAGTATTTTACCGTAAGACTATGATATTAATGTGTCAGAGCAGATGATTCAAGTTGCTTGTAACAACATCAGGCCATTTTGATTATTTGACGACATACAACATAGATACCATGGATATACTGTGTCCTTAGTAATATGACGTTATCATTCGAAAAATCAATTTTACAGACTTCACAAGGAACTCTTCAAGGTCGGAGTTTCATAAGTCATAAGAAAAGATACCTCCAATCAAAACATGAAATATTTTACTATCGTCTAAGGCGTGCAAATATATACTGAACAATATATCGCTAACATTAATGATCTCACACCATAATTCGTCAGTCGAGCTACAGTTCAGAACAACACGAATGGCAATATGACATAATTCATTTTGAGACAACCATCTCACTGTAACAATATATATATATTTAATAAACAGCTTCCTTATTGTTAAACAACTTTATACGCAGTTCCGCTGCTGGTATGGAATTAACTTGTCTTCTATCAGAACGAACCTGGAGAGTCTGCACATCATATTTAGCTATAATTTTTCTTCATTACGCATCTTGTTTAATCTGCAACCCCACAACCCCCCGCAACCCCCCCCCAACCCCCCCAACCCCCGAAGTGCTTTAAACGGACCTATTTCTCATTCATATATTCCTAAACATATTCATATAAATTGCACTTTCTCGGTATCCTTAAAAATACATAGACAAAACCATACCTGACATTATTTTAAAATATGTAAAAAATATATATGTATTTTAGATCTTGTAAATAATAGACGAGAGGAGAGTGTCTTCGTATCTAATCTGCAGAACGCAGCGAACTATATATATGTATCCTTCTTAACGTATTCAATCAAGAAGGCCGGTACACATACAAGTTTTTGTTCGGTCTTGAATCACTAAATGAATATAACAATAAAGTGCTGCGCCCTCTCTAACATTAGAATGTCTGTGTATGTTAGATTTCACAGCTCACACCAATACAAAGCGGAAGTACTAACTTTAGTCTTAATTGTCTAACTAGTGGTTGGAGGATGTAACACCAGAGCGAATTAAAATCATTTTCCCGTCCCGAATTCTGTTTCGCCTGGGTCAAATATATTAGACTCCACAATTATATGATAAAACAATTTCCAGAATCAGGGGAAAGTGTGAAGAATGGACCTGTACACTTATATTATATACATTTGTCGATACCAGATTACATCTATTTGAAAAAAAAATCTGGAATTACACCGTCGTTCGATCGTAAAAAATTGACATCGTTGTCCTTGGATTTTGCATTCATATTTCCTATGAACAGGACATTTCCTGTTACCAAATATACTGAGAATAATCTTTCAAACTGTCTGAATTGTTCATTAAACATTTCAAACGTCTTGACGACGCAGGCATATTAACTACATTTTCGTACATTACAAAGTGAAATACATCTCTCCTCCAACAATCCTGGAGCTGTCAACCGGTATCTTCTGTACATCTAGGCTTTACTGATACAGAAGTACAACGCCACATCTTATACGACATGGATCTATATCGAACACGGATTTTTCCATAATATCATAACGTACTGTTTGTTTCAAAAAAGGACATACTGCCTCGTTGTAAATTCAGATGAAACATTTCTGTTCATTCCCTACACCTAAAATCTACTGATCTTCTGTTTTTTTTGTTTTTTTTTTTTTTGTTATCTACATTTTATGTAGCTCACGAATGTGTCTGCTATATTGTATAATCTTACAAAGTGAGGTACAAAAATGTACGTTCATTTTGTTCGCCATGAGTTCCGATCTCCGATAGGTAATATCAACTCTATCAATACTGTCTAGTCGAGAATCATCGCCTGTACAGTAGAACCCATCGTCTGTACAGTAGAACCCATGACACGGATCTCGATGTTTGTAGATACTGTCTAGTCGAGAATCATCGTCTGTACAGTAGAACCCATGACACGGATCTCGATGGCTGCAGGTAGTGCCTAGTCGAGAATCATCGTCTGTACAGTAGAACCCATGACACGGATCTCGATGGCTGTAGATACTGGTACAGCTACATATTGCCGTATGGAGGCTAGTGGCTGTCAAAGAGAACTTAGAAACTAATTTATTACAGGTTATTGTTGCAAATGTCCTTACTATAAATGATCAATCAATATATTGTTTACCTGTATTACAACTTACAACAACTTTATTAATTGCTTCCAGTTTTCACTGTCTGTAAAACTTATATTAGATTTCTAGAGAAAGGTAATTTTTGTCGTTTAAGCATACAATGTAATTAGCCTAAATTTAATTTGCCAGCCATGTTTCAATTCTCACTTTCTAAAATGACATGTTTTACATGTATTAAATATAATTAGCCTAAATTTAATTTGCCAGCCATGTTTCAATTCTCACTTTGTAAAATTACATGTTTTACATGTATTAAATATAATTAGCCTAAATTTATTTGCCAGCCATGTTTCAATTCTCACTTTGTAAAATTACATGTTTTACATGTATTAAATATAATTAGCCTAAATTTATTTGCCAGCCATGTTTCAATTCTCACTTTGTAAAATTACATCTTGTTTCACGCTATACGCGTGACTCGTCGAAATATATGCATCTGAATATGCTAACAGCTGATTTACCTTTTTTTTTAGTCAAAATCCCTTTATTGCTTTCTTTCGGTACAGCTTTACTTTGAATGGCTGTCTCATTACTGTCAAACTTGCTGGTTAAAGGCTGGAAGTGATTTGTCAAGTCATCATCCGTATTTATGTTGTATAGAACCTGGATTGCCTCGGACGGTTTAGGGAGTGGATTAACGCTACTCCTTGACGGATCATTTTGTATTCATAACATATGGACCGTGGGTCGGGAATTTGTGCAAAGTCCCTGTGCACGAGAAAAGCTATTTTTTCCTTTCTTTTTATCAACACTATTAATATACTGTAACATTTTTCCTCGTCACATTTATGTAAACTGTGGTGTGATATAAATACATTCTATGACTCTACAGTGATTTAAAATGCCTATAAAGTGAAATCAGTCACCAGAACATCAACATCGGTCAGATAAAATGCTGTACATGTATTATAGATGGGAAGTGTACATGTGTGTGTTCTTATTGATAAACCAATATCTAACTCCGAAATACATACAACCGCCTCTATTCAATACCAATAACAGAACGTTAAATTTCTTGTTTGAATTGGCCAAATATTCATGAGAAATATAATTTCTTCTGATTTCTTAAAGACTGAATCAAGGCCCTTCAGAACGTGTTTATACAAATTCCCAACTCTAACCAAGTCTTATATGTTGTGAGCAAAGTATACTATATCATGGCATGTTGATACTGGAGGCCATTTGTACCAAGTCAGCTAAACCCTTCAGGCGAAAACAAAATGCAGAAATTTCATTCATAATATACAGCATCTGGCATTCGTGTCACGATTTCATTTCCATACAAATTATATAGACGATCAAGATGGTAACCATGGTAACCTATTATAATGCATGTACAAATTGATTTCCAGTAAAACACTATAAAACAATGAAATTGAGATAAATGAATTTGAAGAAGGCTTTGAAATGGTAAAATGAGAACATATTTGCATTATGTAAATAAATTTCACTGCTCCTGAAATGAAGAGTAACTATGTGAATCTTTATGGAGTATTTACATCGTAACGACTATGTCACTATGTAAACTAACCTATTAATATCCATTATGATGACTGCAGGTCATGTAAACAGTGACATCCACTCCCTGGCCTACAAACAATGACATCATATTAAATTAAAACCGACATAAGACAGAGCATGTGGGTAAGGAGTTTGAATATAAACATAATCTTCTGTATTACTTTGATGAGATAAATAGAAATGAATTTTCCAGACAAACATACCATATTATGTTTTCGGAAAAGTTGTCAGATATAAGAACCGTAAATCCTTAAACATGGCAGCTTAATGTTTAAAATAAAGTACTGTATGTAAATAGTTCTGAAATTCTGAAAGATAAATTTTATGTTAAAACATATGTTTCCAGAATTCAAGTTGATAGCCAACTTTAATACAAAGGACGAAATATGCATAAATTTGTTACCAAAAGGAAAACAGTAACTGTAATTGCTGAAAGCAAATTGTAACATTGTTACCAGAATCCAAATTGTTACTTTGTTACCAGAATCCAAATTGTAACTTTGTTACCAGAATCCAAATTGTTACTTTGTTACCAGAATCCAAATTGTAACATTGTTACCAGAATCCAAATTGTAACATTGTTACCAGAATCCAATAAGTAACATTTTTTTTATCAAGAGGGAAATTGTAATTATCTTATTATAAGTGTATTAATTACCATTTTAGTGATGCATTCTGAATAATACCTTTTCATTGCTGTGTTTTTGTGTCTAAATACCTCTTATGAATGCAAAAACATCATGATTCCATTATTTATTAAGAGAAATTCTGTATCAAAATAGACATAGTTTCACAACAAAAACTTACCCACTATAAGTGACAACAATATCTATTTCTACCAAACAAAATCAACACTGATCATATTTAATTATGTGCACACTGTTTGGTTGATATACATCATTAAAGACAAGAGATTCCATTAGTCATAACATTCTGAAATATACAAAAAATTTCTTAAATCACAAACATTCAATCACACAAACTTAGTCAATAGTTCTTTTTTTAAATTTCATCTTAGAAATGTATTGATTATTGGGCGAGTCTTTCACATATTTTTAGACCAACAAAAGTTTTCGATGTTGGCATTCTTTCTTTTTTTTTAAAAGAGAGAAAAAAAACATTTAACATGAATAAAGAATTCCAAAAAGCTTTATATAATAGAAACCACATTTAAGATATTTCACAAGACTAATGTTTGTCGAAAATATTTGTGAAAACAACATTTTCCCATAAAGAGATACCTAAAATGGCAATTTGATTCTAGTCCTTTCTCTTTCAGGATGCCAACCAAGACTGTGACACCACAAATTGTGTAAGGTAAGATGCCATCAGAACCACAATGAGAATTTACAACCATTCTCAATGTGATGACATAGGAAACAGGGAAATGTCCTGATACAGCCATGAATTCATTACTTTAAAAAACAAAACGCCTAGCAGTCTTGACACCTAGTCACCTGATGTCAGCAATATTGAACATAAAGGTTAAGTAGCTTTCAAGTGTCATGAAAAAGAAATGGTGACATTGATGATAGTAAGACAGTGTCAATATATGCAAATCATCAAAACTGTCACCCTATACTATAATACTGTCAAAGTTATTGCCAATGGAAATTAAACAATGTTATCCTCAAAAATGCATTTTTTCTGTAAAAATTATGGTAAACTTCAACTCCTCCCCAGGGGGAAAGGCGAAACCGTAGGTCCATGACATTCACATTCTCTGTCAAACACCTTGAAACCCTTCCTACCAGGGCAAGCTTTTTATTCCAACATGCTACATATGTGTTGAGAAGATTTTAAAACTTGAAATCCATTTGACCCGTTTTGGCCCTGCCCATCAGCCCATGTGGCTCAGCCAGGATCAATATGTGCATGCCATCAATCTGTCATCTTATACTAGTAATTACACTAAAACATGCAATTTTCCTATATAAACTTTAGTAAACTTTATCCCTCCCCAGTGGGAAATGTGAGACCCTGGGGTCATGAAATTCACAATTCTTGTACAGCAAGTTAAGATGCCTCCATTCATGAAGAGCATTTGATTATACCATATCTCCATGTTGAGAAGATTTTTGAAAATTTAGTAAATTTTACAATTTTGGTCCACTCCTCTGGCCCCTTGGGGGTAAGGACCATTATAATTCACTATTTTGGTTCATCTTTTGTAAGAGAAGGTTTCTGTAAAATTTGAAATCATTGAAATCGTTTCAGGTGTTTTTGAGATGACCTAAATCTTTAAAGTTTACAGAATCACAACACCAGGCCCAAGGTGATTGCAGTAGGTCACCATGAGACTTTTTAAATGAAAGTCTGATGGAGTGATATCAGACATACAGATGATCAATCAATTCAAAGTCACAATTATTAATGGCAGCCATGGTAATGACAGACTTGAGACGAGGGCTTTGTTCTAGTGAAACAACACACCTTTACCAAGTTTTAACTGCCAAACAAATGACACATAATATGTGACATTGACTTTTCCTGTCCCTTTTGCAGATAATCTACCATCAGAATATCAGCAGCATCCCAGAAAACACAGCGAGGCCTTAACCTTTCCACGATGCTTCCATTGTTTTATTGTTGTTTGGACTCTGGGGTGGACTGATGGACTTGGGTTTTATCCACAGTCACGAAGTTCTGCAGAAAGTAAGCAGGATCTGCCTCTAAAAGGTTCAGATTAGCACACAACAAAGTCTAAAGGCATGCTTCTGATCAACTGTTAGAAGTCCTGGTACCCTACAGGCTGAGAGATTTCTCACTGCAAGATCTTTCGTAAGAATGGAATGTACTCTTTTCATTTTCATAGGACGCTTCAGACAAAATTTTGACAGAATCCTCACATTCCAAAAGAAAAAGAAAGATCTTAGATAATTTTCCCTATTTACTATTTGGTTCTGCCCCTTCTGCCCCAGGCGGCTGAGACCAATGGTTTATACAAATTTGATACCCCTTCATCAAACAATAATTTAGATCAAATTGTGATAAAATCTGTGCATTTTTATCAGCAGAAGAAGGATTTTAAAGAATTTGTCCCTATTGGACAAAGAAGTTCTTGCCCAAGAGGGCCGAAAATCTGAGTCTAATTTACCCAATATTCCAGACCTAAAAAGGGTAAAATTCTGACATTTCTACAGAAAAAAATGGGGTTTCAGTATTTGCTCAATTTATCCAATCAGGCCCCACTCCAAGAACCATTGTTTATACAAAATTGTTTTCCTTTCACCAAAGGATGATTCCGACTAAATTAGGGCAGAATTCAGTCATTCCAATAGAAGAAGAAAAATCCTAAAAACATTTGCTTTATTTCCCCTTTTGGACTCCACCCCTCTGACCCCATGGGGCAAAGACATGGAATTGAGTCCCATTCACATGAGAATGCCTCAAACTAAATTTGGATAAAATGCTATCATTTTCTCAAGATTAGTAGTTTAAAGAATTTACTAAATTTCCCCATTTTGGTCATACCTCTAAGTACACAAGTAGGTCAAATCCACCATTTATAATAAAAATTGAACAGCTTCCCCAAAGGATGCATCTGACTAAATTTATTTGAAATCCACAAAAATTAATCATTCAATACATTGTCTCTCTAGGCTTGTAGTTGTGATGACGTGATTAAATCACAATACATATCTATAAGTGAACAAATACATTAAACAGTTCTATAAAACACATATACTCTGATTAAGATACATTTACTAATTCAAAAATCAGTACTTTTGAAAGCTAAGTTAATTCAACATTTTTTCTGACAAATAAATAATATGGTCTTGATTAACATGCAAAAAAGCTTTTGTACAATCTTTGTAAATATACTTTCCTCATTACAGCAGTT
The DNA here is from genome assembly GCF_031769215.1 of Ylistrum balloti. Lineage (NCBI taxonomy): Eukaryota > Metazoa > Mollusca > Bivalvia > Pectinida > Pectinidae > Ylistrum > Ylistrum balloti. The sequence continues at coordinate 3,285,763 of NW_026782299.1, forward strand.
TCATGACATAGTATTGTAAAATCTGCAATGTATATAGACTTATTTTAATCCCTCAAAGAACACTTCACTGTTCAATTTTCATTATTTCATCAACTGATTTATTTTTTCACGTTTTTATATTTTCCATCTAAAATGAAAAAACAGAAACATTGGCACACCAAACATTCATGAGTGCTTTTTTGTATCAGGTAAAAAGCCCGCTATGGAACTCAAAGCACTGATCACTGCTTTTTTGGACAAGGTACAAAGTCTTATTTAATAACATTTACAAATGACTGTAACAAAGTAGAATGTGGGGGACTATGATTACTAAACTACAAACCTAAAAAACTTAAAAATAGGTCAGTGGTAGATTTCATTTAAATGGCCTTGGTGTAAGATGGAGGTGAAAAAGCTTGAGGACGGATAGATAACACCACACTTAAACATATTTCTTTACCACGTTACTATCTTCATTATATTTACTCATTTTTTCTTACAGACAGATTGGCAATCTCTGACAGGACTATCACTTTTTTCCACAATCCAATCAATTTTCTATAAAGAACACATTGAAAAACTGTGCATTTTTACATAACTCTTTCAAAAACAATATCATTTTGATATAAAGATCTACACCTATTCACACTAAATGCTCTAAAAATATCATGCCCGATTCATTGCTTTTCTCCATAATGAAGATAATTCTTTTAACAAAGTTGACCTTGTGTATTTCAATTAAATCTATCAATATATAACAGCAGTGATATTGTTACATGGTATAGCTGCAGGTGATTTCTGTTATGATCTCCTGATTTTTATAATGTTTTTTCTATCTAAACGGTTACTGTGATAACACTAACAGTTCCACTTCAGTAATGAAAGTAGCACACAGCGAGACACTTATGAAGGGAGTCATCAGTATGGTTATGTCAGAAAACAAATTTGCTGACAAGGAAAACTGTTGTCCTGTCATGTTAATTGTTCAACTGATTAAATACATCTCATCTTACAGGTGCAATAACGATAATCTTTCAATTCTGCAAAAAGATCTTAACAGTTTTGTTGTATTTTAAAACCTAACAACATCTGAGGTAAACCCGTTCAGACCATTAAATACTGATACAGGTCTTGAAACCTTCAGAAAAGTCTGTCAGTAATAATATCAGCATATCTCACACTGTTTCACAAATTTGAATTCTCGTCAAACAGTTCCAGCCGATTGAAAATTGACACACACGTACAAGAAAGTGGTCTGATGCTAAACAGACACATTAAGTCTAGAACTGCTTTCATTTACACATACAAACCAACAGCAAACAAACCAATATGTTATCTTTTAAATGTAACAATTCAGGTACAAATCAGGACCATCTGCAGTTATTGATAAAAGCCTCGTAAGATTTTCTCAAAACTTTCATAATTCAAAAGATCACGATCTTTATTTTGTGCCAGTATCAGCTTCTTCTCTACATTTTGTTTACAAGAGCTCTCTCATCTCTATAAATAAACATGACAGTGTCCCAGCAGTGTGTCTTAGTCCAGTATCACTTGTCCCTGTGAACCGTCAGGCATTATGTGTTTTTTACCGTGATGAATGTCATACTCTCGACGCAGAAATGCAAAAAGAAGGTCTGTGACTAGGAATATCTGAAAAAGCAGCACATATATATTAAACAGTAATAGTTTTTAACTCTTCTCTTATATGATATACATAAACCTGCTCATAATTCACATTTCTTGTGCTAAAATTCAGTGAAGACTATTTTAACAAGTTTGCAAAGATGACATGTACTAGTATCATATTGAAGTCTAATTTTAGGTTTTATTTTCCGTGAATATGTGGTCTTACCTCGGCTGTTGAGAACACTAAAGCAATGGCAAAGTAGAAGTTAGCATTAGCGCTTCCAGCATATAACCATAGATGATGAAGGATCGGCGCAAACACCGTCGTACAGATGAACATGCATGTCACTACAAATGTATTACGCATATCTGAAAAGAAATAGATATTAAGTATTGCACAATTAGGATCCACACTAGATCTAGATTCAATGTTCTTTTTATAAATAAATACATTCAAACTGTTTATCCACTGTATGTAATAATACCTATTTCTTCCTCTGACTTCTTATTTCTTTACTCAATTTATGTTCACATAAGATGCATCATCTAGTGGTGTAGTTGGGTTTTTGTTGATCATGTATGCTACGATATGGATGACACTACATTACTGTAATGTCTATTTTACTGCTTTCACATTTCACATATAAAGAATTCATCAAATCAAAGTTTAAAAGGATCATGCACACGATCTATATTTTTCCATTTACAAAACAATTTTCTGAGTTGTCTTCTATAGAATGAGCATGAATTTTGTAGAGTTTAGAGACTCAAAAAAGTTTTACATAAATTGAGAATAACACAAAATCAATAACATCTCTTTTGACTCATATAAATAAACACTTAAAATGACTCTTTTTCACCTATCAGCATCTATGTTTGAGGCAATGCTTAATTTGTCTACATTTATAAAGACATAACTCCTAATTAACGCATTAATCTACATTCACCCAATATTACCTACATAGATACTTACATGAGAACACATGTTTCCATAAAGGTAGTAAACACAGAAAGAGTCCCACATCAGCAAAACTGGGATAGGATTTAAATATTCCAATCAGGAAGATTAGGAGGTACAGCAGAAAAAGTGGATGTTCTCTACAATAAACATACAGGATATCTTAATTTCTTAATTAATTAATACTTCTAAATTGTCCAGACAAATATTTATCAATTTTTAGTATTGTTTGTTTGTTAGCATTCCATGAATAGCCGGGTCATTCTGAGGCAAGAATTACCCCGAAGTAGCTGGTGGCTACCTTACTGAACAAAATTCACGTGTCAAGTCAGCCAAAATTGTTAGAGTAGGGAGACCAACCATCCAGAACCGTTAGATTAAGAAAGACTCCTTATCCAGAACTATTAGAGAAGGGAAGACCAGTCATCCAGAACTATTAGAGTGGGGAGACCAGTCATCCATAACTGTTAGAGATGGGAGACCAGTCATCCAGAACTGTTAGAGAAGGGGAGACCAGCACTCCAGATCTGTTAGAGAAGGGAGACCAGTCATCTAGAACTGTTAGAGATGGGAGACTAGTCATCCATAACTGTTAGAGATGGGAGACCAGTCATCCAGAACTGTTAGAGAAGGGGAGACCAGTACTCCAGATCTGTTAGAGAAGGGAGACCAGTCATCTAGAACTGTTAGAGTAGGGAAGACCAGTCATCCAGAACTGTTAGAGAAGCGGAGACCAGCCATCCATAACTGTTAGAGTAGGGAAGACCAGTCATCCAGAACTATTAGATTGGGGAAGACCAGTCATCTAGAACTATCAGAAAAGGGAGACAGCCATTCAGAACTGTTAAAAGAAGGCAGACCAGTCATCCAGAACTGTTAGAGAAGGGAGACCAATCATCCAGAACTGCTAGAGTAAAATGTCTTGCCAAGGACACAATCATGACAACACAGAATGATTCATTTCTCAGCTTCATGAAAAACAAAACCGCCTTAGGTTATTAGAATTGAACCAAACACCTCAGATTGTCACTGACATAGTTATCACTGCTCTGAGTCAGTAAAGTCAGAAGAAAATTACCTAATATATTGAAATTTATCGGAAATTTCTTATTGGAAAACTACATTCATTTTGAGATATCATTTGCAAGGAATATTTATTACAATACATGCCCATGGATAACATGATATACTTGAGGTGATCAATATAAAAATTAAAAGTGAAAACAACAGGTCACAATCTCTCCCACTTAAGGGCAATAACTTTGTCAGATACACATAAACATCGTCATAACAGTAAACAATCTGTACATCTGTAAAAAACATCATGACAGTTGAAGGTTCTTTAAAAAAAAATGTAAGTATACAAAGGGAAACAACTCAATATGTCTTTCATGATGAATAATTTGATCCTTAGGTCAACACTATACCTGGGGTCATTGTGTAATTATCAATATTTACAACCTCTTGATTTCTTTAATAGGTTAAATTACATTACAACTGGTTGTTTTTGAGACTGAGAAACAAGTTTGGTGAATAGTAACCAATAAAATTTAAAGGTATGAGGCTTTTTAATCAGCGATTTCCATCAGTAGAAATGCTGTCCTCAGGCCTTGTCTTCATTGTCCTTCAGTTGTTAAATTTTCTTCAATTACATTTTCATTCAGTAATTATTTCTACTCTATAGAATGTGATTTTTTAGATAATAACCATTTTTTGTTTTTTTTTAAAGGATGAAATGTAACCACAACATTTAAGATACATTTTAGTTCATATCATCATTAAAATCTTGTTAACCATTAGAAAATATTAAAAAAAAAAAAAAAATGAAAATTTTCAGTAATTTTTGGTGATTCAATCAGTTGCACTGAAAAAGGATACTCTATCAAATTTTATTTGTAGCAGATATATCTGTAGACTAATGTAATTTTGTTATAACACAAGTCACAACATTAAACTTGTAGTGACTGCTATTTGGCATTACACCCCTTTTTTTAAATCTGACAAAATTTTACCTGTAATTCAGCTGTTTTACATGGATCTTGATGGTTAAATCGCAGTTTACAAGACAATGCTGTATGTCTTCATTTCATGATTATTTTCTAGAGCAACACTGACTGTTTCTTACCTGAGTTTGACAGAGAGTGGAACGGTGTAGATGATGACATTGATTTGAAATACAAAGATGAAGAAAGTGCGGAAATGCTCAAACATCTCGGTAAAAAAATACCAGAAAACCCCCAGATTTGGTGTCAGATCCGGCACAGTCAATCTGAAAACACAGAAATTAGAGAAATAACTGGATATTCTAAGTCTCCTAAAACAACTGCCATAATCAAGCAAAATGATTAATTTGTCAAATATAAAAAATGAATTCATGTCAATTTTATTGAAATAAAAAACAATGTTTTAAATCAAAGCAATATTAAATTCTGTGTAAAATTCCTCTCAAATCAGAAAATAAATTAACATACTTTGCTGTCAAATTAGAAAATTAACACATGATTGAATTACTAATGAATTTCTATCAGTTCAACAGAATATAGAACTATGATATCTTACATAAGACTAAAACATAATAATAAAACTCATAGAGGGTTGTGAATTCTGTCCTGCAAAATATCAAATTTTATAGAAAAGCTTTTGTATAAATTTCAGTAGGAAGTTTCCTTTTTTGTTTGCATGCTTACGTAAAACCATAGGTTGAGTACAGGAAATCCCAGGATTGTTCTAGGTAAGCTGACACACCGATAAATGCTGCTAACCAAGTCAGTGTGATGAAACTGATCTGAGAATAGCTGAACAGGGCCTGGCGATCACAGTAAGTCTCACTGGCAGGCTTGGAATGCTTACAAATGGAAATTTAAACAAAAAATTTGGACAAAGTATAATTATGATAGTTTGTAGCGAAACAAAAATAACTTTCTAAATCTTGTTGTTTATTGAACGAATGGTCCAAATTATTTGTATCAGTAAATATCAAAACATTTCAAATATCAGAAATATATGTGTTGAATGAAATACAATACACTGAATCTGTTCATATTAGACAATTCACATCATCCCTTAGCTCAGATGGACTATCAAATCAATGTTTGCCAAGCAAATATGTTTTAAATCCAATTTATTGCAAAATATTGTTAAGACTTAAAGTATCATTCACTCAAAATGGTGTGAGAAAGAGGATTCTCAACCCAAAGGGTAAAGTTCTTATGTTGAAAACGTATGGCTATTCCCAGGTCTGATTCAGAATCTAACTACAAGGGTTGAGATTTCATATCTTCCACTTACATGGTCAGATCTCATATAACTGATATTGATGGTATTTCTGAAGACATGACTGACACTCCTGTTCTTTTATTTGAGAAAGAACTAAATATTACCCTTACATCATACGAACCTTGTAAAAGTAAATAGCCACTGGAGCCAAAAGGATGATGGGATACATTGTGAGGTAGGAAGCTAATGCCAAAAAACATCCACACATAATTTTGTTACCTGTAAAAGTAAAAACATTCTATATAATTATCAACATACATTGTAAGATCTTGTAAAGTTAGTAAAGGGCAATAACTCTATATCAAATGATGTACCACAGGTAAAAAGATTTGTTAAATATGCCTCAAAATAGATGAAACATAATAACAAAGGACAATACCTCTGAATATATAGGGAAATAATGGATGAAGAAGTATATTAATCATATCTCAAGCCAGACAATGTATGCTATTGAAGGACAATAACTCAATACAGTGGCTCCACTGTGATATTCAAAGTTAAGCACATAATATCATTTGGAGTATGTATGACCTGCAATTTTAAAATTATATAAAGAAAACAACATTACCCTTCAGTAAGAAGTACATGGTAAACAGGATTGCCATGTTGTTGAAAATGCCTGTAGACCTGGCAAGGCAGGCTGCTATACAGTATGGATTGAAAGCATGACTGAAAAGGTAGAGACAAAGCATAATTTAATAGAACTACAGTGTTCCATCAAACACAGGGATAAAATTCAACATTAGTTCATTTATCAATAATTGAAAAGTAAAACCACAATATGATTTTAAGAAATGTATATTCATAAACAGCCTTTTTTCAATTGGATAAATATTTGAAGAATTAAATAAACTGAAACCTTTAAGCAATGGGTTAGATTTTCATTGGGTTTTTTTTGCAATTTTTCACATTCAGCACATTTCAGGTAGAGAGAGAAATTTGTTGAGGAACAAACATTTTCAGCATGATCATTTTTCTAACACATTAGTATTAGAAAGTAAATGGGACAATTTATAGTTTACAAATCCCTGACAGGTCACAGGACACAACATTTCTTGTCTGTATATAACTCTGAGGATGAAACAACCCAGAAATGTATGACAATGCTGAAAGTTAAATAAACATGGATGAACTACCTAGGAATACTCACGCTATTGTGACAAACAGCTGGACAGATTGTAGGTCCTCTGTTCGCAGAATAAGGCTATCTACATCAGTAGCATAGTTCTTGACATTATGGGCCTGATGCATTAACTATACAAACAGATTGTGATGGGAATAAGTTGAAATCTTTTATATCCAAGGATTAACTCAAGAAAGCTGAAATAATTCACCCACTGGTTTATTGATCTATCATTACAATGTGTACAATAGTTGTCTTGGAAATAACAGTAAAATCTACAACACAGGAGTTATTGCGAGTGTATTCTGTATCTCCTACATTATCCAAGTCACCTCTCTAAATATTTATAATAAAGAATAACCTGTAGATCACTTAGGCAATAAGAATTGTATGGTTTAAGTGTCACTACACTTGAAGATTTTTGGAGATGAAGAATGAGGAAAATGTTATTTGTCTCTTAAAATAAAAATAAAAAACATTCATGCAGCACTTTAACTCTACATATCCTTCCACTTCTCTCAATTTTTTCCTTAAATATTTTTCTAAATATTTGTCAGACCTTTCAAAAACATATCTTCATCTGTGTTTGGCCTAATGGAATGCATTGATATATATATATTTATAATTACCAAATATCCTCCGAACATCCTTGTAATTTTCAACAGCAGGATAGCACACACCAAATCAAAGGCCTGAAATATGGAATATTGGGTACTTTGTTAGATATCTGGGAGAAAGAAAAACACACACATGAGCATACATGATAAATAATGTATCAAACATATCTATACACAGAAACTGTGAATCACACATTTACATAGGTATAGCTATATTTGAATTACACAGGATTAACTGAAAATGTGAATTACACCTACTTACTTTAAAATCATCTATAATTATTATGTGAATCACATCTATTGTGCGATTCACACCTGCAAACTGAAAATGTAAAACAAACCTACAAGCTAAAAGTGTGAAACATACCTACCAACTGAATATTATACTGGTATACAATTATTATGTGAAACACCTACGAACTGAAAATGCAAATTATATCAAAACACAGATAATAGGTATCACACCTAAATGCAAATCCTACATGATGTATAGGTACACAGATAATAAGAATCACACCAATGCACAGAAAATGTGAATCACACATAAAAAGCTTAAGTGAATCACACACTATACACATAGTGTGTATCTTAAAGTCAAATGATAAACATTGCCCGATCTCAATTCTTGAAAGACAAGTGATTTTTGTAAGATTCAAGTGTAGAATATCAATTCAAATTTTAATGAGTCTCAATACTTAAGAGATAGAAATAGCAGGTTTTCAAAATTTGAGTTAGTCCCTAAGGAAAAGCAGAGAGCAGGACTTAAGTATGTTGGACCCAAAACCCACTGGAATATTAAATAACATTGAATATTTTAACCTGTGCCCTTATCTCAACAGTCATGATAATTAGGTATAACACAAAAAATTCATACAATTAACTTTAACAATAATCTAAAGTCAATATGAAATAGAGGACAGAAGTTCTATATATATAACACATTTACAACACAACACTCCAACATTATTTTTTAAGATTTTGAAAATTTACAAGTCTGGGTACTGAGTTTTTGTAAATAACTATTAAATCAAGTATAAAGGTGACAAAACAATTACTCAGAACTTACCACAAACATCAAATTGATGTTGTTTTGTGAAAACTTGCTCATGAAGCCCAATAACCTCAGCATCAAAGGTGTCTGGAATTGAAATGAAATTGGTACTAGTTCATAAAATATAACATTTAGATGATCCTGTTTATATGATTAAGCATATTATATCTAATAACAAGACCTTCATACACAGATGATGAAACAAATCTGTGTATCTGATAATGTGAATCACAAACGTCCTTTATATACAGATTATATACAAATATATGATAATTGATCAGATAATAACATATATTTAATTGATTCTGTTTAAGACCAGACCCATTGACCTCTTGCTTTATGAACATGTAATGACTTCTAACAAATACGCTATAAACAGGAAACCTACTTCCTTGAGCTGTAAGAAAACAACTAGCATCTCAACAGGGTCACATATTTCTTTTGGAAAGAATTTGTACTGAATTCCCCTACACAATCTTAACTAACAATGTGTATGGAATACTGGTAAGGCTTAATATTTATGTTCATATGTCTTTGTGTCCCTATATGGGCACATGAATCATGTAACAAATCTAGATCAACAAGCCATCCCTTTAGAGGGAACCCGAAACCACCAGTCTTTTTTAACTATTTTACCAGAGAAAAGCTCATGCAGCAAAAATGGGGGTAGGCTTATCTCAATCTAATCTAATATTGGATAATTAATAGGTTGCGATTTGTCAAATAATTAGACCAAAAGGAAAAGCCTCACAAGGCTGCAATTAACTATACTCTATGAAATAAGCTTCAGTTTAAAGAAAGAGTATCTTATCTGAAAGACAAAAAGGACATTCCAAATAAAATATGAAATACAACACAAAATACAAACCTCATGAAAAAGGTCTCCTGAATATGGAGAAATAAAACTCTGCTTCAGAGACAAGCCTTCCATTGCTGTAAAAGAAATTGCAAACACTAACTTAAAGTGCCATAACAATAGTGTATATACAATTTGTGTTTTCTGTTTTCAAAATTAAAAGAAAACTAATTCATTTATATTGTAGAAGCTCAGAGTACAGGTCCCCTTGCCAGCCTCAGCTATTAGGAATTTCCCTTTAGACAAGTGGTAAATTGTCTAGCTAGAGACTGATGGGCTGCTTGTTTGAACGTTAACCCCACCAGTGGCTGGGTGTTTTTCCTTACTCCTTCTTATAACAATATAAAAGGGTAAAACATCCATATCCAAATATGAAACTAGCACATTACCATATCTGGTTTTGACAAATTAAAGGAACTTGTGTATGGCACTATCAAGACACATTTTGTGAAATGATTGCTGGAAAGTGCATTTGGTTTGTACGTGTACATGAACAGCACTTGTTTGGGTTGTAGTTTGTGAACTGGGAAAATTTTTGAAAAAATATGATGACAGGAAAACTTTTGTATTGTGTTTTTTATATGCATGAGGGTCAAAATTATATATAATTCATATATATCATATACATAAATTTTTGAATTTTCCCAATCTTCACAATGATCAATTAAGCATATACCATACAAGCTAAGGCAAGAGAACACAACTGGAAGGGAATGTAGTGTGGAAGATTTTAACTGTATGTGGTGTTTTAGATGTGGTCATTTTCAACGAAGCACTATAGGGAATTTCCCTTCAGCTTCACTTGAATGGCAGTTGACTGGGTTTGATCCTCAGTGGTGGCTTATAATTCAGTTATATATACTTTCCATCTCTGTTAACCATTAAAGGGGTTTCGACAGCTCGACCATTCGGTTAAGAGGGGTAGCCTTTTTAACATCAGGTGAAAATCAGGGGTGTGTGAATCAACGCTCCTCACCTATGTCAGTATGTGTTTCTCATGAAATTGGGAAATGGACCGGTTCGTGCTGACGTGGTTGTTTCCTTGGGTATTTAGGAGCACTATTCCTTATTTTGTTAATTTGTCTGGATTACATCCGACGGGCCTCTCATACCTATTCGATGAGGTAGCTACCAGCTATCACTAACTGACTTCCACTCAAAATGACCTTTCCTCTAAAGATAGGTAAATACATTTACATGTACTTGATTAGCTGCAAAATTGTCAGAGCTAGGCCGGCTAGGGAGGGGGGATATACAAACATGAGCACTTGTAATTATCATTCAAATAAAAACATACCTCTCTCCCATGAGGTCATCGGTGTCACAATTTCTGCTCTCGTTGAAAGCCATTCTGGGAGAAATGATCTGTAAAGCCAAAGCCGGAAGAATACTCCGGCTATAACGCAAACCAGAGTTTGCAAAGCCGCCATTATTGTTTCCGTGTCAGGGTCTCAATCGTGCTCAATCGTGTATGATCAATAAAAGGCTCGTAATCAATAATTCAAAACGTTCTGACGACGTTGATTTCAAATATTATTCCGAATGGTGAAATACCGGTAAAGGGAAGGTACTCTTGTGAAATAAACAAAAAACTGCGGGAAACACCAAGGAAATAGTAAGTAAGTCGTAAATGGTGTTATTTCAATATTTTGAGGCATTTCATATTTTTTCAATCCGCTTAGAAACTACGTATGTAAAATTATTAGTTAAATGAAATTATTTTGATTTGAACGCAATGTTTATTACCTGTAGATGAGTGAAGGAAAATTCGTTGTCATCAGCGTTCATTTATTTTTTTCCCCTCTAATCGCGGTATATCTAGATTATCAGTCCTCTACACCAGACTCATATATGTAAATACATAATATACAGGTATAGAAAATACACATGTACATAAATATAGCTATAGTTAAAGTTTGATTGTTGCTATAGTTATAATAAAACCCTTTTGTTGTTCCCATTTCTCATAAGTATTTCTAAATAAGGGCTCTACTACACTTTAAAGTTAGTTAACTTAAATTGGACTAGACATTGAATAGTTTTTTTAATGAGCCTGTAACCCTTTTGTTGACATGCTAAATAAGGGCTCTACTACACTTTAAAGTTAGTTAACTTAAATTGGACCAGACATTGAATAGTTTTTTGAATGAGCCTGACCGACATGCGTTTCGGAACGACCAATTTGTCGACCCGTATCACTTTGACCTGCTTGACCTCGCACCTGGATAATATTGGTTGCTGTAACATGTTAGGTTTCCAGAGAATGGATATCCGTGATTGAAACCATCCACCATAAACTTTTTGAGATTTTTTTTGTAAATTTATGTAACTTTCTTAATGCACATTTTTACATGCCAAACATCCTCCCACATATGATGAAATAAACTATCAATCCACCCTCGACTACCAATGTTTTGTTGTCGTCTGTTCAGTGAATGAAAATCGATCAGGAATAATAGGCCACACCTTGCATTTTTTGGTTACAAATGTGTGAACAAGAACATCTTATATTGAAAAAGTGGTGCTTTTTAATGTCTCACTTTCGATGACTCATGAATGAATCGAAATTTGAAATCGCCAATCTCATTTCACTTTCGCCAATGGCGCCTTTGGCGATCGACAGCGCGAGCCCTGAACGATGAAAAATTAACTTCATTTAAATATTTTGTGTTGTAAAAACGAAATTTTCCAAGAAATATGGTATATTTGAGCAAAAACAACCAAAGCACACATCAACACAGATATACATCATTTTTTGTACCATTATTTTTTTTTTTTTTTTTATTTTTTGCTGTCATCCAAATGTCATTCCTGATGATGATTTTTTGTAATGCCTTTGTACTTCTGGGTCACTGTAAGCAGACCTTAGCATCTCTGTGACTTAGTGATGTCATCAGAAATGCAAGTGCAGTCACATGTCCAATACACATGTTAATCATTTCAGGTGAGCAAAATTGAGGTCATCAATGACTATCCGAATTGCCCTGCATCTGTGGTCCATAGTCCATCCGTCCGTCTGTAAATAATTTTTGTTATTGCTATTTCATGATGATTATTTCTCAAATTTCATGTATATGTTCCCCTTGCTACTTAGTTGTGTGAATTTTATTCCAGGTCATTTTAATTTATTTACGTTTTGTTTGGTGGCAATTTGTTGACATAGCATAGTTAGTGAGATGGTACTTAAGGGGTCCAAAACTAATGCACCAAGGATATATGTTTTGAGTTTTATGGAGTTGCCAATGGTATTTTCTGAAGTTCAGAAAAAAATGCCTGGAGCTCAAACAAAACTAGCAAAACCAATATGAGAGGTAAAGTGAAGTAAAGGTGAGTTGAAATAATTTCCTCTTGATCATAAAAGTATTACATTTGACCATCATCACCATCACAAAAAATTGTGCTGTCATATTTATTTGAAATAATTATATGTACATTTTGTATATTTGTTCTAAATTTTGCTGTTTCAGGTGTTGAAACAACTTATTTTTTATGTGAGAATTACCTGCAAACAAGAAGTATGGCCGACTACACTCAGGAAACATTTGATAGCGTAAAAGGCTACCTCCAGGAAAGAAGAGATGCTGATGCTCCGAAGCCAATCCAACCTAATGCATTCAGACTTCCACTGGGACCAAAGAACAATTTCAACGAGGTCTACCCTGGAATTATACTAGGGAATCAGTAAGTGTGATTGGTTTAAATCCTTACCTGTAACCCCCTTTCTGTACAACACATTATTTTGTGGGGTCAAGTTTAGCATTGTCAGTGAAAAAATTTCAATTAAGTCAACAACAACAAAAAATTCTTTGATTTCGTCTGATCGTGTCATTTATTATCCCTAATATTTTCACTTTTTATAAAATTTGACGGGATAGTTAAGGTGAATGAGATTGTTTATCCAGAGATCTCCTCCAACTAATTTCAACTGATTGCTTTTACACTTCTCTAACTTGTTAGACTTAATCACCATGAGATGACATGAAATTGTATGTTCCTGAAAGGCAGTTTGATCCATCGATTTGTGGAGGAGTTATTGCCCTTTGTTTTTCCAAACTTGAAAAGAGTTGTTGTCCCTTTTCTTAGCAGTATAATCTTGTTAAGACATTTCTTTACTTAATTTTGAACCCATCTCTCTAGAATTTGGTATGCTGTAATTCATCATCATGATATATAATACTCTATACCCTCTTGGCATTTTGATTAAGGTAACCATTTCCATATTGATATTCATTTCAATGCAATCAATCATGATTATTGCTATGGCCTGGCATATATTGTTCTGTGTAACTTTAGTCTTCTTGTTTGGTTGTATTCTACATAGTCAGACCTTGCACTTTTAACTTACAAACAAATATTCATGGAAGCTGGACAATAACCATGTACACTTATTTATAGACCTGTAAACCTTTTCCCAGCTACATGTAGAATGAATTATATTACTCTCATTGAAGGATTCAATTAAAAGTAATGAAAGGATACAAACATGCCACTACATATTTAGCATCTAATCATGTTCACTAATATGCATATATTGATAGCTTCTGTTCAGTCATAGTAAAGCAATTTGAACATGTCATGTTGTTCTTATCAAAGTTTAACTGTGTTTAATTGAAAATCTCTACGTCAAAATACAACAAGTCAAAAATTGAAATTGACTTGAAAGAAAATATTCATAATCTACATTCCAGTGTATGTGCTAAAGATCCTGAAAAGCTGAAGAAAATGGGAGTCACTCATGTGCTAAACTGTGCTCAGGGCTCCAAGATCAACCAGATCAATACAGATGAAGAACACTTTAGTGAGGCTGGTATCAGTTTCTATGGTATCAAGGCTATGGATATTTCTACTTGTGATATCAGTCCACATTTTGTTCCCGCGGCTGATTTTATTAATGCTGCACTTATTTCTGAAGGTAATTTCTGTCATTATAACATTTCTTTGTTGTAAATGTCAATTAAACATTTTTATGAAGTCGTCTTTTCCTTATATTGTTAAAGGCATCCAAAATGCTGTTTTTTAGCTTAACAAACAAACAAACAAACAAACAAACAAACAAACAAACAAAAAATTCAAAAAGCAATAATGATGATGACAGTGATAATTATGATACAAGAAAGAAAAGTGAGATATTATCATAGCATCAATACATGCACAATGGTGTAGACCAGTCAGTTCCTTCTCATTGCTTATCTTTAGCCAGCGCATTAATCAAGGTAACTAAATCCAATTTTATATTCACGGTAAAGAAGGTTCTTTACTCCAGCCTTTCTTTGTTAAATACTGTTAACAGCCAGACAATAATGCATTACATAACACATTTGAACACAAATGTACTGCTTTCAGCAGAGGGCTGTATTGTTTTACTACAGTGTCATTGCCCTCATAAAGAGGATAAAAATCAATATATTCATGAAAAAAGCGAGTGTTTTAACTGACAAAGGCTGATGCTGGCCACTCATCAATTGATCAGCTCTGCATCCAATTTGAGAAATTCTTAGAAAGGAAGATTTCAACTCTATTCTGACCAAGGGGGACCTCCTGGCCTTAATAGGGCTTGCTACAGGCCTCTATTCCAACATGATAATTTCTTCATCATGTAAATGTATATTGGCTGTAAATTGTTGTAACACGAAGAAAATGTTAAAAAGGATCATTTGTATAATAATCTTTTTTTATTTCAAAATAAGCCCATGAATGTTATAGGCCCACCCATATCTACATACAATGTATTTCCATTTTTGTAGAAGTACCAAATATCTATTCCAGGTTCAGTTCCATTCTGTAATTATACACCTGGTGGCTTTGAGTGAGAAGTTGTATTTTGGCCCCTTTGGTTTATTACAGTTTAATTTTTCTTAATTCTTTCAAACTTTATCATGAGTTTGCCATTTTTCTTCCAGGTAACAAAGTGTATGTCCACTGTATGGAAGGGATCAGTCGTTCCTCGACTATGGTCATTTCTTTCCTCATGCTCAAGAGAAGTATGACTCTAATGGAGGCTGTCACCGCTGTACGAGCCAAACGGGAAATTTTTCCAAACTCAGGATTTCTAAAACAGTTGTGTATATTGAACAAATCTCTATATGAATCACAGTAACACTGAAATTAGATATTACGATAGTCAAAGGAACTTGGAACCAATTCCATATTAATAGATATAACACACAATGTATACACATCACAGGGACTTGGAACCAGTTCCATACCAATAGGTATAACACACAATGTATACATATCACAGGGACTTGGAACCTATTCCATACCAATAGATATAACACAATGTATACATAACACAGGGACTTGGAACCAGTTATATACCAATAGGTATAACACACAATGTATACATATCACAGGGTTTACAATTTGTACCATGTTGTTTTGACAGTAACCCTTTTTTTTATTGATTTGAAATTTAATTATTAAATGAGAAACATTCCATTTGAAAAAATTCTGTGACAAATGAATATAAATGACAATATTGTAGATTAATCATTGACAACTATGAAGGATTTTTATGATAGTATTTTGTGTGGTTTTAGCAAAAAGCATGAAGTGGAAAGGATCGGTTTTCTTTGGAAGTCACAAAATGAATTTTTTTTTGTTTGATTTCATACCATTCTTGATCACCTAAAGTCCAACAAATAAAACAGTATCTACTGTAATCTGAACTACCAGTTAGCAAATGGTTTTAGCATAATACAGAGTTTTGTGATTAAATAATTTAGTTATCTCATTATTTATAATGATGGAGGTGTTGACTTTGTTAAATTTTCAAACTTGATTTGATGAGAAGAATGTTTGTTTATTACGGTCATGAATTAGCGAAAAGATGAAGACAAGTGACAATGTATTTTTGACAATTTCTCACTATTTGTGTAACATCATAATTCAGAAATGAACTTCATTGCTTTAAAACTTTATTTGTCAGATATTGTAATACAATTTGTAAATAAATAATGGGTGATCCAACACTCCAAAACCTTAGCTATGGAAACATGATGACGGCCGCATAGCGGTCGAAACATGTAGACAATGTTCACATGAAGTCTTTGTGGTGTTGAGATTCCTTTTTTATTGTTTTATGTTTACAATTTGTAAAGTACAAAACCTTAACTTGACAAATTAAAGATCTGATATCTTAACAAGTCATATTTTTCTCAAAAGATAGTAAGATCACAAAGGTTTTGTTGCCATTTGTTGCCATTTGTTAGAATATCATTCTTGAAAGTTGACAATGATTTGATAATGTTGCATATCAACATCATGTAAACTTTTTTTATCATAGGATTTTCTTGACATATCAAAATCTTTGGTGTTGTCCAAAATATTGACAAATTTTTAATATTTTCACATACATGTAGATGTAGCATCATATGTATGTTTAATATTTCATTTTGTTCCACTTTTTTTTACTCTTTATTGCCTTTTCTATTTGTTTTGAAATATTTGATACCTTTTCATAATTCCACTTTTTGTCATTGTTATGAAAATCATACATTTTCTGGTGATTAGAGTTTAGATATGGCAATATTTTACTTTGCATCATCTATTTGAAAACAAAACAGAGTGTATTTGATATTTTCTATATCTGCCTGACCATCTGTTACATTTTTAACCCCCTTTTTTCTATGCAATAATTGTAAATAAAAATGCCCAATTTCAGCTGATTTGAAATGTCTTCCTACACAAAATGAAGCATACTAACATGATCCAATGCATATACATGCAGTTTTGATTTGTGGGCTTCTGTGCCATAAATTTGAATTCCTGAAACAAGGGCAAATTTTGACCTAATTTAATGTGCAAGTAAGTAAAGGAAAATCACAGAATGTAATTGATTGCTTTTGCTATTCATGTATAAATTTGCATATTTATTTGATTATGCATATTTATGTATAAGCGATGAGGATGAGGTTGTAACCATTTCTATGTAATGAATTTGTTCAAATTTTGCTGTGGAACAATATCCGAATTTAATATGCAAATACACATTGACAAAATTTTGTTATCTACTCAGTACATGTTGATAATACCCTAACAAGGACATTCACCTGTTGGCAACTTTCAGGAGATTTCTAAAGTTCGATCAGACCTTTCAAGATCATTATAAATCATTTATTTTAACAAATGTATTAATATTTCTGCATAATGTAATATTTAAACAAATATTCACCACTGTCCACATTTTAACATTTTATTTTTAGTTTATTTATCACTCAGAGATGATCATTCATGATCAATCTTCACAGTAATAGTACATCTATTCTGAAATTGCCCTTAATACCGGCTGGTTCCCAGAGTTTTCCCTTGCCCTCAAAATACTTAATTTTGATCAAGTATTCTTTTTCATTAATGATATGAGTCCCTTACTCTTAAAATCTGTAAGATTGGGGGTCCCAGAGAAAAGATTGCAGTGCCTAGTGTTGATTTTTAAGATCCTTACTAAAATGTCTTTCAATAGAAAACTCTTACAAGTCACTATGTTATATTCCTTCCACTTTCTAGAATTGATCTCTTTTTGATCATGGACATTTCCTTACGTGCTGCCATTTTAGCAGCTTTATTTATAAATTGTAAATTCTTGAATTATAATTTTTATATTAATAAACTAATTCCATCAGTAAAACACAGTATTCTTCTGTTTATATAGTGTTACTCAACTGTTGATATATCCTCGGGCTGTTGTTGATATAAGCAGTCTCGTGGGGCATGGGTAGACACTTTATAGAGTTTTAGACACAATAATGATTATATATTACCGGGTACATCTAAGTGGTGAGTGATGTTTCCACATTCTAGAACTTTTAAGAGTTCTAGGATAAAAAGGGATTACTGAAGTAGAATTGGTTATATACTTAAGTAGTGTGGAGTTATACAATAACCAGGGAGTATAACAGAAAGAATGAATCTGTACTGATGAGTTCCGGATAACCTCGAGATATCATATGATGGATCAATCAGAACTGAGGAGTTCCAGGTGATCCAGCATTGCCAACTCACCTGGTTTGGTTGGGTCAAGCCGATATTGGCCATATCATGAAATGGCCAAATGCTAGAATCATTTTATATTTCTTGACTTTTGATCAGCATTTGAAAGATTTTGGATCTAATTTAATAAAATAATGTTCAAACATAACAAAGAACGTCATGTAAATGCTTACAAATTTGATGACTTTGGAGAGAATCGATTAACAAATTTTACCCATGATAACCCTTTAAAATACCCTGTAACCATTGATTTTGAATGGTTGTTACCAGATAGTTATGGTTAAAGATTGGTGACACTGGTAACCAGGGAGTATAAAGACAGTGCATCAGTCTGATCAGAGGAGTTCCAAGTACCCATGTAGGGAGATGAAAAGGATGGTTAATCTGAACTGAGGAGTTCCCAGTACCCATGTAGGGAGATGAAAAGGATGGTTAATCTGAACTGAGAAGTTCCCAGTACCCATGTAGGGAGATGAAAAGTAATCTGAACTGAGGAGTTCCCAGTACCCATGTAGGGAGATGAAAAGGATGGTTAATCAGAACGGAGGAGATCACAGAACCCATCGAGGGAGAGGATAGGGATGGTTAATCTGAACTGAGGAGTTCCCAGTACCCATGTAGGGAGATGAAAAGGATGGTTAATCTGAACTGAGGAGTTCCCAGTACCCATGTAGGGAGATGAAAAGGATGGTTAATCTGAACTGAGAAGTTCCCAGTACCCATGTAGGGAGATGAAAAGGATGGTTAATCTGAACTGAGGAGTTCCCAGTACCCATGTAGGGAGATGAAAAGGATGGTTAATCTGAACTGAGAAGTTCCCAGTACCCATGTAGGGAGTTTAAAAGGATGGTTAATCTGAACTGAGAAGTTCCCAGTACCCATGTAGGGAGATGAAAAGGATGGTTAATCTGAACTGAGGAGTTCCCAGTACCCATGTAGGGAGTTTAAAAGGATGGTTAATCTGAACTGAGAAGTTCCCAGTACCCATGTAGGGAGATGAAAAGGATGGATTAATCTGAACTGAGGAGTTCCCAGTACCCATGTAGGGAGATGAAAAGGATGGATTAATCTGAACTGAGGAGTTCCCAGTACCCATGTAGGGAGATGAAAAGGATGGATTAATCTGAACTGAGGAGTTCCCACTACCCATGTAGGGAGTTGAAAAGGATGGATTAATCTGAACTGAGGAGTTCCCAGTACCCATGTAGGGAGATGAAAAGGATGGTTAATCTGAACTGAGGAGTTTCAGATGACAAGGGGGTTTGACATAATGGATCAACATTTAATGGAGGAGTTTTGGAAGAAAGGGAGTGTTATAAGATGGATCAGTCTGAAGTGAAGATATCCAAATGGCCATTATGGAGCAGTCTGTACAGAAGACCTGTTGCATTCCATCTAATGCAGCTATGGTAAAGTGTCTTGCCGAAAGACACAACAATGTCAATAGACTTCCTGAGACACAAACACAAACCACCATGGGTAGGGAAAGTTGAACTACAAACCTCACCACGAACCTTCTCCTGGAAATTATGTAGGCCAACGCTCTTACCATATGACACCAGAAGAAATGGCATAACATTCATTGTCAAAATCCAAGATGGTGGCCACCTCAGCCATTTTGTTATGCTCCCTGAAAATGTTTGTCTGTCCATCCATCCATCTGTCCCTTTGTGTCTGGAGCATAACTTTGCTCACAGTGAATAAAGGATCATGAAATTTGGTGTATACATTGGTCATACCAAGAGGATGTGCAGTGTATCAAATTCAGGTTCCTCGACCCCCTCAATTACAGAGTTACTGCCCTTTGTATTTTTTTTTTTTTTGTGTTCAGAGCAAAACTTCACTTGCATTTAAACTAGAATAATGAAAATTGGTGTATACATTAATCATACTAAGATAGTGTGCAGTGTGCCAAATTCAGGGCTCGCCATTCCTTATTTACAGAGTTATTGTCCTTTGTTAAAATTGTTTGTCTAGAGCACAACTTTAAATTCCTTGCATTTAAACTAGGATAATGAAACCTGGTAAATACAGTGATCATACTAAAACAATGTGCAGTGTACCAAATTCAGGGCTCCAAAGACCCCTTAATTACATAGTTATTGCCCTTTGTTAAAACTTTGTGTACAGAGCACAACTTTGCCTGCATTTAAACTAGGATATGAAAACATGCTGTATACATCAGTCATACAAGAGCAAGGTGCAATGTACCAAAGTCAGAGTCCATGACCCTTCAGTACAGAGTTATTGCCCTTTGTCAAAATTTTGTGTCATGACTTAACTATGCTTGCATTAAAACTAGGATCACAACACTTTCAGTATACATTGGTCATACAAAGAGAATGTGCAGTACACCAAACTCAGGGCCTGCAACCCCTTTATCGCAGAATTATTGTCTTTTGTACAAATTTTGTGTCAGATATAGTTTTTTGGGAGAAAGCATATGTCAGTTTTACTGATACTCTTGTTTATCTGGTCTGTCCAAAAACTGAAAGGGCATACATAGTGAACAAGGGAAACCTACATATGAAATCTGAGAAAAAATCTATCTAGTACTTCTCAACAATATCAATTTTTAATCATTAAAATCTAAGATGGCTGCCTGTCGGATAAAATGGTGGTTAAGATATTTTCAGAGAGCTTTTTATTGTTCTCAGTTTGTCAAATCACTGGTAAATCTTTCTGTTGTTTATCTGCTTTCTCTTTATTTATTTCTGTGTTGTTAATATTGGATGTCACTTGGCAGTATTTGTGGACCAGTTACTGTACAGATATATAATCCTTTTACTCCTGATCGATAACTGGACAAAATCTTCTAAAAACGGACAAGCACACTGATATCATGGAATCATGTTTATAAATGTTAGTACATAGAGTAAAAATCATGATTAAGAAGGACTTTAACTTACTACAGAGTTACATTGTAGACCTCTCACCAATCTGATTAAAATACAGATCATCATTACACACTCTGTTATGATGATCTGTATTTTAATCAGATTAACCTCTCAAATGTTGTTACGCCTATGAATACATATGTGATATCAACGGATTGTACAAGATTGAAATCTAAATTGCAAATGGTCAATTGTAGATCAAATAGGGGAACAAACATGTATAGTGCTTCAGTCTTTCACCATATGATATATATATTTATTTTTTTTTTACTTCTTACAATGACAATTATCTTCTTTCACCTAAATACCCTTCAATTAACAATAATTCATACTTAGGATAAATTAGTATGTTCCATTTGTCATCTTGAAACTACAATTATGTAGACTTTCTCTTGTATTATTCCCTCTCTATCACCAATTTCTTTACTCACACTTTGTAACCTTTTTGCAATTCTTTTTTTATTTGTAATTTAAACAATGTTAATTTCTTTAAAACTTCATTGTTTTAATTCCGGATTTTAAATGACTGTTTCCGAGCTCACTAGTTTATTTAGCCTATTACCAAACGATCTAGTGACTCCGATTGGTCATGATCGTATCAAACACTTCTGTGTCGTAAACAAGTTTGCCGTCAAGTGCGTCACCACCTGCCTGGTCAGGTAAGTCTTAATTTACTGATGATTAATGACGATTGATAAATATAGGATTTACACACGAAGAGACCCAAAAATCTCTTTTTTAAGTCATGCGTCATTTCTTATAACATAAGAGGCCGTACTCCTGTAGTACCGTAATTGCGTAAGAGGTCTTAAGTATAGCTGTCTGATTGCATTGACGGATGTTACATGGCGCCCGTTAAAAGTTTCTCTAAGTGTTGAACGTCTAACACTGCTGGAGTGAAGAGACCGCTGACGTTATTGTGCCTGTCATAATTTTCTCGTCGTGTAAACCTCTTGACATTGTTGGAGCAACATGTCACGTCCGGTTCAGCAGTTTGATATTCACGGAATCAGTGTTATTTCGGGCTTGTCTTCGGCCCTTTTACTGTGATGTTTTGGGTTTTCTTCCGGTGTTTAAACAGAAGTTCACAATTTCAGCTTTTCCGCTCAAGAAACCAGTACGTTTAAATAAATTGCAGTTGATCGTCAGCTGATTTTAGGAGTTTGACACCATTAGCTGAATCTACCAAAAGAAAAGGTAACTACAGAAAAGTTTTTACATCAGCATATATATTGCATGGTTCCTTATGTAATCATGCATGTTACTTTGGATAAGGGTATTTTAATATCAATCAATATACATATATAACTATTTACTTACATTACCCTGGCACACTACTACTCGGCTAGAGAGATCTAGCAACCTAGAGGTGCCAGGTTTGAATGCTAGTGGAGGCATCAGAATGATTAGTTACACATGTATGTGTAGTAATCATTTTTTCTATTATAGCAAACTTAAGAAAACAAAACAAATGTGACCTGCACCACATCTTTGCATTATGGAGGTCCATTTCAGGATCTTTGTGAATGTTTCTTTCTGAAAAAAACCCATGTTAATCGATTATATCATGTATCTCCAATACTCCCTGAAGCACTCTGGAGGGTTCTGGTTATCTATTCATGATTGCAGACATTCAAAACCCTGCCAACTACCCCTTAAGTTATGTACCTGATATCATATTTTTAACCAGCCATGATTTTCCAACTCCCCCATTGTATTTATAAACTAATTTCTATGTAGGAATAGAAATGCACTTTGTATTGCATTGTTTCAAAGATATAAATCTTTCATCCGTAATAGGTGTTCTGTCAGTATTTCTATAATGATACATTCTCAAATGCATGTCTGCATCAATTTTTGTCTGTGTAGCAGCAGTTACAGGGATATATATACAGGGTTTTCCATAATTTTGTTAGTAGTAGGCTGTTTAGTGAAAGTAGGAGGCTGGCCTGCAGTGTACGTGTAGTCAAGTGTGCATTGTAGAACTTTTGTGTAGAACATATGTAATGTCATTTACTAATTTGCTCCATATATACCATCTAACTTTACATAACATTTAGTGCCATTTTATAACAAGTATCGTGTATTACAGAATCCTTTTCACAGTTGCTTGTAATATATAATTATCATATATACATACAGTTAACATTTTATTTTCTTCTTCACCTTCTTATTTTGTGCAAAGGATTTTCATTTGAATATTGTACAGTAGATAATTGTTTAAAGGACTCACAAAACTAAATCACTTATTTTTTACTTATCTTTTACAATTTTTACAGTTAAGCTAATAACACTAGTCAACAACCAGAAGTTTCCAAATGAAACTATGTAAGCTTAGGGAAAAACCCTGACATTTTACACCTGTCTGAATTAGCTTCGCCTACATTGAAATGTATTAAAACTGTACATTTTCATGAAGCCAAATAAATGCAGATTTCTTTCATATATCATAAATTTAAACCCCGAGAGGGCACAATCTTTTACCAAATCTCAATTTAGGTAGGAATTCATAACAAGGTGAAACAGAATCCCAGTTGCTCATTGGCTGATTTAGTTGTCTTGAGTCCTTATAATCCAGATAGTTTTTATCATTCAAAGTCCAGTACATTGATCCTATATCATTACTCTCTTTTACATACAGCAATTAAATTTTTTTTTTCCTGTTTAATGCTATGTAAATTAAGAAAATGGTATGGTTTGTATAATTGATCTTAAAGAAACAATTGAAACAGCTGCTTTGAGTTTCATACTTTTTCATACATGTACAACATTATTTAGAAATGGATATAAAATTAAGTGTTTATTGGGTCTCAAAAACTGATGAAAATTTCTTTTTAATTTTGAATTGTACAACATAAATGGTTCAAGTACATCAGAATTTCAGCCTTCAATCCATTCTTTTTCTTTCTAATTATGTTAGAATTCCGAATGGGAATTTTGAATGTCATTGGTGGAAAAGACTTTTGGATCTAATAGGAAGTATTATTTCAGAGGCAAAAAATCCAAGATGTCTTACAGTCAAATAACATTTAGTCGCGTGAGGGAGTATTTGATGAACGCGAATGATTCAAGTTTCAACGGAAAGACTCCAGTGGGTGCCCAGCCAACAGTCATGATGTTTCAGTTTCCTGCTTCACCTAAAGATAATTACAACGAAGTTTATCCTGGGATCATAATTGGTGATAAGTAAGTTGTTTTATATCTCTTTATTGTTTTACAACAATGTTGTCGATGAATATTCATGTATCACAATTTCTACAAAAAATCACTGCCTTTGTACTGTTCCTCAATCTCAGGATTTTTTGTCTGACATATATAAGGCAACATTTAATTCCTATTTAAGATCATGCTTGCAGATACTGATAAATGTATTATAATTTCTCCATAATATTTCATAACATTTCTCCATGTTCTGTCAGTCCATTTTCATTTTTGCCCTTTGATGTGAAAAAAGGTCTCGTTCATTTTCAAAATCAAATTTTAAAATTATATTGAGTATACTGAATACATTTTATTTCATTTTATTATTTTTACTTGATTTTATAATAAAAAAAGTAAAATCATTTGACAAAATAATGAAAATTAGACATTAAGATGTTGTTTAAGAGAATGAATATTTAGTCTGATATGAAAATATTTAGTTGTATTATATGTTGAAATATAAGTTAAGACAAAGGAAGGTATTGTATCTATGACTTTTGTTCTTAAATTTCAGAGTTTGTAGTAAAAATAAGAGACAACTGAAAGCCATGGGTGTGACACACGTTGTAAACTGTTGCCAAGGCATCAAACTGAACCAAATAGACAGTGACGTTACTTACTTTCGTGATGCAGGCATAACATTCCATGGAATACAAGCATTGGATCACAGCTCCTATAATATGACTCCACATTTCAGTGCAGCAGCCAACTTTATAGAAAAAGCATTACAATCAAATGGTAAGGTTGAAATATTGATGACACACATATATATATTATTCATGTGCCATAATGTAAATGTACTTAGATTGGCAAACCTGGAGGGGTACTTTTATTTTAGCACTTGATCCATTTTTGGAATATTAGGACAATGATGAATTTGTACATCCACATCCACATGTGACTTAAAAGAAGGGACTGACTTGATTACACAACAACAAAATAGAACAATGTTTATTTCAGAACAACAAAACAGAAAAATGTTTATACAGAACAACAAAATAGAACAATGTTTATTTCAGAACAACAAAACAGAAAAATGTTTATACAGAACAACAAAATAGAACAATGTTTATTTCAGAACAACAAAACAGAAAAATGTTTATACAGAACAACAAAACAGAACAATGTTTATACAGAACAACAAAACAGAACAATGTTTATACAGAACAACAAAATAGAACAATGTTTATACAGAACAACAAAATAGAACAATGTTTATACAGAATAACAAAATAGAACAATGTTTATACAGAACAACAAAATAGAACAATGTTTATACAGAACAACAAAATAGAACAATGTTTATACAGAACAACAAAATAGAACAATGTTTATACAGAACAACAAAACAGAATAATGTTTATACAGAACAACAAAATAGAACAATGTTTATACAAAACAACAAAATAGACCAATGTTTATACAGAATAACAAAACAGAAAAATGTTTATACAGAACAACAAAACAGAAAAATGTTTATACAGAACAACAAAATATAACAATGTTTATACAGAACAATGTTTATACAGAAGAACAAAAAAGAAAAATGTTTATACAGAACAACAAAACAGAAAAATGTTTATACAGAACAACAAAATAGAACAATGTTTATACAGAACAATGTTTATACAGAACAACAAAATATGACAATGTTTATACAGAACAACAAAATAGAACAATGTTTATACAGAACAACAAAATAGAACAATGTTTATACAGAACAATGTTTATACAGAACAACAAAACAGAAAAATGTTTATACAGAACAACAAAATAGAACAATGTTTATACAGAACAATGTTTATACAGAACAACAAAACAGAAAAATGTGTATACAGAACAATGTTTATACAGAACAACAAAACAGAAAAATGTTTATACAGAACAACAAAACAGAACAATGTTTATACAGAACAATGTTTATACAGAACAACAAAATAAAACAATGTTTATTTCAGAACAACAAAACAGAACAATGTTTATACAGAACAACAAAACAGAACAATTTTTATACAGAACAATGTTTATACAGAACAACAAAACAGAACAATGTTTATACAGAACAATGTTTATACAAAACAACAAAACAGAAAAATGTTTATACAGAACAACAAAATAGAACAATGTTTATACAGAACAACAAAATAGAACAATGTTTATACAGAACAACAAAATAGAACAATGTTTATACAGAATAACAAAATAGAACAATGTTTATATAGAATAACAAAATAGAACAATGTTTACAGAACAATGTTTATAGAACAATTTTTATACAGAACAACAAAATAGAACAATGTTTATATAGAATAACAAAATAGAACAATGTTTATACAGAACAATGTTTATACAGAACAACAAAATTTAATTATCTTTATCATAGATAGGCTTATATTTTAAAACTTATTAATGATAAGATAATACAATGTATATATTTGTTTAAATGCCACAGTTCAGTTTTGGCACTATTTTAAATTATTGGGGAAGACTAAATAAAAACAAAATATGATAAATCAAAAGAAAAACCATAATGATGATAAAGTAATTAAATTTGTGAAAAAATCAAATGAACTATTTGTAAAAAAAAAAAAAAGTTAAATGGCAATTGTTTTGTTTTGAAAACTCAAGAAAATTGTTTGCAAATTTTGTATTGTTATTTGATGAATAATTATTTTCAAATTAACAGGTGGAAAAGTTTATGTGCACTGCATGATGGGAATCAGCCGATCTGCCACCATTGTTCTAGCTTTCCTCCTGCTGAAGAAAAACCTCAGCCTGTTGGAGGCTGTGAAGATGATTCGTGCTAAACGAGAAGTTTTTCCAAATGAAGGATTCATCAGACAACTTTGTATGCTGGAAAGTACACTACATACATAGCTTTAAATTGTTATTGTGTTTACAAATTAAAAACTAATAGAACAGGAATGAAAAAGTCTAATTGGGGGTTAAGTCAAGGTTGTCAATTTAGGCTTTTTATGTTTATGACTTGTGCTACATGCTGTACAGAAATATTCCTTTTATACCTTGATTTTACCAAATTAAATGTATTTTGATATCATTGATGATTCAACATTAGAGTCCTTTTACCAAGATTGTTTGCAATGTATTCGTATATCATTTCAGTGTAGCTGTAGTGTTTCATTGTGACCATAAGGTGATTAAATCTTATGTATTTGAGGATAGGACTTATCTGCTTGTGAATGTTGATGAATATGTGCCAATGACACAAATCGGGCCATTCAAGGTGTTTGAGAAATATTTTTGTTAACATCATATTTTTGTAAATCTTTTTATCAAATCATGTATAAATACTGATGTTATGATGTTATTTTTTACAGTTGGCACTTCATGAGAATGGAATAGATAGGTTCCCATGACACTTACAATTAAAATACATAACTGCCTTTGAGGGCCATTAGTCCACTTATATTTATACCCATGTACAGATATGACTCTAAGAAATATAAGGTTGACTGGCAGTGCATGTACTTTGTTATGTGAAGTTTACATAGAAATGTCATTAGATAAGGATTTTACACAAGAGTTTTGTATTGTTATACTGAGAGACTTGTCATTAGGTGTAAACATGATCTCAGATCATTATAATGGGATTTTGATATCTCATAGACTAACATTTACCTGAAATTTACCTGTACATGTGTAAAATGACACCAGCATTTCAGCAATCATCCGTCCCTTCCTTATTCTAACCTGAGAAAAACCTGAAAATAGAAAAATGCTGGCTAAGGATTTATTGTTTCATTTCCTTTTATCATAAGATATGATGAAGATAAACTTGATTTTCCAATGTTTTCCTTGGCTACCTTCGAAATGACATGTGGTTTTTAAATAATTTTGGTATTCATGAAATAAACTGATAGGCCATGAGACAAGTTGTGTAATAAGTAGCTGCTCCGTTATTTCACTCTGTGTTAAACATAGTATCAAAAAAATTTGTTTATTTTTTGTATAGTAATAATTAGATCTGTTATTGATTTTGCGATATGATGTTAAGGAGTCTTGAGATGGTTTTATAAAGATGACTTTGGTTTCTTCTGGTGTTGATATTATGTGTTTGTTTCACTTTCATATTTTTGATTTTGAGATATAGTTGTAAATATTAGAAAATGTATGAGAAAATGTTTTGTCGAATGAAAAATGTTTATTGTTCTATAGGTATCCTGTTGTAAGATTTTAAAAAATCTTCAATAATTTTCAAAATAAAAATCCAATTAAGGACCATTTCGGATAGAGCTGTGGAATTCAAACTTACATTGGCATGTTTTGTCGTGAGTACTTCTAGTACTTTGATCTCTGAAATACAAGTGTCTATACCATTGAATAGTTTCCTGTTGGCTTTGTTCGTGTGGAGAAGTTATCATTTTTGTGTAAATCTGCACTGTTCTTTGGTAAGACTTGAGCATTTGCTAAGATACAGAGTAAAAAATAATAAGATTCATGAAGACTGTTAAGTTTTACATATAGGTACTTAGTTAAAAGTGTGGGCAATAGACCAAACCAATATGATATTATCAGATAAATTTCAATGACATTCCACGTGTGATATCAATGAGTGACATCGTACAATATGTAGAAGATTATATTTTATATGTACATCTGAAATACATAAAATTTCACTCACTATTTTTTTTCTATATTTACATGAATTTTTAAGTAAATTGTTGTGAAAATGATACATTATATATATGTATGCAAAGACTTGTTTAATTCTTTGTCTGATCATATGTAATTATGTAACATATTAAGTTTTGTATACATTTTATTTTGCAAGTTTTGTTATTTTGAGTTTTAAACCTGTATAACACATAGTTATCATTAAAAACTCATGTTGAAATTTTTGTTGCATCGTTTTGTCGGTAAGATTGACCTGAAAGGCATACATTGTCTAAAACTGCAACACAAAGAGAATGAGTCAGACACCTTGTTGTATGACATTAGTTCACTTAGGCACTGTTTTCAAAATTCTGCAGTTCTGTTAAAGCAGAAACAACATATCTTTGATAGGTTACAGTGATGTACTATGCATTTGGGTGGTCAGGTGGCACAATGGTAATGCACTTGCCTTCCACCTAGTCATCTGGGGTTCGATTCCGGGAACGGACATAGAAAGTTACGGGTCACCTGCCCGACCATGTGGCTTTTCCCGTGGTACTCCGGTTTCCTCCCACAATAAGACCCCTCGCATGCTTACATCTGGGCCAACAAGGGTGATTAGTATAAGTTGAAATAATTTGTTTCGCAATTGTTGTAAAATAAGTAAAAGTTATATATTGCTATACATTATTCAAGGTATTTTTTTCGCAATTTCAATCAATTTTCATATAGATGATGCAAAATAAAACAGCCCAATTATAACTTTAATATGATATTGCCAGATGAAGATTCTAAAGTGCAAACCAGTCGTTAACAGTCAATCAACAGTTACTTAATTGGTTGTATAAGGAGATCGCTAATAGGGAAAATATCTTCATTATACCCAGCAAATCAGAATGGATAATTCATTATCGTAGTTAGTGTGGTATTCGATTCTCAAACAAATAAGATCTTGATAATTGAAAGTGGCAATATTAACATTTTGAATGAATGCCACTGGATTTGGATGGTTGTATATACCAAGGATAAATATGGCTTAGAATACATCTTCATACTAAGTACATGTTTGTTAGATTCTGTCATGGGATCAAAATGTATCTAGACAATAACTGCATGAAAATAGAGATGATATTAGAAAGTGAATTTAGCACCTTTCAATGCAAACTTAACATTGGATACTAATGACTCAAATAATGAATGCCTCATATAGTTTACTGCTGTTTCATCCATTGTGAATTGGGACTAGTTAACAATGCTCTGGGCATGAAATGTTGAAACAAGGAGACAAGTGAGGAGAATCATAATGGGTCAAAATAGATGTTTAAAATCTGCAGCTAACCCCATTAAATCTAAAAAAAATTTGAAAACTGGAACAAAGATGACTGAATTAAATCGCAATTAACGAATATTCACTGTGAATTGATGTGAATAGATTGTCTACTTTTAGCGAAGATGACCTGCTGTGATAATCAATGTCAAAATTATAGCTATATTGTTTATCGGGGTCTATAAGTTTAGAACAATGGTAACCACATAACCAAGATCTTGCAGTTATTATAGCTAGTTAACATGTATCTACATGTACTTTAATTTTATTGTTTACCGGTATTCTATTAAGTGATTAGATTATTGACTTGGTAGGATATTATCTAGATCACGTTAGAGGGATGACTAGATCAGTTGCAGGAAATAAAAGTAACCGGAAAGTCATCTGGTATTAAACATTAATATTGATACCAGGAAAGAGTACCCAGATTCATCTTCATGGAACGATGTTTGATGTAATACTGTTAACGAAAATAAGTGGTTTGTTTAAAGATTGAAAGGATTGTGCAAAATACAGGTGAAAATCACCTGTCAATACAATTTTTACAAATAATGAATTAAACTGCATCATAAACTGATTCATCCTTTTAGGACTCGTGATCAGTGAAGCTAATGCCATAATATACTGTTGGAAATCTTTTGAATGAAGGTGATTGGATCTGATACTGGGAATGGACATGGAATCTGGACTAGCATATACAAAGATTGTCTGGATTGGCAGCAGGGAACGAGTGTCATTGGAAGAGCTCTTGGGATC
Organism: Ylistrum balloti; assembly: GCF_031769215.1. NCBI lineage: Eukaryota > Metazoa > Mollusca > Bivalvia > Pectinida > Pectinidae > Ylistrum > Ylistrum balloti. The sequence continues at coordinate 3,317,032 of NW_026782299.1, forward strand.
TAAAATGGTTTCATTCGTTGCTGAAAATAGATTTGATTGGATTTGCTCCTAGGACAAATCGTTGACTGGGGGACAGAAGATGGTACAGTAGATTCACCTACTGCAAATGATTATATTTGATTCAGCTGTTGGGAGCAATGGCAACTTTTCTACTGGGAACAAACATGGTTAGTTAATCTACTGGGAACAAACATGGTTAGTTAATCTACTGGGAACAAACATGGTTAGTTAATCTTCTGGGAACAAACATGGTTAGTTAATCTACTGGGAACAAACATGGTTAGTTAATCTACTGGGAACAAACATGGTTAGTTAATCTTCTGGGAACAAACATGGTTAGTTAATCTACTGGGAACAAACATGGTTAGTTAATCTACTGGGAACAAACATGGTTAGTTAATCTACTGGGAACAAACATGGTTAGTTAATCTACTGGGAACAAACATGGTTAGTTAATCTACTGGGAACAAACATGGTTAGTTAATCTACTGGGAACAAACATGGTTAGTTAATCTACCGGGAACAAACATGGTTAGTTAATCTACTGGGAACAAACATGGTTAGTTAACCTACTGGGAACAAACATGGTTAGTTAATCTACTGGGAACAAACATGGTTAGTTAATCTGCTGGGAACAAACATGTTTAGTTAATCTACTGGGAACAAACATGGTTAGTTAATCTTCTGGGAACAAACATGGTTAGTTAATCTTCTGGGAAAGATGAGCGTTGTATCAATGCTGGTTAATTTAGCTACTGGCAACAACAGTGATTGGTTCGATAATGGTCAGTAAACCTAATGAGAATGCGATGATTGGATCGATGATGGTCAGCAAACCTACTGAGAATGATGATGATTGGATCGATGATGGTCAGCAAACCTACTGAGAATGCGATGATTGGATCGATGATGGTCAGCAAACCTACTGAGAATGCGATGATTGGATCGATGATGGTCAGCAAACCTACTGAGAATGCGATGATTGGATCGATGATGGTCAGCAAACCTACTGAGAATGACGATGATTGGATCGATGATGGTCAGCAAACCTACTGAGAATGTGATGATTGGATCGATGATGGTCAGCAAACCTGAGAATGACGATGATTGGATCGATGATGGTCAGCAAACCTACTGAGAATGCGATGATTGGATCGATGATGGTCAGCAAACCTACTGAGAATGTGATGATTGGATCGATGATGGTCAGCAAACCTGCTGAGAATGCGATGATTGGATCGATGATGGTCAGCAAACCTTCTGAGAATGATGATGATTGGATCGATGATGGTCAGCAAACCTGAGAATGACGATGATTGGATCGATGATGGTCAGCAAACCTACTGAGAATGCGATGATTGGATCGATGATGGTCAGCAAACCTACTGAGAATGACGATGATTGGATCGATGATGGTCAGCAAACCTACTGAGAATGCGATGATTGGATCAATGCTGGTCAGCAAACCTGCTGAGAATGATGATGATTGGATCGATGATGGTCAGTAAAACTACTGAGAATGCGATGATTGGATCGATGATGCCTAATTAATCTACTGGAAATGATGAGGCCTGGATTATGGCTATTTAAGCCACTGGATATGATGATGGTTGGAGCAATGATGGCTTATTCATCAACTGGGAACAGTGATGATTGGATCAAATATGGCTAATTAAGCTGCTGGATATGATGATGATTGGAACGATGATGGCTAATTCAGGTACTGGGAATGATTAAGGTTGGATTGGTGATGGCTAATTAAGCTGCTGGATACGATGGTGGTTAGTTCAGTTACTGGAAATGATGACGGTTGTACGGATTACAGCTATTACATCTACTGGATACGATGATGGTTGGAACGATGTGGGTTAATTGATCAACTTGAAACAGTGATGATTGGATCAGTAATGACCATTTCATCTAATGGAAATGATGAGGGTTGGATCGGTGATGGTTAGTTCAGTTGCTGAGAACGATGATGATTGGTCAAGTTACCAGGGACGAATAGCTTTTAGAATTCTTTTAGGAAATGAGGAGCTAGTTTATCTTCTTAAAAAAAGAAGTGGTACGATTCTGAAGCAGCGGAAGTGCTTGATTTCAGTTTGTTGGTAGATACTTATTCATCAAATGAAGTTAAGTGTTAACGCATTTGCTTTCCATCATTTAAAGTGGTATTTATTTCTGCCGATGAATTTAAAGTATTGAGCCTTTTGTTTCCTCCTATGTCCTGTACCATTTTTATTCAATTCCAATCACTCATTGATTTCTTGGTAGCTGTACAATAGGGAGTGTGTGGGATAATTTAGACATGAGCAAACATAGCTTGTATGTCAACTCACCTTGATAACAAGGCATCTGCATGGAATCTATGATATTGCATCACAAAAATGACATGGATTTGGAAAATGTTATATGTTATTATCAAATGTAAAATCTTTTAAAATGTTTAAACATCGTTGAAACAACCTAATGCTTAACATATTGTTAACGTTGAATATGTACTAATAGCATGCATTAGCAAGCTCCTCTTGGACATTCATAAACCACATATCTGAATACTTAGTTTTCGTGACTATGTTTGGAAATGTTTACTCTTATTTACGAGATGAAGTCTTTGCAGGCGTGGAATATTATCGAGAGTGCACTCAGGCTACCTGAAAATGTTGGAGATATCGGATGAAGTGCCTGTCTGTGTTGTCCTTGACAATGGGTCCCATACTATCAAAACAGGATTTGCTGGGGATGATGGTCCAGTTCGGATATTTCGTACAGTTAAAGGAACACCATTGCTTGAGGTGGTTACATTTCAGTTTTCTTTGTTCCCTACATTTCTTTATACAACTTTTTTTACAGTGACTGATAAATGGGAGGACCAATTTTATTTTATTGTGAACAATGTTTACGTATACTGTGTCAACGTATTTGAATAACAATTATGTATGTCTATATTATTTGAACCACAACTTGAAATATAGACTTTACCTCAGTGATAATTGTTTGTTTGTTTTCGATTAAGCAAGAATCTAGAGTGTTACTTCAGTAACCAACAATTAATATTTCTATTACATTCACTAGGATGTGAATTTCAATATACATGTGCTTGAACTGTTGATTTTTGTAGGACCATATGATCAAGGATAGCTCAAAGAAAAAGTGTTACGTTGGTGATGAGGTAATTGCAAATATGGATGTCCTAGACATTCGAAGACCAATCGAGCGAGGGATAGTTACCGATTGGGATGCCATGGAGACAGTTTGGCACCATGTATTTGATGATATTTGCGTAAAACCGTCTAACGTAAACGTCCTTGTAACAGAACCACAGATGAATCCAAAGTCAAACAGAGAGAAACTGGCACAAATCATGTTTGAGAAAATTCAGCCTCAAGGAATGTATATTTTTAGCTCCAACGTGTTGTCACACTATGCGTGCGGACGGGTGTCAGGCCTCGTGGTAGATTCGGGCTATGAAATGACAAGTGTTGTGTGTGTGTATGAAGGCTATAAAGTTTCTCAGTGTATCTTCAGATCCGATATCGGCGGCAATGATGTTACTAATTACTTGATCGAACTTCTTGGAAAACGAGGTTACTCGTTCACTACAGCAAAAGAAATTGAGGAAGCTAACACAATGAAGGACAGATTGGCTTTTGTTGCAGAAAATCCTGAAGCAGTGGATGTGGATTCCATCACAAAGGATTATACGTTATCCAACGGAAATACCATTCACCTTGGTTACGAAAGGTTCCAGTGCGTGGAGGCCATGTTTAAACCAAAACTGATTGGAAGTAATGACTACGGTATACATGAACTAGTTTTGAAAAGCATCAAAAGTTGCCCTTTTGATACTCGACTTGATATCTGCGCCAATGTTATCATTACAGGTGGCAATACAATGATAGATGGGCTAAGTTCTAGATTGGACAAGGAAATTCGGGCAGTATTGCCTACAAACATTCGAATCAAAGTCATTGCTCCCCCCGAAAGACGCTATTCATCCTGGATAGGAGGATCAATTGTAGGAAGTCTATATACTGCACGGCAAATGTGCATGAGACCAGCAGAGTATGACGAATTTGGTCCTAACATAGTTTACAGACCACAATTCTTTAATTATTGGTGAATTCCAATGGCTCTTCATCCGGGATTGAAAGATATTTGTACAAATTTGAAACTTTATTGATGATTCAAGGTATTAGAAAAGGCCAAAATGGATCAGTTGTATAATTGACATACAAGGAACAAAGCGTGATATAATGGATACTAATACAAAAGAATCACTTAAGTGCTTACCTACAGCTGTATTTTCGGCGTATGTGGAGTAGAACACCAGTTCCCTATTCAGGAAGTGTGAGATGGTGCCTGCGCTGTATTTATCAAGTTGGGATGTGGACACAATGCTGCTTAGTGCCTTTCACATTTGCTCCTGTTGTATATACAATAGATGTATAGAATAAACATGCACACAAAAAAATTTACATATCACCTTATGGTTTGTTTTACCGCTATTTATGGCGTCTAGTCTGAGAACCACTTTTTCAACCGACGCAATAGTGCAATATTTTGGGCAATGGTGCTAAATGTGACTATAGAATCAAGTTGGTTGTCTTGATCTGTCCGTATATTACTGTATTTTTCGTGTTTTCTCATCAGATATTGCCATATGGCATATTAGTTGTTGATGTGTTGATCTGTAAAAACAACTCCTGTTTATATTGCAGGAATGTGATATTATACTAGATATACTAGTCTATGGTTATGCTTATATATGTATAAGAACTAATGTTATTTAATGTTGATCACAGCGACTAATGCTACCGTGTTTTCTAAATGTTCATCACTAAGAGAGTTGATGAAAATAGGAAAACATTTATGCTAACTAGTACTTTCAATACGATATAGAAAGAGTTAAGAAGACCAAGGTAATCAGCATTGATGAGAAGCCTGATTGTCAATAAATGTAACCACATCATTATTTACGACAATGTTTCTAGAAAAAAAATGTAAATCTTGTATCATGGTGTCAGTGTGAAAACAATGTGGGATTTTAAAGGTTTATTTCATATATATTGGAAATAAATATATTGATTTTCCACGGAGTATGTTTGATCTATCATTAATGGAATGATATTCCATTCAAGATAATTCGTCCAAGTGTAAGTATCTGTTACCAAAGTATGCATATTTGAGCCAGGTGATCATAATGGTATTGCGTATTTAGATTTGTGTCGTTTTTCATACGCTCGCTTCTCGGCACTTTTGAAATCCAGTTTGCGACACGTTGCAATCAAGATATACAGATACGGAAATCATAGCTATTGATAGATATCAATATTAATAAATATTAAGGCAATTTCATTAAACGAGTTCACACTATTAATGATTTATCACTGTGACCCAATGATTACACATAGAAAACACTAGCGACTTCTATATTTCGATACAAATTTAGAATAAGACACAGAAAAGCGAAATAATAAAATGCATCGTGCGGCTGTTTCGCCCTTCCTTGTCAATGAATAGCCAGGCGACAATATTTGAAATATTTCCTTGGAATTTCCCAATATATCAGGTTTCAAGCAACGTAAGCTACAGATTGCAATATCTCAATCTTCATTAACTTTTATATGCATTTAGTTATTTTTTTCCTTAAAAATATCCACATCTAAACGTTTGCTTTTAAGGATCTTCAGATGATCCTAATTATCGCGGTTGGAAAACAACGCTGTACATTTGTGAGCAGGAAATATTGTAAAGGCCCATTTCAAAATTTCCGTAGAAAGTATACCTTTTGGGATCAAAAGTTAACGTGATATCGAGAGCAATATGCTTATTTGTAGTGATGAATGAATAAATGAGGGAAACATGTTGCTGGTGGAAATAGATGTTGTTGTCTATAGAATAAAACATTTCACTTTTGAAAAAAATTAATTTATATCGTTTGTATCTTCCAGGACAAAATAAATAATGATAGGCCATGTACGTAGGTTAACAGGTTTTACAGGACATGAATGTCCTGGATAATCGAAGACCGATAGGGCAGGTAATCGTTGCCAAATACACCGTTTGGCATCACGCTTTCGATGATCTTCGTATGTGAAATCTTTTCAATGTAAACATGATTGTAACAGAATAACCGATGAAAAACACTCAGATGTTTAAGGAAATGCAGCCACAAGGAATGTTCGTTTTTAGCTCAGTATGCTGTCTATGTACATGCGTGGTCGAGGATCAGGTCTTGTGACAGATTCGGGTTATGATGTCACGTGTGTGTATGGAGGATAAAGGGTAAATCGATTCGTCTTGTGATACTGGCTTCAATGACATATCTAATAACTTGATCGGAAACGTCGCTACTCGTTTACAATAGCTATAGAAATAGAGGAAGGAAACGTGATGAAAAACAACGCGTTTTCGTTTTTCTAAATCCATGCAACGGCATATTTCGAGATACAAAAAAGTATACTTTACCGAATCGAATACTATCTGGTTTACAGTGCATGGAGACTATGTTAATGGTAGTATGCAAGAACTGATTTTGAAAAGCGTTGAATCATGTCCTATACGTTTCATGTCTGTGGATATATCATTATTTCGGGATAGAATACTATGTGGGTAGACTTAGCTTACAAAAGGAACTTATACAATAATTTGTGCTTTGCTACAGGAAAATCAAAGTGATTCAACCCGCCCCCCAGTCAGACACAGTTCAACGTGGGTAGCAGTATCAATTGTATCACGTTTGAATGTAGCATTGCTCTTGGGTAAGCCAAGGGGACTATGACTAGTTCAGGTGGCCTCAAATGTCCAAATACTAATAATATCAATAACTGTTTATACTGTATCGAAATGAAATGACAGGAAATTAGAAAATCATTAGAAAAGGATAATCGTTGACCTTTAATACAGGAAAAGTATTAATAGAGTGCTACAGTATGTGTTAGAGATAAGTATGTATAACCATATCGTATATGTCCATGGAACGTGTATGAAAATAACAACTGTTGTAATCACATCTCAGTTGTGTATGAGAAAATGTACTTATGTGCTACACTTCTTAAATTATCCTTCTTTGTATATTCTCGTTTTGTCGCAAAGTAAATCAAATTTGTGAGATTAGGATCAGAACATACACAATATCTGATATCGCTATTGTGTAATTCACATTATATTGAATTGATTGTATTGAATGTATGCTTTGATTTGTCTTTCCATATTGGAAGACAATGTTGCTTTTTCTTATTGTTGTAGGAGATCACAAAGTGTTATTCACTATTATTTGATAATGTATTATATTGCATGAGACCGGAAGTCGAGTGCAATATAACACATCAAGTATAAACATCGGAGAGAATTGTAGCATGGAAAGGCATGAATTATTTGTTTTATTACATAATTATTAATGATAAATCTTAATTTAGATATAATTTCATTTCTACATGACTTTCATTTTACATGAAGTCGCCATCATATACTAATGATAATGGATATGAATAGTACCACAATTATTGATATTAAACATTTGCTTTGGTTGCCAATAGTTAAATGTCTTCTTGAGCATATAAGGGTTCTTTAAAACTTGGTACATCGGTATGGAAGAAATTTATGGAAATATGAGATCTTGCAGACCATGCAAAGTCGTTTGATTTCACTTTCAGATATATTGGTCACATCTCCTCTTTCACGATTCACCACGTCCATCGTACATACCCGACAGAATTTGAAATCAAGGACACGACAGACTCTTCAGCTGCTTATTTCAATCTTTTCCTTCAACAAAACCAATAAGGACAGCTACTCCTCATTCTGAATCATAAGCACGATGATTTCCATTTCCCTCTTGCAAATTTTCCTCTTCTAGATAGCATCATACTTGCATCCCCAACATATGGTGCTTATATATCACAATACTTGGATTTGCCAATATTGCATGACAGGTGTCGTCGATGAAGCAGAAGATGCTTACTCTGGTGTTATCCGCTTCGTACTTTTCATATTTTGCTTTTTTTTTTAAATTTTAAGTTTCTGTGGTGATTATGTGCACAGGGTGATATTTTCTCGTTTTTGAACCCACGGACTATAATCAATCCGATTTAATGACTCATTATTAAGAAAGGATAATATTTGCAGATGTGGATTGTCAAGGACTAAATCAAATTACCGAAAATGTCGACTTCAGACGAAGAAGATCCCACTATCGTCCTTGATAACGGGTCTTACAAGGTTAAGGCAGGGTACGCCGGAGATAATTCTCCGAGGAGTATATTTCGGACCTTGGTAGGAACCCCATTGTATCAGGTATTGTATTTTACAATAAAGTATGCATATTCATCATGTATTCAGCCTGACAATTTGTAATTTAATTACAATTAAAGATGGTGTATTTTTTATATTTAGAATCATCTATCAATACATAATACATGCATGTAAATAACGATGCACAAATGTACAGGTATCATCTCCACATTGTGGTAATTTAAAAAAAAATGAATGTTAAGGTTTACATGTCTTGTATACATTGTGCGATAGTATTTGACATTTTGTGTTTTAGCACTCTATGAATGAAGGAATGTCGCGGAGAAAATGTTACGTAGGTGACCAAGTTATAAAGAACATGGATGCCTTGGATGTTCGAAGACCGATAGAGCGAGGAATCGTGACTGACTGGGATGTCATGGAGACAGTTTGGCATCACGTGTTCAGTGATCTTCGTATAAACCCTATAGATAATAATGTTCTTGTAACGGAACCGCTTCTGAATCCGATGACAAACAGAGAGAAAATGGCACAAGTCATGTTTGAAAAAATCCAGCCACGAGGAATGTATGTTATTAGTCCCAATATTCTGTCGTTGTACGCCTCTGGCCGGATGACAGGTTTGGTGATAAATTCGGGTTATGAAGTGACAAGTGTTATATGTGTGTATGAGGGATTTAAAATAGCTCAGTCCATCTTCAGATCCGATATTGGCGGCAATGATGTTACTAATTACTTGATTGAACTTCTGGGGAAAAGAGGTTATTCGTTTACTACAGATGAGGAACAAGAGGAAGTACACATGATGAAGGAAATATGTGCTTACGTTTCAGAAAATCCGAAAGCGGAGATGATGAACAATGTCAAAACGGATTATACTTTATCGAATGGAAATACCATTCACCTTGGTCACGAAAGGTTCCAGTGTATGGAGGCTATGTTTAAACCGGAACTGATAGGAAGTAATGCTTATGGTATACATGAACTGATTGTGAAAAGCATTGAAGCATGTCCTATACATCACCAAACTGAACTCTGCAGCAATATTATCCTTTCAGGAAGCAATACGATGCAGCGAAACATAGCTTCAAGAGTGGACCAGGAACTGAAGAAGTTATTGCCAAGTAATGTTAAAGTCAAAGTGATCGCGCCTCCAGAGAGACGCAGCTCAACGTGGATAGGAGGCTCAGTTATATGTAGTTTGACTGCAGCAGAAGACATGTGGATGAGACCAGCAGATTATGACGAGTTCGGGCCTAATATAATTTTTAGGCCAGAATTTAACAAGTATGGATAACTTCAAGTTATGTGTTTGACAACTTTTGAAATGTACAGAACGTAATAAGTCCACAGAATCAAAATTAAAAAAACTAATGTCATTCGATCACGTATCATTGTCATTGAAATATGGCATTGCATCGTATGTATAGAAAACATTATTTCCCCTGTCATGTAACGCCAATTACAGGCGTAGATGGAATTTGTTGGATGACTGTTTCTGTGTTGTATTATTCTAGAATGATGGGAATGGAAACGGATGTTAAGCATTGATTAATTACGTAAGTATTATTCCATCAGAATGCATGAATTAGGAATGGAAGAATGCAAGTGGCGATTTCTTTAGCAATGTGATTAGCGCGTGTGGGAGTTATGCAACGTGTCACTATTTCTTCACGTTGAACTTTTCTTGATGAAGTTCTGCATTGTTATCCATGGCTATAATTGAAAAACTGAAACAATTTGAATATTATATCTTATGTTTTAATAACAAGATAATGCTTTTCAACGACATTTCCTGTCCTGTATTGTTTGTTTGTTTTCAATTTATTTGTAATATCCTCAGAAATGTGCTCCTACGTAAGTTATTGACGAAATTGACACCGGACTCGGTTATTCTGCTCTAATGTCACAGATATTATCAAGATATTTGACGGGGTTACACGCCTATACCTGTGTACACATACACTGATAAACTCATGAAAAAGTTATGAGTCCGAACAATATACTCATATCATCTGCACCGTCAGACCTGAACTTGAAAATTGATTTTATACATTGAAATAAATAGATTTTCGCCAGATTGAATTATCATTTTTATTCACAGTAGTGTTATTCTTTTGATTCCAAAGGATTGCGGTTAATATCATGACATTTCCAACGATACCTCGAACGTGTTAATTGTTTTAATTGATTTCAATCATGTCGGAAATATGTTATAGGTACTTCTGTATTAATCATTATATATTATGTCAACATTTTGAATGCAATGGAAGGCTTGAGTTTAAAATGATTAAAATTTAGAGATAAATAAAGTAGCGTCAGTTAATGAATTAAACGTTACACAGCTGCTTCATCCATATAGGTAGAATCACTTATGGTACGGGCTTAATGTTTGTATCATAGCAAGCGACTGAAGAAATGCAGAATCACACATGTAACACAGTCTTTGCTAATTCATTAGAAATTATTTGCAATATCACAATGGGTCTGGCCATCTTATAAAGGTTTACATGTTTCAATGTATTGTTATGAAATAAAGCGTTAATATCGTATTGAAAATAAGCCTTAACATTATTATGACTTTAATTGAATATTAATCTTTTTTCTGCTATATGGAGGAGAAATTAAAGGATTGATAAATATATATGTGTGTGTGTGTGTGTGTGTATTTTTGTATTTCATAGGACAATTATCTTTTCAGATGACTGTATTTCAGGTTGCTATCTGAAAGATCTGTTTGGTGATTACGTCACATCTTTGATAATATGCTCCCACTAAGAGTTCGTGGGAAAGAAATTTAGCTTACATTGGTGTAGAACAGTCAACATGGGTTTCATGAAAGCTCCTCTGGGGCACTTGGTCGTTCGCCGTGGTGCCACATACGTCGTTCCTCAGTCCGGTATCGTGTTTATATTTCTTCAAGACTTCACAATAACCTAGATACTTTCCAATTTGTTAAAGATCAAACAGATCAAAAGTACCACCAATAGGACCAGGTCGTGGCATTTGGCCACAGGCGGCAGATTGAAGGACGTTTATGTTTACTTAAGTTGATTATTTTGCCCCATGCCCGATGCCATCGGTCGGATGCGTTCAAAATCGCTCATTGCATAGTTAATTATTATTCTTTGCTAAAATGTATTTCTCTCATTGATGGAAATCTGTCGGAAAGTTTGTCAAAGAAGTCAGAGGTTTCTTGTTCAACCCATCGCAGAGTTTTGAAATCTAATAATCTCCATTACACAAGCGCCCATGTAGAACCCGGGGAATTATTGACAAAATATTTGGTTTTGCTTGTATATGCATGGCCGTTGCATCTGTGAAAATCATACTTCTTTCTTGGAGAGGAATATGACGCACCAGAGAACCCCACTTCTTCTAGCTCCTACCGATTCTCTTTAATTCGATCGGTCTAGTGTATCAGCCTTATAAGCCAGAGGTCACAGGTCCGATGCCTATTCTAGTCGAAGAAAACAATTACCCTTATTACAAATATGTTAATGATTATATTTTCAGCTATAGATCAAGGTAAACAAAAAGAATATACATTTTGTCAATATGATTAAAAAATTGGAAAATTAAAAAAAAAAATTTTACTCCTGAATAACATGGCCAAGTTTTTACAGGTGTGGATAAGTTCCGGGAGCTAGCTCGATCGGGTAGAAATGTCAAGTTCCGACGACGAAGATGTCTGTGTTGTCCTTGACAACGGGTCCTATAGGATCAAGGCTGGTTTTGCTGGGGACGACGAACCAAGGAGTTTTTTTCGGACGGTAGTAGGAACCCCTTTGTATGAGGTAATTGCTTGAACCCTTTTTATACATGGCTTTTTGGGAGAGACAGAAATACGCAAAAGCTTACAGTCACTCCGTTGTTTACCTTGAAAGAGATGCCAGTATCTGGCCTTATGATCAATGGATTTCTAATTATTGATCTCGTTGAATAAATTCGATATTACAGCGACACCTATGTAAGATTATCTATTCCAACGTGTAGAGGTGGTGAGTATTTAACACTTACAAATAAAATCACTTCTTTACTACTGAAATCGAACATATTGACAAATACTTCGTCTAGGAAACAATACAATGAGACATCGTGATATGTTTCAATTTCTTTGTTGTTTTCATTACTATAAACATCAAAATGTTGTATGATATTTATAATATCCATTCCGCCACTTTGAGAGCAAACAAAACATCGGATTTCTCCAAGACAAGTGCTGACTGCATTGTCCCAAGATAAATTATTAAACAAAACAACTTAATTCCGTCGACAGAATGATTTGCCGCGATAAAAATAATGTTTGATGAAAAGACTGTTTAAAACAAAAATTTGCGCGCTGTTTAGTTGCATTGTGCTTTGTAGGTTGTTTCTGACTGATGAAGAATTCACGGTTAATGTCGATCTTAAAATATCATCAATGCCTCACACGGGTCACAAATATTACACGCATTGCATCTAGATATTTAAGTGCTTCTATATCGTTTTGTTGTGCTTCTCAATATTAGTCAGACCGGGATGACGACTTTCGTTCAGGATACAATCTTAATTAGCTAATTTCAGCACTTTGATAAAAGCTGGTTCGGTTTGACAGGCTTCGCGATTGATGTAGATGGCAATGTTATCATGTGTGGTTTTGTGATATCAGCGGAGAATGTGTACGTCTTTGTTTTGATACGAATTCCCACAAAATTAATTGACCATAACTGTCATTCGATTTACTTATTGTTATATCTGAATTTATTCATGATATGACATTTTCTTATCGTCTGTCCGGTTACGAATGCTGTTTCCTCGGCGTCAACGACTGCGTCCCACTCTTAAACTTCAAAGGTTTTTAGGGTGAAAGACTATTGAGTTTACATTCAACACATTTCATGTTGGACACAAAATCACACGAGGTCTCATATAGCCGACCTTTTTAATGCGTTTAGGCCCACAAGTATACACCCCATGCCACTTCTATTGCATAATAGGATATCGGATGGTAAATAAGTTTTTATGACTGTATGAATGTAAATAATATCGGATGGTAAATAAGAGTATATGACTGTATGAATGTAAATAATATCGGATGGTTAATAAGTGTATATGACTGTATGAATGTAAATAATATCGGAAGGTTAATAAGTGTTTATGACTGTACGAATGTAAATAATATCGGATGGTAAATAAGTGTATATGACTGTATGAATGTAAATAATATCGGATGGTTAATAAGTGTATATGACTATGAATGTAAATAATATCGGATGGTAAATAAGTGTATATGACTATGAATGTAAATAATGTCGGATGGTAAATAAGTGTTTATGACGGTATGAATGTAAATAATATCGGATGGTTAAAAAGTGTATATGACTTTGAATGTAAATAATATCGGATGGTAAATAAGTGTTTATGACGGTATGAATGTAAATAATATCGGATGGTAAATAAGTATATATGACTGTATGAATGTAAATAATATCGGATGGTATATAAGTGTATATGACTGTATGAATGTAATTAATATCGGAAGGTTAATAAGTGTATATGACTGTATGAATGTGAATAATATCGGATGGTTAATAAGTGTATATGACTATAAGTGGTAAATAAGTGTATATGACTATGAATGTAAATAATGTCGGATGGTAAATAAGTGTTTATGACGGTATGAATGTAAATAATATCGGATGGTTAATAAGTGTATATGACTATGAATGTAAATAATATCGGATGGTAAATAAGTGTTTATGACGGTATGAATGTAAATAATATCGGATGGTAAATAAGTGTATATGACTGTATGAATGTAAATAATATCGGATGGTAAATAAGTGTATATGACTCTATGAATGTAATTAATATCAGAAGGTTAATAAGTGTTTATGACTGTATGAATGTAAATAATATCGGATGGTAAATAAGTGTATGTGATTGTATGAATGTAAATAATATCGGATGGTTAATAAGTGTATATGACTATGAATGTAAATAATATCGGATGGTAAATAAGTGTATGTGACTGTATGCATGTAAATCATTACACATATATATACAATGTACACGACTACTTTGCATTGTACGTTATTTTAATCAATAACTTTTCCAGGGACAAACGATATCTGGTAGACCACTGGAAAAGTGCTACATAGGCGATCAAGTGATTGAAAACATGGATGCCTTGGATGTTCGAAGACCCATAGAGCGAGGAATCGTGACTGACTGGGATGTCATGGAGACAGTATGGCACCAAGTGTTCAATGACCTTCATGTAGATTCTTCTGACTGTTATGCGCTCATAACGGAACCACCTCTGAATCCAAAGTCAAACCGGGAGAAAATGGCTCAAATCATATTCGAGAAACTTCAGTCGCAAGGAATGTACGCCCTTGGCCCTAATGTATTGACTCTGTTCTCGAGTGGACGAGGATCTGGTCTTGTGATAGATTCGGGTTATGAAGTAACAACTGTTGGGTGTGTATTTGAAGGATGGAAACTTACCCAAACCATGTTTAGGTACGATATCGGTGGCAATGATATAACTAATTACTTAATCGAACTTCTTGGGAAATGTGGTTACTCGTTTACCACAACAAAAGAAATAGAGGAAGTAAACATGATGAAAGAGCAATGTGCTTTCGTTTCGGAAAACCCAGAAGCGGAAAATATGGACAACATCAAAAAGGACTACACCTTGTCTAATGGATCTTCTATATCTCTTGGTTATGAGAGGTTCCAGTGCATGGAGGCTCTGTTTAAACCAAATTTGATTGGAAGTAATGCTTGTGGTATACACGAAATGATTGAGAAAAGTATTAAAGCATGTCCTGCAGATATAATCAGTATGATGTCCTGCAATGTTATTCTTGCCGGAAGCAACACAATGGTAGAAGGGCTGGTATCTAGACTGACACGAGAATTGCAGAAGTTATTGCCATCTACCATACGAACCAAAATCGTTGCTCCCCCTGAACGGCCCTTTTCAACCTGGATAGGAGGGTCAATTTTTGGGAGTCTTTCATCGACGAGACAAATTTGGACAAGACCAGCAGATTATGACGAGTTTGGTCCTAATGTAGTTTATAGGCCGGAGTATTTCCTGTATTGGTGATAAAGATGATACGTGTGGCATTCTGAAATCTAGATGTTAATAGAGAAACAAGAATTATTCTTTTTACCAAGTATAAGAAATTAGGGTTATAATAACCTACTGTATTGAGGTTAGTGTTCTTATAGTTCCAGTAATAGTTTCTTACAAATTTAAACAGAGTGAATGTTAATAGAACAGACTTTATTATTTTATGTTTGTTTCGAAATGTTTTGTTTTATTTTTTCTGGAAAAAAAGGAAAAATGAAACAAAAATTAATTTATAATTACTTTACATACCGACTATGTTTGTGTAGTTATATATTTTGATCTTTTCATATACTTTTGATTTACCGACATATACTATTTGATTTGCTGACATATACTATTTGATTTGCTGACATATACTTACATAGTACTGTTTTTATTTGTTTGACACCTTTGATTTACTGACATATAGTTTTGATTTACTGACATACTTTGATTTACTGACTTACTTTGATATACTGACAAACTTTGATATACTGACAAATTTTGATATACTGACAAATTTTGATATACTGACAAATTTTGATATACTGACAAACTTTGATTTACTGACATACTTTGACTTACTGACATACTTTTGATTTACTGACTTACTTTGATATACTGACATACCTTGATTTACTGACATACTTTGATATACTGACAAACTTTGATATACTGACAAATTTTGATATACTGACAAACTTTGATTTACTGACATACTTTGACTTACTGACATACTTTTGATTTACTGACATACTGACACACTTTGATATATATACTGACATTTGCTTATTATTTTATGATATATTGACATACTTTGATTTACTGACATACTTTGATATATTGACATACTTTGAGTTACTGATATACTTTGATTTACTGACATACTTTGATATACTGACATATATTGTTATTTTGCTGACACATACTTTTTATTTACAGACATACTGATTTTGGGACTAATCAGAAAAAAAACAAAATTGGTTGCAGATGGCCGTCTTGGATTTTTTTAAAAATGAAAATGGCTTTCGCGACTTTTTGAAAGGTTCCGTGAGGATCTTTCTCAAATTTCTTATGCATGTTTCCCTTTTTCTCTAGTTGTGCCCATTTAGCTTTTGGCCTGATCAGAAAAACATAATGGCCGACAGGTTGCCATCGTTGATTTTGAATTTGAAAGGTTGTTATCGTTATTTCTTGAGTAGTACTGGATGGATCTTTCTCAGATTTCATAGTTAGGTTCCCCTTGGTTCATAGTTGCGCCTGATTGATTTTTTGGTCTGATCAGGTAACAAATCCTGCATGGATATTTCTCAAAATTTATGTATATGTTCCTGTTGGTCTTTAGTTGTGCTTGTTTGAGTTTTGGACAGAACAGAAAAACAAAAATGGTCGAGAGGCAGCTATCTTGGATTTCGCCTTATAATGATTGTTATCCCATTTTCTTAAATTTTAGACTATGCTACATTAGCTATAACTATGTCAATGTTTATCTGTTTGCTATATCAGCATATATGTATATTAGGCACATGCCATTTAATTGATGGAATATTTTTGCATGAGTAATTGTGCATTCTGTGATAATTGGAATTAATGTCAGTGATATTTTTTTTCTATGATGTAGTTTAAAATCCCATTGTTTTTTAATATGAAGTTTGTAGTTGAAACTTGATTCATGTATGTAGCTTTGCAGATTTTAACTAACATTATTTTACTAACCAGAGGACCATGTGGAAGATTAGCCGTTGGCTAAACATGTTTTATATCCTCAATAAATAAAGCTTATTATTATTACCGGTATCATAATTCAACCTGTAGTGAATACTCATGAAACTAGTGCAATTTAAAGTTTAACAGAATATTTTATTAGTGACCAATATTTTCAATATTTCAACATACATGCAAACTGATATTTAATTCCATTGAGACATTTTTAAAGTTAGGATGGGGAAACCATATTTTTCACGATTTCTCGTCAAGAAAGGTCCATAACTCCGGATTTTCCAGAAATTAGCAAAAATCAATCTTGACCTTGATATTGAATATTTCAACATACATGCAAAATACTATTAAATTATAATGAGATATTCTAAAGTTATGATGTTGAAACCAACTTTTTTCGGTTTCTTTCCATGAAATTAGTGAAAATACAATTTGGCCTAGACTTTTCATATTTAAATATACAAGTACAAATATTATTTAATTTTATTGAGGCATTCTAAACTTATGGTAAGATAACCAAATTTTAACAGTTTTTTATGTCAAGGAAGTGCCATAACTCTGCTTGAAATCGCTAAAAAACATTAACAGAAATCAACGTCTGCCTAGAATTCACACATTTCAACATATATGCAAAATATCATCTAATTCAATTGCGACAACAATATTTAAATTTTATGTCATTTAAAAATCTCTGTCCTTATCAAAGGAAAGAAGTAAGGCTCTCTCAAATGAGAACTCTCATGTATTTTTGAGTAAAAAGCACATATTTTAAACTCTTGTACTGGTACTTGGTATTTCCTTGCTATTAAACTGGCAGGTGTGAGGATTCTCAAGCAATGTTCCACGTCAGTTCAATTATGGTCCATAAGTTGCATTACCAGTTAAAAAAAGCATAACACATGAAATGCAAAATATTGTTAAAGTACAAGTTAAATAGAATAAGAATAAGTTCATATCACAGAAATGCATCAGTTCTCTCCTTGTCTCATTTAACTGTTCGTTCTGGATAAGGATACGGTACACTGTATTGTTTACATAGTTTCTTTATCGTCTTTTCATATTCCACGTTCAGTTTGGCAGACTGTTGAAAGGCAAATTTAATGTCTTCTATTTCTTCAAAAAATCCCTGCAAAAAGAGGTTATGAATAATGAAATCAACAACTAAACAAAAGTTGTGTTAAATGACCGCCTGGTGACATTATTATTATTTTCATTATAACAAAAATATACTAAAAATTCCTTTTCTTTCCTATTTGTTTTCATTCACAACTCAATAATCAATATTTCATTGTTTGTATGCAAAATGCAGTTTTATGATTCATCAATGTTTTCTTTTCATTTCTTGATCTAGCTCCGCCCACTTGATAATGATTGGAGGTGTTTATGGCAACATGCCACCTTCTGAGTTTTATAAATGGAATATCAGTTACATACATTCACCTCCTTTGTTGATCGCTGTAATTCTACGATGTAAACAAAAAAACATGGTCTACAACATCATGAAATATTCAAATATCTTACAACCTACACAAAAATAAACAACGAAGAAATAACCGATTTATCAGGGAAAAATATGTTATCTTTTACACATTTCCTTTTGGAATGTGACACGCCCACTAATGAATGAGTTTTGAATGACAACTGCACAAATTATTTTTCAATGACGTCATGTCATGCCAGCTGTAACATATAATGATTTGTTATAAAATAACCTGTTATTAAACAAATTTATTTTTATCATTCATGTGTTATTTTTGTTTTTGAATCCTGTCTAAGAAATTAGTTATAAGCTTTTATAGGAATACCTTTTAGTCTCACGCTGATATAAAAGAAAAATCATACAAGCATAAAACTAAAAAAATATTCCTATCAAAGCTTACATAATGGTTTATTGCATGCCCAGTTGGTGTTGCATATAAAAGACATTTTCTTTCATCAAAACTCTATCAGGCATTTTATGCTATGTTACATACAATGTAAAGCTTCCTTATGAATTTCTACATTACTACTTAAATCATACAACATAAAAAGTGTGAACTGTAAATATTTAGGTAATTTATGCCTTTTTCAAGATTCAAATATACGATTATTTTTTAAAATTTTTTTCACGATTCAAATATACAATTCAAATACATGAAGTTGAAAAAAAATTTACTGCGGTAATTACAAAAGTCAGCATAATTGTGAAGTGATGCAGCCAAAATTAAGTAAAAATCTGATGCTTTTGTCTCAAGTGAAAGCTTTTTTCAAAAACATTTTTATATCCTATGCAATTGACAATTAGCCATACAGCGCTAAGTGAATGACATACCTGAAACGTTGAGCTGCTTTCTTTAACAATGCCACTCAGTGATTTCAAAGTTTTACTGGTAATCACTATTCATATCTTAAAGTCTCAAAGTTAAATCAAATGGAGCTCTTCAGATATACAAAATTTTGAAAACTAAAGGCATTTTTCAGTGTGCAAAAGTTTTTCCATTCTGGAATAATATACTTACTAAGTCTAGGCCTTTCAACTCCTCTTTTAATTTTTTGTTTTCCTTGCGAAGTTTTCTACACTCTCTGAATATATGTCTGTCCTGTGAATCATCTATAAAGCAAAAAGGAATTTAAGCAGTTCAGCAAATAATTTCAATGATGAATCAAAAATTCTACAAAAATCAATTCATACAGGATAAGTATATATCTCTTTTGTTCAATTTTATAATCAAATGCAAGTCAGACTAAAAGTATTCTATAAGTCATAAAGTACCTTCATCAGAGAAGAGTTCCTTTCCCTGCTTGCCTACGTTTCCCGCTTTTATCTTCGCTGTAGCCTTTGAAACTTTCAATGTGTGTATCTCTTTCTCCATTTGCTGCACATTTTCCCTTTCTTTTTGTAATCTAGTCTCTAAGGTAGATATCTTCATCTAAAATAAAGAAAATATATTGCTCAGAAACAAAGAAAACTTTTTAAACTTTTTTTTTTTTCAGTTTAAATTTTCCTTGAGTAAATGTGTAGTTATCTCTGCTTAGTACACAAATTATTATTAATACAATATAAAATTTTTTATTGTCTCTTTTAAAGGTAGATATGTTATTCACTTTAACAAATGTATTACAGAAATGATAACATACAGCACTCTAAACACTGACTTTGTGATTTGAAGAATTAAAAAGATCTGCTTATACTCAAGAGTTGCAACTTATTTAGACAAACCTAAATGGATTTTATTTTTTCCAGCATACACTAGATGATTTAAGAGCTAGTTTTTAATAATCAATAATTGAATGTGAATGAGCTATTCTCCAAATAGATCACCTAAATTTGCTATCATTATTGTGCCCTTGGACAAGGTATTATAAAAAAATTCATCTGGATTACATGTGATGGGCCTTCTATATGTTGTTCTGTGAGTCAGCCTACAGCTACTACAAAGAGACCCTCCCCATCAAAATGACCCTGACTGGACATGTGGCAATACACCCAGCAATAAACCAACAAACAGAAACTATTCAAACTGATGTTCATTAGGAAAGTTTACCTGTAGTTCTGTGATTGTCTCTAAGTGACTTAAGTTATGTTTCACTTCCTTCTCATATCTTCTCATAACATTACTATGCATGGACATCAACCTACATGTAAAAACATAAGATAGCAATACAAAAGATTCTCTAGAAATTCATGAAAGATGTGAAAACCTCACATAAGTTTCCATTTCATTATCATTATTGTATTTCAGAAAGCATTCTTTTCCATGTCAAACTCAAAGTTTTAACCATATATCTATGGTCTCAGTTGTGATGTCATACTGTAATATGTGAGTGACTTTGTGTGACATTGTTTCATTATCTAATTGCAGTGTCACAAGGGGTCAAAGGACATGGGGTCAGAAGTTTAAAAATTTGGCATCCCATATGTTATCAAGGCTGTCATTTATCTATCATTTATAAAAATCACAGATGATAAAGCAAGACCTTTTAATGTTTAAATGACCCAACCTGTTTGTCTTGTCCCCTTCTGTGATCCTGTTGGCAATAGTATCCTCATTTTTCTTTGGAGCAACAGGATGCCAAACTCTACTTGGATCAGTCTGTGTGCAGGACCTGTAAGAGGGAAATACTCAAACTTAAATTTTATTTTGATATATCTGATTGTCATCCGTGTGGTTGTGAGAAACTAGTTAGTGTTCTCATGTGTCACTGTTGTGTGTTTGAAGGAGACTATAAAAAGTGTCAATATACACAACAATAGTAGTCTGTCACTCATTTCTACCCATTCCAACAGTAAGGAAAACAGTGTAAAAAGACAAGGAGGATTGGAGATTCAAATATCTATTACAATTCACTTGCTTATAAAGTCCATGCTTGATAATAAGCTGATCTATGTACAATTTGTGTACATTTATTACTGATTCTGTAGAAATACCAACAAATGCTATCCTTGTAACATGACAATGTTGTCAATTTGGTAAAGAGTTGTACCCTAACCAGACTCTCACATATATCAATACATGCTTATTTTAACACAATAATGAATTAGCCAGTGATTGAGTTCTTACTCTCTTGTTGTAACATATGTCTTCAGTATTGCGTCCACTTTAGCTTTTTCCTTCAGGGACGTTAACTCTGAGTGGTAAGCATCACGCTGCTGTTTCACACGAAGTAACTTCTTTCTAAGGTCTTCATTTTCAGCAGTCAGCTAAAATTGTAAATTTCTTTTTTATTTTAGATTGCTACTTTACATCTGGTCATATCCACAGGTATTTGGCACTCTCATAATTAATCTTCCTTATGTCAGCATTGACTACATATTTACTGTGTTATGTCTTATAAATGTAACTGACCCCAACATACAAACTGTGTGCAGTACCTGTTGTAGACAAACACAAAAAATACGGGGAAAAAAAACAACAAAAATGCAAATACAATGTGTTTCGAATGCAAGAACATACCATAATTGTTTATAATTAGTAATGTTACAAAAATGTGTATAATGAAAATGTCATCTTTTTACAGCAACAAAATTTTTACTTGTGATGGGATCAATCTACGATTGTAAATATGGCTATGATGCAGTTTTGTTTACTCACATTAATATTGATACATGTATCATCAAGTATGTTTTTACAGCTAACATGTAACATGTGTACAAGTTGAAAGTACATGTACTAGTCTTCTTAAAATACATTGTAATGACTAGCATCAACTATTGGGAATAGACCAAGGCATCGAACCCCAGCGGTGGCAGTGTGTTTTCCATTACACCTTCATTTTTTTTACACGCGTAGCATGCATGGTGGACCAATCTGGTCTGTATATGTTCTACCAAAACAGATAAACGTTTGTTCAGGCGACCATTTCCCATTGACAAGGATAAGGTTACGCATCTATGTATATATTTATGTGAAATGTGATTCCCGGACCACTGAGACAGGTAAAGCTATGCCGACCCTCCCTGTGAGAGATGGACAGTACGTATACATTGATACTGATGGTCGGACTACCTATTCTGTACTGCAGACGGCCATGTGGTAACGATGTTAAATGTTTTCAGAATGCGTGCGTGTAGCATAAATATATAAATGATTGCACTATAGGTACAACTCACGTGTCACACACGCGCACAATTAGTCCTACCTTAATGCAAGTGTGTATGTCGGGAAATGACATGTTCGCAAGCTCGGCGTGTTGACATCAGAGTTTCGAATCTTTGCTCCAACCTGTCATTTTTCGTCGTTTCTAAATCTTTGTACGGTGAACGGAATGACTACATCCGGATAATATTTACAACGCCACATATGTCATTTGCTGGAAGTCACGAACATCAACTAGCATGAGCATGCTTTGTTTTCTCTCTACATGCTTATGTTTCCCAATTTTAACCGTTTTAATATACACCACAAATTTGTAATCACACCAATTGCTGCCTTGCTCTGTCACTTTTAAGTGTTTATAATTCTATATCAGCACATGACATGCAAGGTACCTAGCATGTTCTTTATCTGTGACATTCAATAAACGTTATCTTGGCAATACCAGTGACCACCGATTCAGATATTTGGGAACAGCCTCTTGTGGAATATTTGAAACTTTTATACAAGAGCATTGTCTTTGATTTTTCTGGGAAACCATCATATGGCATTCCGAATCATTCATGGCTGTCCGTGCGAACAACTTCACGTGGGAATGCTTTAATTCCTAGCTGTGTCATTAACAAGAATTCGGCAATCGTTCACTATAAGGATTTCCAAAACAGTTATTATTTCTTTTTAAATGGCATCAACTAGCCGATCCTACCATGTGGCTAACAAATGCACTAGGGATTGGCCAACTTGCGAGCACATAATAAGGATAGAGAGAAAATGCTTCAATGACCTACCAAAACTTATCAAATCCTCCAAAAAGTTGTTTGCAGATAATAAAAATATATATGGAACAACAGCATAGGACAACTCCAGACTAACTTGGACAACCCTAAAAGATTGGTCTAAAAAGTTGCAGCTATAATTTAATTCAGGGAAATGTAAAGTTTTGCACTTAAGACTCAACAAGGAAAGACATAGGTATATTATGGTGGTGAGGAAAATACAAGGAGATCAGGAAAATTATATAGGAGTCACCTTTGACACTGATTTGAAGTCCAGCATATATGTAACAAGTAACACCAATAAAATACCAGCAAGCAGTGTAAAAAAGGGCGAACGGACAGGCAGGGCTATCGAAGAGGTAATTCATATACACGGACAAAGAATATTACACTACATGTATAAAGCCTTCATTAGATCACATTCAGAGCAAGCTGGAATCCACTGTTATAGAAAGACATTAGAGGACGTACCATATCAACAGGCTACTATCAATCCGACTTCCTACCTTACATTATAGTAGAAAGAGGTCCAATGTCATCTCAGTCTATAAAATCCTGTATGGAATTGAAGAAAAGGTCAAGGAATGTTGGACATTTCTAAAAGCAAGAGAACAAGGGGCATAACTGCAAACTCCAGCAGAAACACTCCGGAATAGGGTGTAGAAGGCACCCATTCGGATTAAGAGTGATAAGAGACTGGAACCGTTGAACGAGTGAAGTGACTAGTGCAACAACAGTGGTTGCATTCAAATCAAGGATAAACAACCATTGATAAGGACTAGAAATGAAGTTCAATCCAGATTGCTGCTAGTAGGAAGCCATATACTGGGCAAATAGGAGTCAAGTATAACACTGACATCCAAGCAGAGTTTTGTTTTTAAAAGTGTTCTAAATTGGACAGAATGAAGACTCAATGTGGTGTAGAAGACTATAGCGTATGTGGACCGAGGATCAGGTGATTCTGGTGAAGAAGTCGTCTCCTGATGAACTACACCCTACTAGTGAGCTGCATCTGTTGTCTAGCTATGTAAAACGTTTAACCTTACTTCTTACTAAACACCTTATACTGCTAACATCTGCCCCCCTAGATACCTTGAACTCACATCCGATAAACAAAAATGACCAGACCTTCACGTCAAGTCTTTTTTGGGAATTCCGTCCCCACACAAGCAAGGAGGTAAGCAACTTTGGTACCACTTTTGACTTAATATAATACGATATTACGTTCCCGACGAGTTAGGAAACTTCACAATTCATGAAAGAAAGTCATCTTTCACAACTCATCACATACAGATGTCTTTCCCGCGTATTTCACTTGTAAGATATACTTGTAGGGTAAAATGGACAGTTTGTGTTTTGAAATCGTGCGCTTCTTCCATTAGCGTGCTGAACATTATAGCTGGAGTCTAGGACGTACTGAGTAACCCCGTTATCGCTGATACTTAAAGTCACAAACATTCTTGTGACGCCTGGTCGTCCAGCATAATACAAACGCTCTAACAGAACATGTGGTTTCATTCCCTATTTGATATAAGCATCCATGTTGTCTTGAGATAAGGAAGACTTTCGGTTCAGTATATGCATGTGTAGTTGATGATCTTTTTCAATTTTCAATTAGAATAAAATGGAATTATTGAATTCTGAGGTAAGTGCAACAACTCATCTGGTTTTTGTCATTTATTTCGACCAGTTTTAATAAAGTTTTCGTCTTCTAGGTACTGACGATTTCAAGAAAGACGAAACACTTGTTTGATGTAGTTTATTCCACATTGTGGCTTTTACTGTAATTCTAAACTTGTATTAATAGTGCCACTAACTGGTTTTTTTAGTCTTTGCAGACATTTTCTAATATCAATGTCCCTCCTGCATCTCGTGGTGTAAAATTTGTATGTATGTGCATTTCTTGTTGCTCATTCATGAAGTTTTTCGTGGACCAACACGTTTACGGAATCATAATTCTAACACAAATTCGAGGAAGGTAGGATAAAACATGAAAAAAACTTACTCTTCCGGAACACCTGGGCTTATTTTCCTTGTACTATTCAGGGATCTCCGTGTAAATATTTGTTTTATTCATATTTTGTACCGAGTTTTATGCATAAATGGAATTTGAGTTTGGATTATAATAACGTTGACATGTTGGTGTTTTCTTCTTCTTCTTCTTCTTTTTTTTTTTTTTTTGAACATTTTCCTACCTATGAACTTTTCCTTTTAGATTACTCCAGCATATGAAACCACTGCTCCAATCTATGGAACACGTTTTCAAGATTCAATACATTCTTTATATTTATTATTGTGTGTTGGCAGACAAGGCTAATAGGTCGGCAGATAGACATTGCTCTGCTACTACCTTCCTCATGTTCCAAATTTCGATAAAGATAGAGATGTATCAAGTGTTCTATATGTTTTAGTAGTATTGTCAATATATGACAGCAGGAGACACGTAGGGATAACAAAAGCCTACATACCGTTAAAGTGAAAATAAACTGGACAGTTGTTATAGCTCGAAATTTCCCATGAAATGGTTTATACACGACTATCTGTGAACATTTTGAAATGTCAAAATGACAGAGAAAATACCGATTT
The DNA here is from genome assembly GCF_031769215.1 of Ylistrum balloti. Classification (NCBI taxonomy): domain Eukaryota; kingdom Metazoa; phylum Mollusca; class Bivalvia; order Pectinida; family Pectinidae; genus Ylistrum; species Ylistrum balloti. The sequence goes on from NW_026782299.1 coordinate 3,343,050, forward strand.
GTCAACAGAATCTTAATTCAAACTCAAATTCGGGGGCAAATATGAACAAAATAAAAATTTACACGAGGGACCTTGAAAAGGTATGCAAATAAAACCTGGTTTTCCGGGAGGGTAAATATCTTGTTTCATGTCACACTACCTTCGTTTGTAGTTATATTTGTTTGTATTTGGTTAATGGAAAATTCTTTACTTGGATAAATTGTTCATTTAAGGTGTTGTAAATGTTTCTGTAAAGTTACCTGTCCTGATATGTTTGTATGCTTCAGAATAACTTCATATATATTAAGACTACAACATCGTGGAAGTAAAACGAAAGCAACTTCTTGAGACCTTGTGTAAACGTATTTAAAGTAAGGCAACGACAGAGGTGATATATACCATGTTTATTGTAACAACATATAAAAACAAGATGTATTTGCTGTATTTAGAAAATTGGTACCAGTAACATGAAACAATATAGCATGGTCCTCTTATTTCTTATTTCCATTCCCAAATAACAAATTATACAGATCAGTGATTGGTTAACCATCCCCCCTCCCCACAAAAAAAAAAAAAAAAAAAAAAAAAAATGCCCAACAAAAAAAAAAAAACAAACAAAAAAAACAACAACAAAAAAATCTAAATTTATCAATTAGAAAGAAAAGCATTATGACCAATGTACATTTTGTATGTCTTCAAATGTTTTAACTTAAACTTCAGAACTGTTGCCATTGGCAGCATCTTCCTCTAGAACATTCCAAAAATTGGCAAGTATAGAGAGAAAATGATGTTTGTTTGAACAATTTAACACAATTCCTCCCTGATTCAAAGTTCTGATTAAAATTGTACACAAGCAATAGGCTACAGACTATAACATTTGAACCCAAACCTACACTGAGTTCAAAAACACTATCTTAAAATTTTAACAAGTTAGTCATATGCTTATATGAAGAAACAAGCCAGAAATGATTACACTGGTTGTCAAATCTTTGAAAATATTTCCAATAACCTTGGATCTTTGCAAACTTGATTTGCTCACCTGATGTTTTCACATACTACTTATTAAAATTAACCACTAAAACACATGCCTCATATCTGTATCACATTACATGTATTATATAAAATAAATCTCCATATTTCCTGATTGGTTGAAATAGTGTCACAGGATTCCTAATAAGAAATCTGATTTTATGGGCCATGAGGAATTAGATAATCTCCCCAAGATGAATATAATATTCGGGTGGAGTTTGAGGAAGTGGAGATTCCAAAGGCATCTTTATAAGTACCAGATCATCTTAGAGGTGTAATGATTGACACACTGAATAAGTCTCAAAAGCCCAGGGCAGTAAGTGAGAGTTCTCAGCAAAGGAAGGCTTTTGAAGTGAAGGATAACAAGGTGTTTTATTGCACAACTCGTTTAAATGATATTATTGAGGATAATATAGATTGCGGTAGACATCATCAATGTCACCTGCTGAAGACCAGAAAGAAAACTAAATTCACAATGCTTCTTACACTCTTGACTCTCCTGACTCCTCACTCACTAAATAATTTCCCTCAGGCTCTGAGCTAACTTTCAGATCTACTCCATGAATGCAGAGCCCAAAACTGCCCAACCACCACTCCACACCGTTTGCTAACTCCAGTAGTAAAGGTGACGTCAGTCGCTTCTCCAAAATCTAGGTGGCTTTGACCAACGCATAACGCGATCTGGTTGTATTGTTAAAATGACAATTGAATCAGTGTGAAATATGACAATATATTGGAACTGTGCATCATAAAATCTTTATCCATCTACTACCGAAATTCCACAGCAAGAATTATGTCCATCCAAGGAAGACACACAAGTTAATGACCTTGTCATAAGAGCATTGGTCAAACATGCACAAGCCAAAGTGAAACCCAGGGGAAAAGATTTTTAAGGTCAGATGTTACACAAGTCATTTGAGAGGCTGAAACTGAGGGGAAGCATATTATATAGGGAGGCTGTCGGAGATGACCTTCTTATAGGCTCATAATTCTATGGAGGCTGCAGTTGGAGGTACCTCAAGTACTACATGATGCAATGGGACATCCTGCTTGGGACCAGATCATCTCCTTTAGGATGTTTTGGTCTGGCATGTAGCAGGACATAAATAAGTATGTGAACAAGTGTTGAAAGTGTCTAAGGAATAAAGTCCACTTCAATTAGGTATCACCATTAGTGAACATAAAGAACAGGCAGCCACTCAAGTTGGTTTGTGTTGATTTCATCACCCTCAAAACATATAAGAGGGGATACCAGCACATCTTGATTACAATGAATCATTTCACCAAGCACTGTACTCCTCACTATCCTGACCAAGAACATGACTTCTAAGACAATAGTTCATAGTGTACTACAGAGTACCTCAACATTGGATGTTTTTAATGAAGCTGATAGAGCAGCCTCAGAATCCACAAAGAAGGTCCAAATAAAGTGGAAAAGATAAAACAACAACAGAAAGACTAGAGGTGCTGTGGTGCAAGGAGATCAGGTTCTCTGGCTAAAATTGAAAATATTCAAATGAGTGTGTCAACTTTCATTTATTGTTAGGTTTTCAGGTAAGACTTTTCAAAAGCAATGAAATCAAATGTGATCCATGATCAAAAAGCAATGATGTCTGCCAAAAGGAGCTAGATATGACAACGAAAAGATTCATCTATGAAGAGCTTATATCACAAATTCACTATGATAGTTGGCAAAAGATCTCTTGCTGCACCAGAATATATCATTTGTATCTTTTCAAGAAAAACCAATGCAGTCTTAAAACAGAATAAAAACTTGATCCATACATATTCAAATTATGTACAAGATAATTACAATAGTTTTTTCAGATACACTTCATTTCAAACATGTAGCCAAAAGAACATTTTGGCTTAAGTGTACAGAATAGATACATCTGTTGTGAACATGGTGTGCAGGACACCGGTTAGGATGGAGTGCTGCAAAATACTGAAAGGCTTAGACCAGAGTCAGTCATTGATAAATTATGCTGCATTATGCTTAGTCCATGGCTGACGGTGTCAGCAGGAACATAGCCGTTTTATATATCACTTCATCAGCGTCCTTGTAGACAATACTGGCGTGTCTTTATTGCCCAGGTCTTCCCTACATTGTGGATGAATTTTACTATTAGCAGTGCACATAGTTTATGTCGACTCATCCTGAAGGCTTTGTGCGAGGGCACCGTTCATTGTTCTAGGTAGTTTGTGAGTAATCATACTAGAGAACAGACGCTCTCTGTCTGATAGCATTCTACACCTTGCAGACTTGCATTGACATGGGAAGACCTGAAGGGTATCGCAGCACTACCTAGCACTCTTTGAGATTCGCTTACACAAGGGGGATTGGTAATGCTCGAACCTGTAGCCTTGCGGGGTAAAGAGGGGTCTGATGGGAAACCAGTTGCGAGTGATCACGATGACCCACGTGTTTTTATAAAACAAATGTAAAACTCATTCAAAACCACCAATCCTAAATGGAACTTTTCAACGCTGGATCAACATGAAAACTGTAATGAATGGTTTTAGTAGAGCAGTCTATTGAAAATATTTGACATGTTCATCCATTGCTGGTATATTAATCAGTACACTATCTCAGGAATCCTGATGTCTTTTTCTTGGTACCCTGTCTTTCTTCCTCCACCAAAGCTTCCATCAAACATCTGTTTAGAGATTCTCCAACTCGTCTACCAGTCTGCATGGAAATAAAAAAAGCATATGAAAATACATCTTTTTTACTAATGATTATTCTTCATTATGGAAGGGTTATTTCCTTATTTCCCCAAATCATTCTGACTAATGGCAACACCTAAGTCAAAATATATCAGAAAACTTTGGTACTAAAATAGATCAAGAGAATTGCAATCAACTCATTATGCTCTTTTGGCAAGAAAAATAATTTTTTTTAAAAGTTCCTCAACATTCAGATTAATCAATGATTATCAACCTTCTTCCTATTACTTACCTCCATCATATCTTCAACACTGGTGGGGTCTAAACTGCCTGAACCCTCTTTCTTGAGTGCCGTAATTGTCCCTTTTTCTGTCACTCCCATAATAAGTCTACAGCAAAACACAATGGCCAGACATCAAATTCTATATATAATTATTCTGTTAAAACGTTTAAATTTTCATTAAAAAAACTTTTTTTCCAAAAATGCTTTTATTCCTTGGTATACTTCCATGAATGTGTTTTAAACAATAAAACTTTGATATATGATATATATTTTCAAGAGTGTTTAAAAATGTTAAATTAGTATTTTAAATGCTAATTGCTTGTTATGCAGGATTGAAAAACATTATCTTTTTATACCTGGCTAAAGTACAGCACTCCTCTTTCTGACTTGCATCAACGACATGTGAATGGCCAACCTGGAAATACAAATCACATCCTTTAATTCACAGATAATTTCAGCTTCCACCAAGTGTTTGGGTTTCATGGTATGAGAATTAATTTTGTCACAGTCCCTTAGTGCAGTGAGGGATTAGTCCTTCACCCTTCTACATCACCTGGACACTCCAAGGTTAAAAACACAGGAAATAATCATACCTTACTAAGAGTTACAATGCAGGGCGAGGACTTCATATCTAGTCGTTGTACATCGTAAGGGTCATCTGAGATTTCCAGGTCTACCACCCCCTCATCTCTAGTTACAGTCACTGTTGGTATACTGGTAAAAGCAACATGATAACAATTAGTCAATCTTGAATATTATTATGTGTATTGAAGAAAACAACATGTAGTAGACACCATTATTGATATAACACTGTAACAAAGTGAGCAGTGCTACCCTGGTGTATACTACCATATTTTCCTTTTATCTGTGACAATTTCAAATGCAAACACTGCAACCATGAAAATCATAATCAGACACAATTTTAATCAATAACCATAAAATTAAATAATAACGGATCATGACATCTGTGACTAACAAACTGACTTCAGTGTAATAGAGCTAGGTGCTTTCATTTCATCACAAAATTATAAAGGACACTGTACTGTATTAGCTACGAGATTAAAATTTCTATATCAATACACCAGACAATTTCATTTTAACAGTAGAGAGAAAGACATTAAAGTAACATCCAAGTATGCATCAAGACATCTAATGTTTGGAACTTCAATTGTCAAATTACATCTTTAATTAGCACAGGCCCAAAAAACACAAATAAATTGATTCTTTCCTGTTAATTTGTCTAAATGGTACAAAAATGAGAAATCTGAATGTCACTAATGACAAGATATATACTGTAAAATCACTACTTTTTCTAGGGGTATTATTTTTGTTGATTTAATGGGTACTCTCAAAACATGCAATTATATGTACACAAACTGTTAAAATTCAGGTATAAATAGATTTATTGATCTATATTCAAGCACTGAATATTGCTTTTTTCAATTTCATGGGGTAATGAAATGAGTTGCACATATTTTAAATATGAAATATTTATCCATAAAAATAATGTGTCCATAAAATACTTATGAAAATCCATGAAAATCAGCCTCACAAAAATACATGATTTTACAGACATAAACCATGTGTTACAGTACCTTGTATTAAATAATGCCGCTTTTACAGCCAGTGATGTAGCATCAAAGAGGTTACCACCACATTCAAGCAGCTGAAAAATAACGGTGAACAAAAATTAAAAAAAAAAAGGTGACCTGGGTCTATTAGAACAGAGGTGGGCTTATCACAGAGATATCATACATGGATGGTTAGCATTTCTACAATTATTGTAAAAGACAAGTATTCAAAACTGATCTTTTTAGTTTTTAGGTCCAAACTGCCCAATATTACTATTGATGAAATTTCACCTTATACAATAGTCCTATCTGCTGTAATCTGTTTTTCTAAAATATCACAAATGAACCTTTTTTCTCAGAATCTTTTAATAGAGTTGGGACTAAATATTTATGAATGAATTCCTCACATGGCAAACAATTTATATGAAGACTGAAACTGTGTGTGTAAAGCAGATCAAGAGTTTGTTTGTGAATCTCTAAAATGAAACATTTTCCCCCGGTATTGTCATATTATCATTTTAAATAATTTGTTGTATTTATGAAGACATCCTCTGTTTCTGAAAATCCAAACATCATGGTCCTAGAAAGATAAATAGAAATTATATACAACATACCAAGACATCAACAAAGAGTATCCAGCATTGTTGTTCTGGGATGACACAGAGCTGTTTAAGATCAAAACAGTTGGGACAATCGTAGGCACGATACAGCATGTTACTGATCTCTGTAGCTAAGTCCTCTCCTCCCCTACCCTCAAACTCAGGAGTAGCATTAGCTGAGCTGAAAACAGAAAGAATTCTTATATTTAACTTAAAAAACACTGATATTTATCTTCTGTTTTTCTTTATTATTAAGTGTATGAATATGGACTTAACATACCTTTGACAAGTGCTATAATAGTCCACTCTAGTAAAATTGTAGAATTTGTAAATGATTTAAAAAAAATAAATCATTCTCTTTTAGGTGAAATTGTGGCACAATATTGTTACTTGATAATTACAAAAATTACATTTTAACTGTTGACTTTTCTGAAAGGCATTATAAGGCAGGAGTACTTAAAATTAACATGACAAATAAAAATTGCTGTTTATGAACACTTACCAGTCCACAAAAAACTCTATCCGTCCTTTATCTAGTTTCTCAGGAGATGGAGTTCCTAATTCTGCTTTTACTCCAACTAAGATATCTGTGTTTGCCTACAATCAGAACATATACTTAAGAGTACATGTTTGAAAGCAAAATATTGTGACTGAAAACAATGTATGGAAGATAATAATAAATGGATCTTTGCCAGACTATGTACTGGTCAGCTCTAAATTGGATACATACATTTGTTGGTTCTATAATGATAATTCACCTGATCCTAATTTGATTCAGTTAACTTCAAATATCTGCCTCATAACCATAGTTTAGACTATTTTCATTTCAAGTGGATAACCTAAAACAAAAATTAATGGTAAATATGTTTGATAACCAGTTATGAAGATTAATAAGGATACAGACCTTCCTCCTTTATATTGGATTCCTAAACTTCACAAGCATCCATATAATCTATAACTAGCATGTCTAGGTGTTCAACCAAGCATTCATCCAAGTAGAGTGAAATTGCATGCATTGTTCGGATGTGGTTGTGACTTAGATGTTCTCTTCCAACCAATCATCTAGACAACTATGTTAAGATACCTAAGTCTAGATTTTTCCTTGTTTCAATGTCAAAATTTAATATTTTGTAGGAAATAAAACAAATTGGTTCCTCATCATTAAGGATTGTGATTCTGATAAAAGAAATCATCATGAAGCCTTCCTCATTCACCTTTAATTTTAACAACTTTTTTTCAAGTTTTATTGATAAATGAAACATCTTTTATTACCAATCTGACTCGTGCTGATCCATTAGTATTTGACATGACACTTGTCTCAATTTCTAAATGCCTGTAGTCTTCACACCCTCTGCCATCTTCACGACAGTTATCCTGAAACACAAAATCAATACTTATAATAAACATGTTCATAACAATCTGCTTGTTTTCATGTATGCCTGGAGGTATCTGCTCAGATTTAAACCAAGTTGATGAAGCTGTTACATTCTGTGACCTGCCCTTCTGCCCACAAGGATCAACAACTTGTTATTGTAAATCAAATAGATTTCATGAATACTTTTTGCACAAACTTATGTCTCTTTTGACATATTTCTGAATACATCATTTTGTGAATACTGATGCTGGGATGATTTTAATTTTGCGAATGATGGGCCATGGACTCTGCAAGACTCCTATATTGGTTACAAATATCTTCTTATTGATCTTTATTTCTGTTTATGAAAATGCCTATACCTGATATGCCATGTGATTCAGTCTTGTCATACATGCTATGTTCATGAACTATATTACCCGAGTACAGGTTTCTCAAAAATACATAGGTTGTGTTGATCATTCACTAACATGATGACACCGCAGAAACATACTTTCTTCATAAAGGTTTCCAAAGATAATTTCCTGGTTCCAACATGTCCTTTAGCAGAAATAGTCGACAAACATGTTAAATATGAGTTACAAAATATGTCACCTGACAGCAGAGGGAAAAACAGAAAACAAAACGGTCATAACCCAGAGGTCAAGGTTAAAATAACCCACTACATGATTTAAAAATTGGAGTTACAGCAGTAGCTACACATTTTAATAAAGTGTTGGCAAATCCTTTAAATAAAAGTACAGTCTGAGGAATGAAAAATAAAATCTTTTGAAAAACTGAACAAGAGACAGGGAATGTTTAAAAGATGAAACTGTTGGAATGCCACAATCCCTAAGAGCTTGGACAAACCTTTGGCTATTTCCATACTCTGTAGACTGAACATGTGAAAACAGAAAGGGGCAACAGGTCTAAAAACCTTACCAGTGAACTTTGAACACATTAAAACAAAGTATCATACTCCAGACAAACTGCTAATCAATCAGAACCAGACTGGGTCTAACTTTGTACCAGTCCATGACTAGACTATGGATGTAAAGGGGTCAAAGCAGGTAACCATACCCATCTTAATGATAAGCAGCAATTAACAATTTTGCTGTGATGTATGAAATGTGGGAAGATGATACAACCTCAATACATTTATCAGGGTAAGACTGATGTCATCTGACATACAAGTTTCTGGAGGATTAAGATATCACTAATTGCATTGGTCTACAGTTGAGTTGATGATTAGGTATGTGCATTTTCCCTTAAAGGGACATTATGGTGTTAGAAGTATTCAAAGTTCTTAAAACTACAAAATACTGAAAATTTTGAATCCCACATGAAATACATACATTGCCGTGTTTGGAGACCGTTTATATGTGACACTTCCATGCTAATTTCATCAATGTTGGACACATGTACTACAAGTTTGAAGAATTTCAATAAGACAGTGCTGGTGTTCAAAATAAGTTATACTCTCTTTTTTTCTAATCATCAATGTAATAGTCCCTTATGTGGAATGTGTGTTTGATATTACAAAGTGCATTGGTGGGAAGGGGACAAGATCTTCTTAACGTTTTGAAAAAAATACAACATTCACATAGCGTTTTTCGCATTAAGTTAAACTGATTGCTCGCAGCCACTTGACCTCGGTATCAGTGGGCCATTCAAGCAAACCATAAAATCTATTTTGTGGGTGCTGTTGTTCAACAGTTGAAACTAAAAAATGCTCGCCACTGATCTTAAACATTTTCAGTACAAAAACAGTACCTGCATTCATGTGCTCAACCTTTGACCTATAGCTGTATGTATGAACGAGTTCCTACAAAGGCCTGGCCGTGAATCGCATTTTTTAAAAAAAAACTTGAATAGAAATATTTCTTTTGAAACTGAACATGATTTTTGACATATAAACCTACAAGTCATTAAACAAGGCCATGCCTGGCCCATTCTCTTTAACATCATTCAGTTTAAGCCCCATTTTTCTTCATTTCGGTAAATAAACAGAGGAGGAAGTAGGACCGGGAATCGCGAATTATTCAAAAATAAAGCAAAATTACTTGTTGTTGAAATTACCCTCACGATTTTTGACATATAAGCTAACAAGTCACTACAGAAGACGATACGAGATCCACTCTCTTAAAATACAGCCGAACTAAGCTATAAGTAAGTGAAAATGTTCGTTCGATGAAGAGAGCTGTCGTAACTTGATCATGTTATAATGCATTATTTACATACCTGGACACCGTGTAAAATGAATACTTTCTCTGCGTCACTAAGTTGAACATCGACCATCTTCTGTTTGTACTTTGCGAAACACGTGAAACTAAACCGGAAGTGTGGTTTACCCTCATTATGGAGGATTTGTTGTAAACGTCATCAAAACATGAGCAATATTATTTCATCTGGGTCACTCAAGTGATTTGCATTGACGACTTACACATTGCGTAATACTTCATTTAAAAGCATTATTTACACACAGACGAGATCGGCATTGACAATTTCATTCTGGGTATCCAAGTAAACTGCACATCGTGATGTCTAGCTGAAATATGAGACATTGAATCTCAGATGATGGACGAAATGCATTCCAGAAACATGTACGCATACATTATTTACGTAAAATTGGGACCGATTGGTAGATTTCTTGTCACGATATTCTATTTTCACCCATTCGATGTTTACTTTAACAGGCAACAACTTCCGACACGGATCGTAGCTGACACGTTCAGTGCAATGCAAAATGAGATGGGTACCTGGAGGAATAAAGAAATTTTAATTCATGCCAATTTCATTTCTGTAAAATCATTTTTATGTTAAGTAAAAATTAAGCATAATTCAATCAAATTCAGGAAAGCTGAAGGGCTACCTTAGTATTTTACATTAATATTAGTCTCTGGTACTGTGGAGCGCCTATTCTCTATGCCTTTCCACTCCAGAACAGTTTTTCAATTGCAGATGAAATGTCTCACACATGTTACTGGTATAGAGCTTCGCTTTTATGATACATATGTAACCATCTGGATTGGAATCAACATGAAAATGAAGCAATTGTTCAAACCTTCTTCAAAATCAAAAGTCTGGGTGTCATCATGAATTGACAGAGTATATACATGTAATACTCTATTATCAAGTTATATGTTTATGTGATGGTTAACGTGGTAAAATGTCTTAATTGCAATTATCAGAATAAGCATGACATGGGACATAGTATGACAAATATATGTTTTGATTGATAGCTTGAAATTATGTTTCAGGGAGAATCGAGAAGAACAGGAGCGTCCTAAAGGACCAGTTATAAAGACACTCAAATCCAAACACAAGGGCCCAGTAGAGGATGGTGTTACAATAGTTGACTGTGGACCAATATGTAAACGGTTTGGTCTTGCATGGCTTTTCACCTGTAAACGTGCGTGGTGTGTCAGGGACATCTGTGGTTGGGTCTGTGCTGTTATTACATGGCTTCTGGTCCTGTATGCTGAATATGTTGTGTTTTTTGTCATGCTGTGGTATAATCCCAACACAGAGTGGAGCCTTATCAATGGAATTATATTTCAATTCTTTGCCTTCTTAGCTGTTGCCTCACACCTTCGGACGATGTTGTCAGACCCTGTAAGTATAACATTTGGCAATATTAATTAATGCAGTAACTTTTAGGAGAATTTCTGGTAATATATGTACAGTAAACTGTGTGATTTGTTTGAGAATGAATTAGGTTATTACATTTCGATAATGACTCACAATGAAAGATAATTAATGCATACATCTTTTTTATAAAAAGTTTATGCTAAAGTTTTTCTTTCACCTTTCCAATGGAATATTTTTCAGGACTAAATGGACATTTTAGTAGGTTTCCTTCATATACTGCATTTGATGTGATTTTATTTTGGTATTTTCTTTTTCGGTGTGTATGGTTTTTTTTTTATCCCCTGCCAAATGCGTTTGTAGGGGATATTAATTTGGGCTGCGTGCATGCATGCATCTATCCGTTTGTGCGTCTGTGTGTCCGAGGGATTTTCCAGACTATAACTTCAAAACCTTTCAACTCAACTTCACAAAACTTGCTACATATATTAAATTATTTCCCTAGTTGTGCCTTTTGCTATCAACAACATTTAATTTTTTTTATATTTTTTTTGTTGCTGTGGAAACATAGTCAAAAAACACAAAATTTGTGTTTACTTTTCTTTCCGGGCTACAAATTCCAAACCATTCAACTCAACTCCACAAAACTTTCTGTATATATTATGTTAGTGTGCTAGTTATATTTTTATTCTGTTACCATGGAAACTAAATCCATCATTACAAATTTCAGTTTTTCTGATCCAGTGCTCTGAAACATTTCAAGATAATTACTCAAAACATTTTGTTATGGGGAAGTTCTCCATTTACCTATAAATGATTGTTCTGTTACCATGTAAACAGATAGGCCAAATCACAAAATTAAGTTTTTTTAGTTCTCTTAAACTGTTCAAGGCATCAAGCTAGTAGAAGTTCTCCATTTCAATACTTTATATGGAAAATTAAAAATAACAAATAGAAGTTAGACTTGTTGTAATATTAACACACATATATATATATATGATTGTGTGTCTATCTTTTAAACAGTGGGGCATGGTGGATAATGTTAGCTTTGCATTATCTGGTGTGTTTTTTATAAGGGCGTTTTTGGTCTTTGTATTTCAGGGCGCTGTTCCAAAAGGAAATGCTACTAAAGAAAACATACAGAGAATGCATTTAGAAGATGGACAAGTGATATTTAAATGTCCAAAGTGTGTCAGCATCAAACCTGAGAGAGCTCACCACTGCAGGTACTGGTTTTAATTTGTTGATCAAAGTTTCAAATTTTCAGCTTTTATTAATGGTGGGTTGTTCAAATCGCTCTGCATCTGTGGTCTGTTGTTTGTCCGTCTGTCGTCCGGCAATAAACAATTTTTGCTATCGCTTTTTCTCGAGAAATCCTTGATGGATTTTTCTCAAATTACATATGTAGGTTCCCCTTGGTCCCTAGTTGTGCCTGTTTGATTTTGGGACTGATAGAAAAAACAAAATGGCCGACTGACAGCCATCTTGGATTTTTTCAATCAAGTTTGTTATCGCTATTTCTTAAAAAGTAAGTGATGGATCCCTTTGGTCTCTAGTATTGCCAATGATATCTTGAGACTGATCAGAAAACAAAATGGTCGAAAGGCGGTCATCTTGGATTTTGACTTTGAAAGTTTGTTATCGCTATATCTTGAGAACTACTGTATGTTTTTTTTTCTCAAATTTCATATGTAGGTTTCTTTTGTCCCGAGTTGTGCCCATTTAATTTTGGGTCTGATCAGAAAAACAAAATGGTCGACAGACAGACATCTTAGATTTTGACTTTTGTAAGTTTGTTATCGCTATTTCTTGAGAACTGCTCTATAGGTCTTTCTCAAATTTCATGTATAGGTTCCTTTAGGTCCCTTGTTGTGCCTGTTTGAGTTTAGGACTGATCAGAAAAACAAAATGGCAGACAGGTGGCCATCTTGTATTTAGCTTAGTGAAGATTGTTATTGCTATTTCTTAAGAAATGCTGAATGGATATCTCTCAAATTTCATACATGTGTTCCCTTTTGTCTCTCCTTGTGCTCGTTTGATTTTGGGACTGATAAGAACAAATCAAATGGCTTCCAGGCGGTCATTTTGGATTTGATGGGTGAACATTATCATCACTATTTCTGCAAAGGAATGATCAAATGTCTTATCATTAAGAGCAAAAACAGAGAAGAAAAAAGAAAAGAAGGCGAAAGATCCAACTTTCAAAGAGCATATATAAAGATCAAACAATAATTGGCGCCAAGATCCCTCTGGAATCTCTTGTTTTTAATTTCATAAGTCTGCAGTTTCTCACATATATTTGGGGGCTATCCCAATGTGATCATACCTGTTGAGATCTAAGTAACGAAAAGAAGCCCTGATGTAACAAAGTAAATTCTTCTTATCTTCTCAATATCAGTGATTCAGATTAAAGTGCTTTATTTCTCTGAAGTTTGTCATAATCATATTCATTGTGCAATGCTTATTCAAGGAGGATAAAATAGAATTTATGTTTATGATTATAAATTCTACTTAACATGTCTTTATTACAATTGGCTAATTACTTATTTCTAGTTTCAAAATTTTTCATGCAACTAAGGATTAGTTCCTAATTGTGATCATGTGGTTTTTTTAAGTGTCTGCCAAAGGTGTATAAGGAAGATGGACCACCACTGTCCCTGGGTGAACAACTGTGTGGGAGAAAAGAATCAAAAATTTTTTGTACTCTTTACAGTAAGTTATCATCATTGAAAATAATTCTTAATGTGATACATTATTAGTGTTATACATGTACTAAATCTTCAGTTTGGCCTAGTGCATAAGACAGGGAAAATCCAAGGAGCTAACTCCAAGAAAAATTGAACATTTCACTGAGGCAGTGACTTAATCAAACGAAAATAGAAAAGTAGAGGGGTGTATTTCAGTTTTGAGGAGCTAGTGTTTGTCCTCTCAGGATTATCTGTGTAGTGATCTAAATTGATTTCTTTAGAAATCTTGTTTTCATTAAGTTAAGAATGTGACATTGATTTAGCATGTGATCTTTTTTTCTATGTGGTTAATGATTTGCCCTCACATTAAAGTATCTTCTGTTTCTATATATTCCACTTTGAGAATTACTCTTTTGCTCTGAGTTTGCTAGGAACAGGGAAAATTTTGCGTTTTTATAAGTACATAAATATGTATACATACATATCTTTACTTTACATCTGTTGTAGTGTATTTTGTATTTTTCATATACTGTGAAATTCATTTACTTAATATTCAGATGTTATAGGTATATACCAGGCACCCTTGATAGTGTACTATGAACTATTAATTATGATGTTTCCAATATGACAGTTTGATGAAATATTGATTTCCTTCTCAAGTTTATCCAGTGGTGTTATTTTTAGTTACAAAAACCTTGCAGTAAGAAATGATATGCTAAGGAATTGAGTTAATATGTATGTGCTTGTTTTGTTAAACTTCTTGTACATACTAAACTTCTTTTAACTTTCTATTTTCAGATGTATATATGTATTATATCATGTCATGCACTGTATATGTCCATAACCCATTTCATCATGTGCGTCGGGAAGGAGTGGAAACGTAAGTACCCTATATTGTAGTAATACAAAGATATACATATTTCGCTGTCTTACAATAAGCCCAGGGCGCCAACACATATCTTTTTACTTGTATTCAGATAATGGGCTGTTTACAGAACAATAAAATTAGTAGGTTTTTAACCAAGCATCAATGCAGAGGAGAGGAGCTTATTATTACCAAAGATCAATTTATTGTGTGATTAATATGGTACATGTAAAAAATCAATTACTCTAATTATTTGTGTCCATACAAATATAATCATCACCTGCAAAACTTGTTTGTGGGGTTAATTAATATGGGCTCTGTCCACACCTCCGTCCGTCTGTGCATTGGATTTTCCAGGCTATAACTTCAAAACTCTTCAACTCAACTTTACAAAACTTACTATATATATTAAGTTAGTGTCCTTATTGTGCCTTTTGGTATTGACAACATTTCATTTTAAAAAAGATTTTCTATGGAAACCTAGAAAAAAAAACCCACAAAATTAGTGGTAACTTTCCATTCCAGGCTACAGCTTTGAAACCATTTCTCTCATCTCCACAAAACTGATGTAGATATTAGGTTGGTACCCTAGTAAAATTTGTTTCTGTTATATATTTGAGGGAGAAACTCACCATCGAATATCCTTACATTTTACTTAAAAGATGTGATTAATATAAATAAGTAGTCTCATTAATCACAAGATACATTTCTCAAGTAAGGCAGAATACAAATACTTTTGATGACTGATGTCTGACAGTGCTGTGCTTTAGTTTTATAATGTTCTCTTAATAATCACATCATATGAATGTTTTATATTAAAGGGACTAACTTGTTCAGTATTCATTTCATATCTGACAAAAAGCATGAATTTATGTTAAAATTGTGTACTTTCAGTTAATTATAACTATTTTATCAACAAAGTAAAAATATTAAAATGAAATAGCTAATTCATATTACCCGTATATTCGTTAGGAGAGTGTAAACAATGTCTTTGTGAATTCAATTTTAAATTCAGATTAATTAAAATTCATTTATTTCTCTCTGTCATGCATATATCATGAAACAAGAGGTCATTTTACAAAGTAAGAATTGAAACATTGCCGGTAAATTTAGTTTTGGCAAATTACATAATCATACAAAAAAATATATACAAAATCATAACAAAATGGTGGCTGAAAACAAGGTTCCAAAAGGTCACTTGATGAACTCCGCTATCTCCGATCAAAACAGTGATGGGTGGTAGACACAACAGCAAGTGTCAACTAGTGTTAGTTTGAAGCTGACAATCTTTCATCAATTCCTCTCAGAGAGTGTTATAATTGAGTGAAGAATCTAATTTTAAATATTACAATATCTACCTGAAATCAAACATATGGGAAAAAGCAACGAAATTGAACCATTCGATCCCTTTAAGATTTGTCTTTCTTCTTCGAACATCTTTGGTTTTAAGTAGCTATGCTTTGATTTTATAATGTTTGTTCAATCATCACGTCATATGAATACTTTACATTAAGAGTTGTCTTTCTTCTTCCAACATCTCTGGTTGTCCTTTAAAAAGTCGATCAGTTGATTAATTCTTCATTTCTTATTTACCCCATCATAGGTCTAATGTGTTACTTAGATGTCTTACTTGGATCACCTAACACCCAGTTTTTTCTTAAAGGAATCTCTAGTTAGATTTCAATCAATGTTGATGATACTTATCAATTAGTGGGTATACTTGAATATACTTACATCCCAGGATATTTTCTCCCTTGTACTATATAAACAGGAATTCGCTACATATTGATTTTCTTCTCTGAGGATTATAAAGGGATTATTTTTTAAATGTAACAAATTTTCACCCCTGTTTTGAAATCACTCGACCTGTCCACCAAAAAATCATCAGGGGCAAAAATTTCCTTGTATACAGTATCCAAAAAGGGATTTATCCGCAGTTGGAATGTTGGTCTGATCATATAGGTCACTGAGTACAAAAAGAATTGTCAATTGCACAAAAAATGATAGTTTTTGTAAGCCAATATAGTTATTGGACAATCCAAGGTCCTGTGAAAAGTGGTCAGTCAGTGTACCTGTGTAGGAATCCAAGATGGATACCCCTCAGGGTATTCTGGTAGAGCTCACCAAAGGAAGGAATACAGGTAGAAATTTTTTCTACCTGTAAATAGTCAATTTGATACTTCATAATGATCATCTTGTGTAAATTGTGTAAATCAGAATTGATATTCAAGTCAAAAAGACTCATTCATTCTAAAAAAAGACCAACCAGAATAGTTTGACACATATTTTCGTTTTAAATTTTTATGAGGAACTCTCTGTTAGGGTTTGATTAAACATGTCGTGATGATCAGAAGCAATATCCAATTAGAAGGGACTCATTATTAGGTCACCTGAGACAAAGTCTCATTTGGCAATTAAAAATTATTATCATTGTTTCTGCAAAGGAATGTTCAAGTTTCTTTTCATTAAGAGCAAAAACAGAGAAGAGAAAGAAAAAAGAAGGGAGAAGATCCTACTTTTAAAGAGCAAATAAAGATTAAATACTGGTGGGCACCAAGATCCCTGTGGGATCTGTTGTAATTAATTTATTTTGGAAATCATCCTCATCAACATATTTGTATATATGCACACACATTTGCTAAAAATAGAGTCAGCACAGCAGGCCTGTACTCTGTTCTCTAGCAGCAAGGATTTGCTGTGAGGCACCATATCAAGGGGTATTCAGTAGTATCACATATTGATTCATATTGATGACTTGATTGACCTTTGGCCTTTAGTGACCTATGTGTTGACATTTCGTGTATAATTACTTTGCATTGTAATAAGATGTACAATTGAAAAGTATAGAATATTGATGACTAATTTGACCTATGAATTTTTTTGACCTATGTATTGATCATAGACATAACTTTACATTGTTATAAGTATGGGAATGAAAGATATACATATTGATGGTGACCTGTGACCTACATATTGACCTCTGGCTTATGATTGCCATTTTAGAATTCAGGCACCAAAAATTGATATTTTTGTTCAGGAGATATTAACAGAAAAAAGGAGTAGTCAGGAAAGGGGAGATAAATTGTCCATAAGTGTCCATTTCTTTATCTGAGAACATATTGAAATAAATCATAAAGTTAATTAAACAACATTTCAAATATCTGCATTTAATGTCTTGCTTTACATGTACAGTAATAATGACCTGATAAGCCTCTTGTATGTGATGGTATTGTTGCTTCCTCAATAAGTCCTGTTGCTAGTACTGGGATGACTCAAGTCAATTTTTTTTTCTTTCTGTAACAAATTAAGTGTTAACTATTAACAATGCTTTGGGAAAACTGAGTTAAGGATGAAACCATATTAAAATTTTAAAAAAGACAATAAAATTTCATTTTTTTGTATCTTATATTGCTTTAGACGAAAATGCGAGCTTCTTTTGTATACTTTTCAGAGGACAATTTAATGCATTGAAAATAAAAAAAAAATAATAAAGAAATGATTTCAAAAATAATTATATGAAATTTTGTGCTAACAATCTATGATGCTAATGAGGTAAAGAAAATAACTATGTCCTGAGGTCAAGGCTATAAATAAGAATGACAAGGATGTTTTTTAAAGATGAAACAATCAATGAGCCAGAATGTTGTCAATTTTGTCCCATATACTGGTTAAATGTTTGTTGTATGTTTTCATACATGAAAGATAATGTTTCTTTAGAAAATTAGTAATTGCTGATTTGTTTGATGTTCATGTACCATAAATTAATTTGTCGTGTAATTGAACTATTTTTGGCACAAATTGTTCTTATTTACGTAATTACAATTCCATCAGGCTTTGACTGGCGATTGATTGAATACCAGGTTTAGTGTAATGATGATGCACATGATTTTAAGTGAAGTACTGATTGGAAGTGTTTATCTGGATGCACAGCAATCTTGGAAATGGACGTTGTTATCTCCATTCACAATAGGACTTGTAAAGATTATAAAATAGTTGAAATAAGAAAAAAATAAGGGATAAAAACACTTGTTTTTTTGTCAGAAATTACTCTCTAAGTTGGCTGGATGTGTTGCTACTAACATAAATGTAAAGAGATTAGATCCTGTTGTTCCGTGCCATTAACAATGGCAGATTGTTTTATGCTTTCAAGTACTAATAAAAATTTGTTAATTTTTGAATAAAAGAAAAAGTTTCAAGATTGTTAACCTGTTTGAAGATATCTCAAGGGAACTACAAGAACGTGTTTGGGTTTTTTTTTTTTTTTTTTTTCAAACAATTGCCAAAATTTCTAGAGATAAAATATCTGATTGGATAAGCGCAATAGTGCATGTGTATCTCCCAAAGCGATCTCAGATTTATGGATCTGTCAAACAAAATCAACAACTTTCAATTTTCAATCTGAAATGGATTCCCTAATGAAATTAAATTTGTTTTACTATGAATGTATGCATGTTAAAAATTTACAGTTCTCTCCCAATGTTACATTGCTCAGAAAAATGTTACTATCCTTTTGATCACTTATTCAGATTTAAACACTTTTTTTTACACAGAGATTTTCACACAGATCAGACACAACACATTGCATTAGGAAAACTCTAAACTCTAATCTAAGTTTATTGTGGATAATTTTGTATCCATTTGTCTTGAGGCACATCAATTCCTAAAACTCTATACCAAGGGAACATTGAACAAAAATTCAGCTAAAGGTATATGCTACCATACAGTGACATGTAAAGATTTCTAATAGTATAAGGTTTGTAGACATTTTGATGGTAAATTAGAGGTAATACAGGGCTCTCGATCTGCCAGATTTGGGGTCGAATTCCCAATGCAAAATAGTATCTTTTTTCCCCAATTTAGACCCGAAGTTTTACCAATTCTAAGGAAAACACCATTATTTTTCCCGATTCTAAGGGCCCCAGGCCCCAGTCCCAAAATGGGGTATGAGAGCCCTGTAATATGTATCCATCTTTCGATTACCACATGATTGGTTTGTTATTTATTGAATATATCAACCTATGTAATATTTTTAGGTCATCTGACCCAAAGGGTCAGGATAACCTGTAATCATTGTATTGCGTCCATCACAGTGCACAGTCCGCCATGTGGTATGCATAGACTTCCAGTCAAACAACTTCTTCTCAATAGCTGAAAACCCAGTGCCAATACTGAGCCTGTTGCATGATGGGATGAAGGGCTACAAACTTTATTTAAATGAATGATCTTGACCTCTTTTCAAGGTCACAGGGGTCAGGTATGTTAAAATCTTTAAATAACTTCTTCTCAATAACCAAAAGACCCATGGTACTGATATTGGACATGTCACATGCTGGAATGAAGGGCTAGCATGTTTAGTAAAATGAATGACCTTGACTTACTTTCAAAGTCATGGGGGTCAAATATGTCAAAATCTTTTTAAACAACTTTACAATAACCAAAATGCCCAGAGTGCTGATATTAGGCCTGTAGCATGCTATGTTGTAGGGCTACCAAGTTTGTAAAAGTGAATGACCTGGACTTACTTTCAAAGTCACAGGGGTCAAATGTCAAAATCTTTAAACAACTTCTCAATAATCAAAAAGCCCAGGGTGCTGATATTGAGCATTTAGCATGCTAGGATGTAGGTCTATCAAGTTTGTATATATGATTGACCTTGACCCATTTTAAAGGTCACAGGGTACAAATGAGGTAAAAATCTTTAAACAACTTTTTAACAATGAAGCTTGTAGCATGCTGAAATAAAGGGCCCTCAAGTTTGTTCATATTATTGACCTTGACCATTTTTCAAGGTCACGGGTGTTAAACTTCTCAATAACCACAGACCCAGGGCTAATATTGGGCCTGTAGCATGGATGGATAAAAGACTTCTAAATTTGTTATAATGAATGATCTTGACCAATTTCCAAGGTCACAGGGGTCAGATGTGTTGAAATGCTTAAGCAACTTCTTCTCAATCACCAAGAGGCCAATGGTCTTCATATTGGGCCTGTAGCATGCTTTTTCAACCAACAATGTGTTCGGAATAATAGCATTTGTGTAGTGCCTGTATAAAGAATATGATTTCAAGTTTGCAGAAAAAGTCTTTACGAATCAACAAAGTCTTCTATGTAAGCTGTAGAGTAGTTGAGCAATTTATTCTAGACCTATTTAGCTTTTTTCATATATAGGTCTTTACATTGAGATGACCAAGTAAGGTCAGTGGGCCTCTTGTTGTGTACTAGACCTCTGTAATATAGATTGCACATAGACCAGAAATTACTACAAGTTTGATGTACAGTTTGATTTCTGTTTTCTACAAAAGTTTCCTCAATGAATAATTAATCATGGAAGGATTATCAAAATTTCAAAAAATCTTAGACACGTTTGTAAATCACATGTCAGAAGGAAAGCAACATTCAAGATTCTAAAGATTTCATATCTACAAACTATCAAGGGAGTTAACTATGCATAGAACATAATGATGTTTGTAGGTAAAATATGATCTGTATTTTAAGTTAATGCAAATTTCTAGTATTACATGCATGCTTCTGTCTGGTTACAAACGCTTTTCATTATTTAGCAAAGTTTATGTGTATGTAATATTCATTACATATGTAAGCTGCCAATGTAGTGATTGTGTGTACAATTGACTTGCCCATGTATAGAACAGTGATATTGCTGTGTGTTGTATGTGTTTCTATTTTATGGAAGTAACAGCTAGTTCTTCCAGTCTAAAAAGAGCATTTGAGACCAGTTCATCAAGTGCTAACAGTTCATCGCTGTTCTTTATATATAATTTATTTATAGGAAATGTCAAGCTGTTTCATTTAAACTTTTAATTTGCCAACCTGCAGCACCAACAGTTCCATCCTCCAACTCCTATTGGAATCAATATATATTTTCAGAGCCATTCCTTGAGGTTTTTTTTTCAGAATTCTATTTAGATAGATATAAAGCTATATGTAAAGTGACATGTTTTCTGATGATGGACAATCATTTAGTCTCTATGTTCAAGAATTTGAAAGACAGATTTTGTCGAGAGAGAGAGAGAGGTAGATCTTGAATATCAATACTGCACAAAACTTGTCAACACAATCTGTCGGTCTGTCTGTCCGATAAAGTAGAATCAAAGAAATATAGTAGTACATGGAGAATACTTTTAATAGATGAAACTGTATAGGGTTGTTCTGTAGAATGTATGTCATTAATGCTGTATTTGAAATAAATTTCATGCTTCATTGATGTAATTTAAAGTCTTAGTTAAGAAGAATTACTCACCCAAGAAACTTTTTATTCTTCATGTTATTAGCTAGAAATGATATAAACCAAATTATCACCTGGTAGTTTTATACATCTGAAAAAGAAAAAAATGAAAGGATGTATTATGGTATGGTGTTTGTCTGTCCCTCCGGCATAAACTTTCATTTGTCTGGAGATTTCCTCCCCAGAATTCAAGCGATCTTTTTCAAACTTGGTAGGCGTAATCATTATGGTATGAAGATTAGTTTTTATGTGACTTGAAAGAATGTCTCATGGTACCCAGTTGAGACCGCCAATTGTTCAGCACCGTTGGTCCATAAACATCTTGACTTCTCAAAAACTACTGAATTAATTTTTTCTCTAAATTTTATATAAACCTCCTATAAAAGTGAATTATATGGTCCTCATCCTCAAGGGGCCTTAGGGACAGGGCCAAAAGCAGACAAATCAACTAAAATTTAAAAAGTCTTCTGAACACCAAGATACATGTATAGTAGAAGCAAATGCATCTCATAGATGGAAAGGTCTTCAGGTGCTTTACCAGAATCATGAATTTCATGAATCCAGTGTCTTATATCTCCCAAGGGGAGGGGGTGAAGTTTAATATAGTTTTTTAAGGAAAGTTGCTATTTTGAGCATAAGTATTATCCATTAGAAATAGCTTTGTAAGAATTGTAAGTATAGCGTGACAGTTTTAGTGGTATGTAGCCAGATTATAGATAAAAAAACTAAACAGGATGGTAAAAATGTATCGTTGTAGGATAATACCGCTGGTCAGTACTAAATAGGGACGATGGGGGCCATAGACTCTCGTACATCTACGACCAAATGTTAATAAAGCCTAGCCTAACTAACTACAGTGCATCATTACCATCTTGTGTATTTATTTTAGTCTATAATCTGTATACCGACCTTAGCTTTCATAAAACTGTAGTACAGTTGGAAAAGTTGGTTGATTCCTCACCATCTTTACACTACGTAGGGGATTGCTAATAAGCTTCACGCTGGTCATTTGTCTGACGAGGTGACCATGTTGTCATAGAAACATAAAACTCTAATCTACTGGTTTTGTCATAAGGGTTTCTGTTCTAATGTTACTGCAGGTTGATGTTTTCATTATGTTAAACATGTCCAGAGATCTCTTACTGCTTTCAACTGATTTTCTTTCATGTTTAGTAGTCTTTAATACTATAACAGTAAGATTCAACAAGGAAAGAGTCATTGCCCTTTCAATTCTCAGCATCATAATTTTTTACAAAGATGTTCCTCATCTTTCTCCAATTGCTCTGAAACATGGTAGACTAATTATTACCATTTCCGTATTTGTATTTTTTATGGTACAATTAATCATGAATATGAACTGGCATGAGACGAACCTGTTTTTTGGCCCCAGGGTACTGTTCTTAAATTATTGCATATTTCAAATTTGTGATGAGTAAAGATGAGCAGCAGTTCCTTAATATTGATTTTTGTTTTTGTATTAAATTTGAGAATTAGAAAATTTCAACCACATTATGAAAATCCATGAGAGAATAAGATTTTCTACAGAAATTAGAAATGCTATTGATGAAATTTTATAATCTACCTGAATGGCTGATTTGTACATCATTACAGATATAATTGAAAATTTATGCTTTTTTGGACACAACCATCCTAGCATTTTGTGAGTATTTCGTACTAAGAAATGATAAGCATGTGAACAGTAATTGAGACTTTTAATTTGTCTCAATAATCACGGGAAATTTCATGGTTATAATACTGTTTATGATCAATTTCTCAGGAACAATTGATATTGTGCCTATATATGCTGTTGGAGAGATCTGTTATTGTGGAGCGTTCAATTACCAGAATGTCATATGTGTCCGCTGCAGGCAAACCAATATAACCCACTTTCCATATAGGATATTGTTAATTTTGTATGACCTTGTTTTTTCACCATTTTTCTCTTATACATGTTTATACATGAGAGAGTCGAGAAGTTATTGCCAACCCTAAATCCTGTACATGCAGAAATATCAATTTGTGGGCAATATTGTTCTGTGACATCAATTCAAGATTATCAATAACATTGAGAGTGACAATAAAAACAGTCAATAAATTGTTATGCCTTAATATATCCTCTCGGAGTTATATTTAAGATTGAAATTAGATGAAATTTATTTTCAATGCAATTAGACTGTTTATGAAACAATTTATCCTTTATTCAAGGCCATTGAAATTTCCTTTTAGTAATTCACTTTGTGTTTGTAGTGTCAAAGCATGCATTTGTCTCGAGATGAAATCCTCAGATTTGCAAATAATCATATGTATTAGTGTTGTTTTCAAACATGAAATGGAGAATAAATTTCTTTTTTCTTTGATTAATGGAACAAATCC
Source organism: Ylistrum balloti (assembly GCF_031769215.1). Taxonomy (NCBI): domain Eukaryota; kingdom Metazoa; phylum Mollusca; class Bivalvia; order Pectinida; family Pectinidae; genus Ylistrum; species Ylistrum balloti. The sequence goes on from NW_026782299.1 coordinate 3,367,284, forward strand.
CTTTTGACATATTACTTGACGACATTGTTCCAGGTTCTTGGCTACATAAGCTCTTTGCAACAATATACTACAGATACTGTAATGTATGTTGTAGCTTGGATAATGTACTGTATGTTTGGTGAGATAATGGTTAAAACCAGGAGTTTCAAGGGTAAAGCTTTAAAATGTTTTGTTTATCACAAGTTTTTACTAATTACTTAAGAAAACAGGTTGTAATGCTATTTAGGCTTTTGGCGTTTATGTCCCATTTGTAATAATATATTTATACAAGGAAAATATTCTGGAATGAAATCTGCACATGAAATGACAATAAATACACATTAATTTTCAAACATAGCATCAACACTTATAGGTTTGGAGGTAAAACAGCTGTTTATTGTTCAAAGAGGATAATTGACAATGTAAATTGTGATTAAATGAAGTTCAAGGGATCAGATTTAACAGAGAGTAAATAGCACATGTAGAAGGAGTGCCTGGTTTGTTAATGTACTTTGTTGCTTTAGCTTGTAAAGTGTTGAAAGGCAGTCTCTGTCACTCGACAGCTTACAGAGCATAATATGACTTTATCAGAACATAGTACTGTGTATGAGCTGATAAATGGCTTATCATGCTAGACACCCACGTTTGATTTCTGTTTGGGCTTTTCGCAGGAATTTGTTTTGACCTGTTGTAAGTTGCTTTTATTCAAGCTCAGCATTTCAAAATCAGAATTTTCTGTTGAAATGACATCATTCATGGACTAAAGATCATAAATAAATTTCCTATTACTGGTGATATTTTATTGGACTAAACATTTTTGGTCAGTCAGTAAAGGTAGCAAAAAAAAAAGAAATGCCAAAATTGAAATGAAATAAAATGGAGATCTATGGTTGTCTAATATATGAGGATTCGAGAACTTTCGAAGCAGAAATTGGAAAAATGTTTAAGGGTGAGTTCTTATTGCTGGATTAAGGTCACATATATGAATTACAGAGAATTACTATAACTACAAGTTCATGCTCAAACTGTTTGTCCTCATCTAAATTGCCTGACCAAGCATGATAGAACTTTTCTTGGTCCAAGTATGATTTATTTTGCTGTTAGCTGTGCATTCAATTCTTTTCAAAATTGATAGATTTCATTTAGACGTAGATTGCATATGTCAGTCATGTGAAAACTCTTGTTATGAGGAAGAGTGCAAGGACTTAATTAAGTTGGAAATAACATACATAGAGGGAAAGTGTGAACGAATGTTGACCGAAATAGAATTGGGTCCAGGTCATATCAATGGCAAATTCTGATTGGTGGGTTGTAGTCCTGTCAGCTTGGGAAACCTTGTATATACATGTATATGTTTATTTGTAATTGATGATAAGCTAATTAATCAACATCAGTTAATTGTTTATGGTTCAACAGACTTTAGGAATTTAATCTTGATATAGTTTTTTTTGTGAAATATCTCAGAAAGACAGGTTATATTGTGATTATGTTATGCAATCAGATAAGTATTTTCCCTGGCATGTTGTAGCAGTAATGAATATTTCATGAAAGATGAATTATTATTACTGTAAAACCTATTTATTAACCTAAAAATGTATTTGCTTTGACTTTTTTTTATTTTTACATCAGAATAACAAATGTTTTTAATTATACACTATATTAATTTACTATCACTACCAAATTAAATAGTGTGAAATTTTGAATTGACAGGAAATTCGTATTTCATATGAATGTATTAATATTTGTATCTATATTTACAGTTAATAGAAAATGGAAATGACACATTCAAGCCATAGTGAATAATTTTTATATCTTTTTTTCTCAACTTGTCAAATGCACATGCAGCTGTTTATTGAACTTATACTGGTAGCTGTTGGGTTATTGGTAAAAATAAAAAATGAATATTAACCTCAAGTGGTTTTATGTGAAAGCATCAAGGGCTACAATGTTATGATATAGGAGATAGATACCTTGAAACCTCAAGTGTTGTACTGCTTCTATCGTAGGAGACTCCATTGTGTAGTGAACTGTTCTAGAAAAAAATAAGTCTGCTTCCAGGCAGTAACAATGGTTTTGAATGTGAAAGGGTGAGCTTTAGCAGCAGAGTAATTGTTATCAATTAGGCATTTTTACCTTAGAAATGTTTTAAGGTAGTGAAAACATTTTGTATTAATGTCTGTGAATGGTTACTTTATTTACTTGTGTGTTCTAACATAACAGCAATAATGTGTTGATTTATAGTGGTTAGGTCAGTGTCTGGTCAGTAAGGACAATATATAATGGTCAGTATCACTGATAGCCAATGTCCACTCAACTGTTCGATGACGGATTATACATGTGACATGTGACTGTATCACTGACCGACGTTAGCACTGACCAGGAAATGATGAATGTGTCTCTACCTAATCAGTCAGCACATTCAGTATAGTGTTTGAAAAATCATGATTTAAAAATCATCAACTTTTGAAAAAAAAATGTCTTTCCCAACCATGTAGTGTTTATGATACAGAATTCAAACTTTGAATGATCTCAAATCACATGCAATTTAAATTACAATCTTCATAAAACAAACCAGAAATTGAAGGATAGTGGTTATCAGATTTGAATTTAGATTATATATGTTATGTGTACCTGTTTTTATATTATGAGATACAGTACCAAAAATTTACCATCAATCATTTAATTTCCATTTGCTTCCAATAATAGAATATACATGAACATAAATGTATGATTAAAAAGCATTAAATCTTTCATTTCATTTATCCTTTTTAACTTAAGACAATGTTCTTTTTTTTATGTAAAAATGTTAGAAAAAAATCCTGACTTTGATGTTGAAATCAGGGTTACTTGATCAAGTGTGACAAAGCCATGTCTGATCATACATTTCAAACTGCAAGCTTTAAAACGTTTATGACAATTCTGTGAAACAGCTATATACATCAATCAACTCATTTGTACTTAATTCTGATAGATCTTGTCAAATTGACAGATGGTTTTTATTCTGGAGATAAAACTGGAGAATCGGATTTCACAGGATCAGACAAGTTACAACACTAGTCACCTTGGTGAAAGGCAAGGCTTTTGCCCGTTACATCAACTGACCAACTCTGTCCAGTAATGCTGTTAAGGAATTATTCTTAGTTTAGTTAAATTTTCATTCTTAATAAAAAAGAAAGATCAGTTGAGTTGTTTTATTTTGCAGATTGTTCAGGGATTTCACCACCAGCTACAACAGTTTTCCTAATATTCCTCATCTTTGAGAGTCTGCTGTTTGGCATATTTACTGCTATCATGTGTGGCACACAGCTGTCTAGCATCTGTACTGATGAAACAGTGAGTACAACTATTCCTTATATGGCATTGAAAATAAAGGTTGCGGTTTTTCCTGAGTTCAAATACATAATATGTATATATATAAACAAAATGGAGTCTCACAAAGATGTCCTTTCATTTATATCTGAAATCATAAGGTAAGAAAACATTTTGTTTAACCAAGATTGTCTACCCTGGATACGAGTGCATAGTATTTCAATCTCTTCTTAGCAAGTTGGATCTTATTTGCATGTTGGTTCCATTGTTGTATACCTCGTTCTCCTTTGAGGATGTGACATTACTTACTTGGATTGGCCAAGATTTACATGGAAGATGTTTTCAACAAAGCATAAGAAGCTTACTTTTCTGGAACACCTGGTCTTATTCTCCATGTACATTTTTCAGGCATCTCCATGTAAATTTTTCCTTTGCTCATATTTTTCCTTAGTATAATTTAAGAGTGGATTATGATTCTGCTCATATGTTAGTATGCTTTCTTGATGTTCCTGTAGAGAAGATCTCTTTCACGATGGAATGACCTAAAACAAGGATTTTGTAAAATTTTGATTTGTAGTAAGGGTTTAAAACTGTTTCTTAGTTTAGATTGGTAGTGAAAGCTTTATATATATGGAGGTGGTAGTACATGAGAACTTTGTCTTTATATAAAATAATGAAGTTGGGTGTAAGTATTTAAGGATTGAGTTAGACAGTTATTCCATTTTAACTGCTGTATCTTTCCAGCATTGCCAGATAATAAGTACATGTGGGTCTTTATTGTTTTAATACTTACTCAATAGCTCAGCTTTAAAATTCTAAAACCAGACATTATTAGTCTTGTAATAAGCATACCCAAACTTTTTTGAGTCAAGTGTTATGTTTTGGCCCTCTCTCTGGGCTTATTACAGGATAGATACAATATTACATAATGATTGTATATTTTCAACACTTGATAAAATGAGGTGTTACTTTTTCATCCTTTTTAGTAACTACAAGGTGTTATCAATAATATATTAAAGACTTAAGGAGGACCCATCTTGTTTATGATAATATGCACATGTGATTATATAAATGTCCATTAATATGAAAAATAGAATTATAATAGTCACCATACCCACATTATAGAAGGGATTTCATATTGTAGAGTCAGTGTTTAATACATGGCTGTAGCTTTACAGATATTACAGTATCAAATTTACAAAACTTATCTCAAAATTAAAAAAAAAAAATGTTTCAATCAGTAATAAAGGTTCAGTTAATGTTTGTTGGTATGATCATCTGTTAATTGTCAGTTGTGACAGCTGATGATATTAATTTTATTTCTAAACTGATCTAACCTTAAGCAAACAAAAGCAAAAAATATTTAAAACAAGTTATGGAAAAACCACAACAAATTTAAGAAAAAAAACCCACCAAAAAAGCAAGATAATTGTGAGGTAACTCATTGTCCATTTAAGTGATTTACGTTAAAGTCTTTTTTGGATGTATAGATTGGATTGAGACCTGAAATTGTGATCTCTTTGCTTTCCTTAATTCTGGAGGAAGACAAGCTATGTAGAAGCTAGGATGCAGTGGAATAATTTTTTTACCAAAAACACTTTTAAGTTACTGATAGCTGCTTAGAGTCTAGATTAGAACTGTCCAAATTTAATGAAAACATAGATATACAAGAAGGGCTGCTTTTTGGCGCTGATTCCGAGAAATTGCAGTTCACTCCTGAAGATTTCCTGCCCAATTTACCAATTTACTTCTCTAAATGAGGCAAAAACACCTCCTCCCAAACCAGTGAGTAAAAGTTAAAACATTAAAAACAAATCAAACAAAATCTGTAACACTGATCTGCAAAAGCTATAGCTTGGGGTATATACGCCCCTGAAATTTAGTTACAATATCCATTCCGAGCTTACATCTTGCATGTTATTGAACTATATCGTTAAACGCAGTTGTAATGCTGATTCAATTAAGTATATTAATGACGGTATAAAACCACTTAAGGTTTCAAGAGAAACAAAATGCAGTTGACCTTGGGAAGTAATTTAGAACCAAGGAGAGCCATGTGTACTGGTTTAAATTCTGCAATAGAAGGTTTTTAAACTCTGCTCTGTGACAATAGCATACATTAAGCATGAAGACATTACTACTATTTTAAGGTTGAAGAGTCTCATTTATACTCCTATTGCCTGTGTTGTAAAATTGTTTAACTTGTCTCCAATTTAGAAGAGTTATAAAAACTGTTCAATTTTGATGGCTGTGTTCAGGGCATAAAGCCAAAAATGATGTTATGTAGATTTTTTGAAAGTGTAATTGGGGTTAAACGTAGGTTTAGGTCATTGTTCAACTTTGAGTTTGAAATAGACATACTGCCCTCTCTTCTTTCGTCATTGTTCTGATTGTCTCTACAGTACACTACGATGAAATTTCATGGTGTGAAGATCCCTTAATAGTAAGACAGTACTGTATACCATAATGTCATGGAATGACATCTACTTATTTACCTGTTTTTGAATTTGAATTGAATATTTTAAGGATTTTGAAAGTGTCCTGTTTATTAACATTGGCCCTATTAACTATTGAGAAAGAAAATGATTTATGGTACTGAATGCTGGAAAGAAAACAGTCATGGAAATTAAGTCTCCAGATTAATTGCCAGGCCACATCATCTTAACATTATAGACTCTTTAGCTTAATTATATAACCGTTATTGATATTCTTAACATTTCACAGCCAAACATGGCTGCCCTACAGATCTGTCATAGCTATCACCTTCATTAATGACAACATTGATTGGATCATTTGTGCCCATTAACAGAAATTTACGGCTCCTTCATTGTGTCAGGAAGAGATATGACAGTATCAATTTGTGTAAATCTTATCTTGACTAGATATTTAAACCCCAAAATTAACCCTAAGATTTCTAATTCTGCTGCACATGAGAAATGCAATGTTAATCTTTTGCTGCAATTTTGTGAGACGTTGTGTAAAGTTAGGGAATCAAATGACATGGACACAAACTATACTTCGAAAAGAAAGGACTGACAATTTATTTGAAAGTTACACATATGTGTTCTATGATATGCATATAGTTTATTATTGCTTTACGACCTATTAACAGTCAGGGTCGTTTAAGGACATGCCTGGTTTAGGTAGTGGAGGAAAGCTGGGGTTCCTGAAGAAAAACTACTGACCTGCAGTCGTTACCTGGTGACTGCCCACATAGGCCTCAAATCTGTGACCCAAAGAGATATACATTTATGCATATATGTACACTTTGTGTCACTTATATATCCAAATTTTTCGGGGCATGTATATATAAGTCAGCTTGTTTTTCTAAGGATGAGAAATGTCTTAAGGTAATAGACCCTGTGCTCCATTTTCTCTTGATGGCATGCGATGGGCCTTTCTGTATGTTGTTCAAGTTTTTCGGAACAGGTATATATAAGTCAATTTGTTTTTCTCAGGAGGATGAGAAATGTTTTAAGGTAATAGACCCTGTGGTCCATTTTCTCTTGATGGCATGCGATTGGCCTTCCTGTATGTTGTTCAGTGAGGTACCTGTAGAAATGAGCTAATACAAGGAGACCTTGCTTTAAAATCACTCTGTTGGCAGGCTGTTGATGGGACAATAAACCCAGATGTTTTGATTGGTATTTGTGATCATAATGTGACAGTGACAGTGTATGTGTATGTCAAGCACTATAGGTAAGACATCTGTCTTTAATAAAAAGTTAAATTGTGCAACTGGCCAATGGTATTAAACACACCCCAGGTAATTCCTAATATCACACAACAGGTACTTATTTGTAAAGCATTAGAGTATGATCAATTTAAGAAACTCATAAGGTCAAGGTCATCATTTCTAAAAATAGAACAGTTCGAGAGACGTTGAATTTTTTTATGGCTGAAAGATGTAGCCTAGGAGAAAAGTTGAGAGATTTTGACCTTTAACAAGCATTTTTTTTTATTTAGATAACTGACATTGAAGATCTAATTGTCCACAGTATATTATTATATAACCCAGTAATTCTGTTGTCTGTAGTTGAAAGTGAATACTATGGCCAATTATGCTGGTCATTTTACACGTGACTTATTATTTAAAGAATAATTAAAGAATTATTTCTTTGTGGGATTAGCACTTTTCAAAAATTTATTTTAAAAATGTGATTTTGATACTGTATTGACAACATGAAAATTTTAACTTTTTATTGTTTTGAAAGTGTTTCATTTATTATGTAAAATGTCTGAGAAAAGGTAAGGAATTTGTTTAAATGAAAAAAAATGGATCTTGATCAACTGCGAACTGTTTTTTCATCACTGAAATTAGGTTACAGCATTATTATATCCAAATACATGTTCACAAACACATACTGTGTTGTGTACATAGGACCTCTCTGATTTATAGTAATGTTATAAGCTAACATCATATATATGAGGGGGTCAGACATGGAAGGAAGATTAAATAAACCAATTAATACATTTTAAGTACTTGAGGTACCTTGAGGACTACCCCTTTGGCTGCAGGAAGGAAAGGTAAAAGTTTATTATGCGTAAGGTAACTACTTGTGCAGGTTGCTTTAGAAATTTAAGATGAAAGGTAGCAACATATTTTGAAATACCATGTGCATCTGAAATTTCTTTGTCTGTTGACTTTTCTGCACCAACGTGTATTTAAGAAATATCCTGTCTGTTTCTTTAAACTTAAACTTTTGGCAGCTATACACTAGACTATTATTCAATATTAGATGAAATAGCACCTGAACACAAAATCACTTAATATTTGTTGTTAAACACCGGTCTGTTTGAGGATTATTTAGCCGTTGGTTTTTCAACACACACAACATGTAACGTAGAAAAAGGGATAGTAAAGGATAAAACATCTAGATATGTTTACATTCCTTCTTACTCCAACTAAACTTACGAAATTTCTGACAGCTGTAGACAAGCTGTAATCACTAGTTATTATGTATATAAACATATTGAAGATATTCTGAGGAGTTTACAGTCATATAAAGTGCTGTGGTTGTTTGACATCCAAGTGAATGCGGTATTTATTTTCTTGTTAAAACATGACAGGGTTCTGATGGGTGCATATTCAAATTGTTTATTTTTATGCATCGTAAGACTGCACAGGTGTTACCAGCTTCAAAAGGAGTAGTGGATTAGAGGTGAACTCTACTGTACCAAAATGAAAGGAATCGATTGAGGAACTTCCTGTATGTTTCCCCACCCCCACCTCTAACCTATGAAAACAGCACATTTAACAATATACCTAGCTACATGTTACATGTATCTACAATTCAAGCAATTTGATTGTTAAAAAAAAAAAAAAATCTGGGGTCAAATTTTGATATGAAACCATGGTGATAAATTTTTCATTATAGTATTAAAGACAAAACAGTTGTTGGTAATTGTACACAATAACAGTAGAAATGAGTCTTTTGAATTAGAACAGTACATAAAGCCGTTCCTATAAAACCTACTTTAGTATTTTTTATTTTGTTTTCCCCATTGGCTTGCCTTTTCCAGACTGGATTGAGTAATTTGGCTGCATCAGGCCGTCTATTTGATATTTTCAAATTGAATACATTTTTACTGACTACCAGATTTATTTCATTTTAACGCATGATTTCAGTAAGTCAATTATCCTTTAATAGTCGAAGATTAAATCCAGCAATGTTATATTTGCCTGACATTTAAAATTAGTTTACATCCATGGAAATCAATTTGATAATTCCTTTTTTTTATGTTTGAGATTCGCTTGGTAACAGCTGACATTTTGGAGGATTTTGCCTGCTTAAGAATTGTACTTATAGATATTTATGGTATTGATTTGGCCAAAAGTTGGCTCTGCTCAGGGTTATCATGGGTATAGCAGCGTCATTAATCACAATTTCATCTTTTCTATTTACTGTGTGTAGCCTTAGATGTCACTGGATAGCGCATTGTCCTGGTAGAACGGTGGCATATAGTCACAGATCGACATTTGGGAGAAATCACAAGATATGTGAAGATCATATGAGGGCTGAAGGTCGAGCCGAAGGTGTTGCTTATAGAGCCTAATTAATCATAAGGATAGTCTAAAGCAAACACTGTCCGTAGTTTAATCAGATATTCTACAGAATTTTTATCTGGAGTCTCATCGGTGCTGTAAACCATGTAAATAATGATAGCTTTCTTTCTGTTGCGTAAAATACTGTATATAGCCTTCTGAGAGAGTCGTAACACGTATGGATGGTAAACAGTAACATCATCGTCACAGACTTAACTGTAACTGCTGTTATATTAGTGGACTATAAATCAATGTGGCTCTGTACTTATGCTACATCAAATGATCTAAATGATACAAAAAAATTATATCCCCACCTTTTAACAGCAGCATGCAGTTACCATCATTTTTATTCTGGTATCTGTGCTGCCCCTGTCTGTTCCATGTCATTTGAGCTGTTAGAATATCAGAATTGACTTTACCACAACTGTTGTATATATCATATGTGGGACTTCATTGTCAGATTGCCATTAAGGTCGGTGCATAAGCCTCTTGGTTTTCTATACATTTTATTGATGAAATTGACTGGTAATTGAATTTCAACAATAGCCATTAGCTTTGTTTGATGTTACAGGTAAATCTATTCATCAATATTATTATCTGACTTTTTTCAATTTTTGTGATAAAAATTTGAATTAAAACCTTTCAAAAATTTGTAGTTAGACTTAATATAATCTGTCAGAAAAATGATATGATTGATTGATTTACGTATTGAATTTTATAGCGGTTTTACGTCAATGTTGCTCGCTAACATGGTTTCACATTTTAGGGGAATTAATATGCTGCAGTGTAACCCTGTTATGTTAGGTTTTAAAGTTCAGGAAATGAATGGCACAACCGATCAATTACCATTCACAGAGAAGATATAGCTTGAGAAATATCATACTGATAGATTTACATAACAAAGTTAAGTTTAATATGAACCAGGTATAATGAATTTGTGTTTAATGGCAACAAGACCAAGGTTAATTGAGAAAGTTCATTTCTAATTTAGAAATGTTTAAATTTTGTTAGAAAAAAAGAAATTGCTGTTGAAAATTCAATAACCAAAGAATTACATGTTTCAGATGGCGGCAATATTGTGTGGAATGTGTTCTTTAATTTCTCGTTAAAAAGTAATGAATTTATTCTTGGAAGTATTTCACCAAAATTCAATAGAGATAATAAAATTCAGATTTGAGCATTGTAGAAAATCTTTAAGGAACTGTCCTTGAATTTTGATACAACTATATAAATCTCACTTACACTAGATTCAACAGTCAATATCTGCAGTTCACCAAATACACCAGATCTGCATACAAATCAATCCAAATCTGTTCCAGAAGGGAAAATAAAATTTGATATGTTAAAATTTGCCAGCATGTACAGGATTTTTCGTTCAAGATTTTTCTCCTCTCATTAAAATACAATGTAACATAATAGAAGCTTCTATTTAACCATACCATAATATATCTATCCAACAGTCCTATAAGTATTATATTTTGTCTTTCTTGACTTTTTGACATGGCAGTAATGGTGGCCATTTTGTAATATGATCTCTCCGTCATGGTTTTTCTGGACAAATACTTATTTTAAACTTTTCAATTTCCAACTGTGGGTTTCAGCTCCAATTTGCATGTAACAATCTTAAGTACTGACCAAGTTTTGTGATTTTTTGGGTACAGTATAGCTGTAATGTTGACAAATAGATTTTAAACCTGAAATGAACACTGTTATTGTGTTTACTTCCTTAACTACTACAATATTCAGAATTGTTGGAACCACATGATGTTCACACTACCACTTGAGCTTTTAAGACCTGTATAGGTCTTTACCATCAGTCAGATGTGCGTTAAGACCCATGGGCCTCTTGTCTTAGTTGCCTTCTCTGTAGTTGTTAAACATTCCAATCTTTTGAATCATTTAATAATTGTTTCTATTATTACTGCTAATGTATTTATGGATCTTCGTCATCAGGTGTTGTGACTTGAATTGACCAGGCTTTACATGGCAATGTTGTTGATGAAACACTGGGTATTTACCATTTAGAAACATCTGGTCTTTTTCTCCTTGTACTTTTCAATGAATCTACTTGTAAATCTTTCATTTTTTATTCAATTTTTTTCTTGTTTCAGGGATTTTCAATTTCAATTTTGTTAATATGTTAGTGATTTCTTGTTATTTTCAGGGCATTGAACACCTAAAGAAAGAGCAGCCGACTTGGGAACAGAAGTCTAAATGGTTCAGCATAAAGACAGTATTTGGACATCCTTTTAGCTGGAAGTGGTTCTCTCCCTTTGATACTCCAAAGTTTACGTATTCTCAGTCCTATCTCTACTCTGTGTAACAGTAGTTTCTGTCTGTCCGAAGGAGCTAACCAACAATATTACGTTTTAGAATAATATATGATATGAATTCTTGAAATGTTTTTGTAATATTTAAATCATTTATTTCAAATATTAACTTGGGTGATAATTATCAATTTTTCAGAATAGCTTTGTTTGGTTTATGTTTTTGAGTTGTGTGTGATTTCAAGTGACATCATTCTTGATTCATTCAATGTTAATGATATAGGTATGATTACTTATTACATATCAGCACCCCTATAGTGTTTTTTATGAATTTCATAAATTTATCATTTATTTTTACTTCATATTCATAACTGCATGCCCAGATAATTGTTTTTTCACTTACCACACTCTATAGATATTTATTGAACTAAAACTATTTACCGATGTACAAGATAAACGTGCAGTAAAGAAAAAAGAGGTGAATTCATTAATTTGTTAACAAATTTGCCATCAATTAAATTAATTAATTAAATTTTATATACAAAAATTCTGTAATAAGATCAATTAACTTGTTCACTGTGTAAAATTAAATAATTCTTTTTAGGTTACAGGCTATTTTTAAGAACAATTTATGCTTTGAAATGTGACAATAATAGTTTTGATAATAACAAGTGCTCAAAATCATGATAAATTGAATATGCTTCAGTTTGTCAAGTTTATGAAGCTTGTTCATTTTAATGATGAAAACAGACAAACATATCTTAGTTTGATGTCTGAAGATCCTTTACAAACAGATCGAGGTCTTTTGTAATATCTGCAGGTCTGTCCTAATTTAGACCTGAAATTCATCTTTAAAATGTTGATGAACCAGTTTATTTACTGAACATAAGCAGCCTTATGGTATCATTGTTGGTCTAGTACTTGTTGCTTTCCTTTTCTTTGGTGTTATTTGTGTTTAGGATATACCTGGTACTCACTGTGTTGTCAGTTGTTGAGGGAATTACCGTATATCTTTGTTTTCAGCTGAAATATATCGCAAACTTATATCGTGAAATATGCACAAACAGAGCTCTCATTTCTTTGCTAATGTGATATTTTAGTTCATAGATTAAGAAAAGAGTTTCAATAAATATCTTTTCTTTATTGAAAATTTAGTAGAAAATCAAAATGATACATGATGACATTTGAAACTTTTATTACATTCAGCTATTGATCACCATTAGATTACCTTATACAGGCATGTACATGTAGACATCAGTCAAATACGACCAAAGCAACACATTGTATCTGTCTACATGCATTCCCTATAATACACTTACATCAGTATTGTTTGGAAATAAACATCACATACATACAAAAAATTTCAAGTTGTATTTGTTGACATTTGATTTAATGCCTGATCACTATGTGACCTTTGTTAGGTCATCTGGACCCGAAGGGTCCGATGACCTATAGTCATCATGCTTCGTCCGTCGTCGTCCGCCGTGCGCCGTCCGTAAACTTTTCATTCAAACGACTTCTTCTCAAATACTAGAAGGTCTAGGAGGCTAATACTTGGCACAGAGGATACTGGCATGGAGCTCTACCAAGTTTGTTCAAATGAATGACCTTGACCCACTTTAAAGGTCACAGGGGTCAAATATGTTAAAATCTTTAAACAACTTCTTCTCATTAACCAAAAGGCTCAGAGTGTAGATATTGGGCCTGTGACATGCTGGGATGAAGGACTACCAAGTTTGTTCAAATGAATGACCTTGACCCACTTTAAAGGTCACAGGGGTCAAATATGTTAAAATCTTTAAACAACTTCTTCTCATTAACCAAAAGGCTCAGAGTGTAGATATTGGGCCTGTGACATGCTGGGATGAAGGACTACCAAGTTTGTTCAAATGAATGACCTTGAACCACTTTAAAGGTCACAGGGGTCAAATATGTTAAAATCTTTAAACAACTTCTTCTCAATAACCAAAAGGCTCAGATTGCTGATATTGTGCCTGTGGCATGCTGGGATGAAGGGCTATCAAGTTTGTTTAAATGAATGACCTTGAACAACTTTCAAGGTCGCAGGGGTCAAATATGTCAAAATCTTTAAATAACTTCTTCTCAAATACTAGAAGGCCTAGGGGGCTAATACTTGGCCCATAGCATGCTGGCATGGAGCCCTACAAAGTTTGTTCAAATGAATGACCTAGGCCCACTTTCAAGGTCACAGGGGTCAAATATGTTAAAATATACAAAGGACTTCATCTCAATAAGCAAAAGTCTATGAGTGCCGATATTGGGTCTGTAGCATGCTGGGAGGAAAGGCTACCAAGTTTATTCAAATGAATGACCTCAACCCACTTTCAAGGTCACAGGGGTCAAATATGTTAAAATCTTTAAACAACTTCTTCTCATTAACCAAAAGGCTCAGAGTGTAGATATTGGGCCTGTGACATGCTGGGATGAAGGACTACCAAGTTTGTTCAAATGAATGACCTTGAACCACTTTAAAGGTCACAGGGGTCAAATATGTTAAAATCTTTAAACAACTTCTTCTCAATAACCAAAAGGCTCAGATTGCTGATATTGTGCTTGTGGCATGCTGGGATGAAGGGCTATCAAGTTTGTTTAAATGAATGACCTTGAACAACTTTCAAGGTCACAGGGGTCAAATATGTCAAAATCTTTAAATAACTTCTTCTCAAATACTAGAAGGCCTAGGGGGCTAATACTTGGCCCATAGCATGCTGGCATAGAGCCCTACAAAGTTTGTTCAAATGAATGACCTTGGCCTACATTCAAGGTCACAGGGGTCAAATATGTTAAAATATACAAAGGTCTTCATCTCAATAAGCAAAAGTCTATGAGTGCCGATATTGGGTCTGTAGCATGCTGGGAGGAAAGGTTACCAAGTTTATTTAAATGAATGACCTTGAACAACTTTCAAGGTCGCAGGGGTCAAATATGTCAAAATCTTTAAATAACTTCTTCTCAAATACTAGAAGGCCTAGGGGGCTAATACTTGGCCCATATCATGCTGGCATGGAGCCCTACAAAGTTTGTTCAAATGAATGACCTTGGCCCACTTTCAAGGTCACAGGGGTCAAATATGTTAAAATATACAAAGGACTTCATCTCAATAAGCAAAAGTCTATGAGTGCCGATATTGGGTCTGTAGCATGCTGGGAGGAAAGGCTACCAAGTTTATTCAAATGAATGACCTCAACCCACTTTCAAGGTCACAGGGGTCAAATATGTTAAAATATACAAACGACTTCTTCTCAACAAGCAAAAGTCCATGAGTGCTGATATTGGGCCTGTAAGATGCTTGGAGGAGAGGCTACCAAGTTTGTTCAAATGAATGACCTCAACCCACTTTCTAGGTTTGGCTTGCTTTTTGTCAGATGACCGTTAAGGCCCATGGGCCTCTTGTTCTTAATTAAGTTATGGTTGCCATTTAAACTAGCCTGAAGCAGGGTAGACTGATGTTGAAAAAATATCAAACAGAATTTTAAAAAAATAAAATTTTCAGTTTTTATTAACAAAAGGACTATTCTACTAATTTGAATTTCACTGCAATTAGCATTACGTTACAGTCTAACCCAACATGAATTTCATGGATTCTGATGTGACAGGACAATCAATAGAGGCATACATATACCTGGTAGTTACTTAAAGGTTTGACCTTAAAGAAATATGACCTCAGTTGCTCTAAACTTCTAGATATCTTAGAGATAATAACAGAAACACCGTCCTACAATAAGTACAGGATATTATTTGTCATTCTGTGTAGCAATCTATAGAATCACTTTACCATTACACGTGTATGGTAGAGAGCAATACAGTTGAATTGTTTGCTAGAAATAGCTGCACGTAAGCTAGCCCATATTTGTTTACCACTGTATGGACTACACTGACTAGTCCAATAGAGGTGTATTCTTGATCATGGACTGGAGCTTAAGGCAATACATGTAATTTTGTGATTGTGTCAGATTAAAACTGCTCGAGTTGTCATTTCACCATTTGATATTCTCTGTGTGCTCTAGTTCTTCCCTAGTTATTTTTAAATTCACTTCATTTTTTTTCTTTCTTTGGATATTAGATTGTAGTTTTTATACTAGGAAAGGAATTGTGTAGCAATGAAATCCCATAAAAAGTCGTCTCCAAAATCAAAATCCGAAAAAATTACCCAAAAAATTGTCCAGGATATTTATGGAACAAAATCAATCTTTAAAAATGACTGCCACATGCTACATTTGAGAATGGAATAATTCAGTATTGGTTTAATAAATGGCAGATTTTATAACTATTTTAGGGAACAGATTATTCAGGACGCATTCATTTTGTATTATATCCAATTTTGCTTAAGTTTGCATGAAAAATTAGTCATATTAGTGTTAATTGATACAAAACTCCAACAACAATTCCTAAAGATCTTCACGCTGTTTTGAAATGGTTGTGTACAGTGCTTGTAATTAGTATGTCTGGGTGATTTATTGATATGACACAGGCTCCCACTTTGAAAGATTTACTTGGAGGAGGTCAGTAGTGAAGCAGAAAATGACCGTCCTCTAGAACGTGCGATCTCATTTGATTTAAATTGTTTTAAGTATTTCTCCTTTATGTAAACAGCTTTTCAATTTCAGATGGGAATTATGATAATATTAAGGCCTTGGTGTTCTGTTATTGTTTTGCAGACTATTTGTCAAACATCTATAAATGTTAGTAATCTAGAATTGATATAGGCTCAGAGACACAGGCAAATGTTATCTTAGGATAACTACCCAAGTAGTGCCTCACAGACTCCAACACGCAGTATATCTTGAGATATAGAAATTGTTATGTGTCCAGGCCCTCATACAACTTGGAAGGAAGCACTTAACTATATCTTTGGTCCAATCAAAATTTTAAGCTGTTCTCAATCACCAGCAATATACCTACCATCAGGACATTTCAATTTTATTGGAGTTGTCATTTGCAGTTTATAGACCTGATTAACTTAACTAGGTTTTGAATTGGATCTCATTTGCAAAGTATGCATTACAACATTTTGAGTTTTTTGGACAATTTAAATTAAAAAAGATCAATATAAGATCTTTATTAGCTGAATATCATACTCGTCACATCCGAATGTTAATCCACGTGAAATGAAGCACCTTTCGGAAGCTTGTTGTAAACGATGATCAGGAGATGACAAATAATTATCCGGGGTGTCAAGTAGGCAGATAGAATAATTGAATTCAAAACTTGCGGTTTGCGTTAGCTTTAATCACCAGGTTTCCACACATGATACTGTAACATGATCTTCATTTGGGCCACTAGGAGGCGCTGTCATGATCATCAAAACAAGTAATCTTTGTAATGGTGTTCGTAGTTGCTGATGCATTGTGATGCATCTGAACGAGATCCATAAGCCGCACAGATCGTCGTTAGATTGAAAAATTAAAGTACAAAGTCATCGTAACAGTGTATTTTTATAGGATGTCATTAGATAATCACAAACCACAAGATATGATAAAGTTGCCAGGGTCTCCATCTCCACAGGCGTTGTTGATTTTAACAACCTCTCTACTGATTTGATCTTTAAAAACGATGATAAAATATCGTTTTAAATTATTGGTCTCTACGTTATGTAAATGTTTACCACCAGTAGAGCTCCATAGACCAGACATGATCATAGATCTAGCTTAACTTTTAAAAAATGACTAATTGAAATTTAAAATGCTGTTTAGTTTAACTTGAGACTAATGCAACAATTTTGTTTTCAGTCGATTTTTGTAGTTCAGCAGAAACTCAGCTTGTTAGCTTTTATATATAGGTCGTGACTTGCAATAATGATGATGGAAGAACATTAACAGAGATGCTAATACAGATTTATGTGTTGTTAATTTTTCTTTTGCCAAGTGATATTCCTGATGAAAATATTTATATATTGCAAATCACAATAATAAAAAACTTATTTAAGTAACAGTGTAAATGAAAGAAAAAAGTATATAAATATGTACTAATACATAATCGAAATTATTTTTCCAAATTGGAACAGAAGTTGAAAGATATTTTACAAAACCGTAACTTAGATTCGTAAAGAAATTTCAATTGTTTACTTAAATTTGATGACTCAGAATGTTTTAGACAACACAATGCTTCATATAAATTCTCAGGGGAAATATCAGACAGTGAATGATAGTTTGAAATTTTTACGACATGAGCATGTGATCAGGAAAACTGAAGCATTTTGAATGTCATCAAAGATGGCAGATTTCTATTCTGATTTAAATCTTGGTTGATTAGGTTTGTGCTGTGAGGCTGTCCTTCTTTGACATAAAAACCCAGTCTCTGATATGGCTGCAATAACTAATTGACTGACCGAGAATCTTCACTCAGGGATGATAATACCAGGTACACACGGACATAGCTGTCTATATATATCTGGCAAACATTTCTTAATTGAAAACTTCAATGTTCTGTCTTAAACAGTGACAGCATCTCCCAGCTATGTTTGATTTGATGTGAATGTATTTCTGGTAGATAGTTAAAACATGTTAGCATTTCTTGGCATATTTCAATGCTTGCGTTGCTGTGTGTCGTCTTGAGGTCTAAACTTAACGTAATCACAAGCATTTATTTGCTCATGTCATTGAATTATTATATGCTTAATTAATCTTTGATCATAGCTGTCAACTTATTGGCAAGCATACACCCTTCACTGAAGGAGAAGCCTCTAATTATATTGACACTACCAAGTTTTCTTGTACTCTTCATCAATTCCAAGGTATCGCTCATGAAAGCATTCATCTCTTTAGTACTGATAGCAGTACTTTACAGAGCATGGGAAACAATCAGTGAGACATTCAACAGTTCAGTTATTTCATAGTTAGCAGTAAGTAACACAGACTTGGTACCATAGCTGCTTGCTCAGAAATTTTAATATTCATTTTTTACTGAAAGGAACATATTGAATTTGATTGATGCAATGGTTAATGCTTCTGTTTATTATCTGATGTAAACCGGAACCACAAATCCTATTTTATTAGTATTCAATAATGTCGTGATTTCTTAAAGTTAATTCTTTTTGAAATTCAATTTCAATACATTAACACATTTATAATAAAGTCTTAAATGTAGAAGTCAAAAGTGTGAATATGTGTAAAAGCATTGTCTTTTAAAGTCCTGAACACAATAAATGCATTAGGAACAAAAAAAAATTTAAATTATTGTTAAAATTTTTGTTCACACCACTCAGTATGCCAATCATCAAGAGAAATTCTACAGTTAAATATCCTGTGTATTTTATTCTAACTGGAACTGCCCAATATTGTTATGTTATGCTTAAGATGCTAATACTCATCAGTACCACAGCTTGTGAAGTAAGCAGGAAAGCTCCATGTATTAGTTGAATGAATCATAGGATGCAACATCTGTTCATTTCATGGGACCCATATGATGGATTTTTTTTTATTTATTCATTTCTTCAATCTTTTTTTTTTTTTTATTATCATTATTCTTTTTCTTTTGGTCTTTTTTTCTTCTTTTTTGTGTGTTTTTAGAGGTTTTTATGTTTTGCATGGGATTTTACGTAAAATTACATGAGCATGTTTGATCATCAATACTGATATATAAATATGGGATCTTGAATGAGCTTTGATTTCATTTGAGATTTTTTTTAATGTGCCTTAGAAGTTTTTTTCATCGACACTTGGTGAGCAAAAATTAAAACTTGGAGAGGGTTGCGAAAATAAAGACTTCTAGGCCACATTTCTTAGAATCTCAAATGAAATGCAAGCAAATATGAGTTACTTTTTATCACATAACTCCGCAAAGTTACATTTTGACAGGTTTAAGTAAAAATGTGGACAACAAAAATTAGAGGCAGACAATGTGTTGAGCAACTTTCAGTTCATGACATAATGTTATCGTCCATACTAGGATATTACTCTGAATATCTAACTGGCCCAGTCAATGGTAAATATTTGATAGTATATTGATTTAGTGACAAAAATATGATATTGGCAAATTCACTGGATAACAGCGGATTATGTGATAAATATAAACACAAACTTAGAGATATATCTAAGTCTGTGATATAGATAATTGAAAGTTACTTTTGATAGTTTATGTAAATAATAATGATAAATAATATTGATGTTAAATATTAAGATTATTTTGAAATCATTCTCATTCATTAAAAAATGTAATAAAACCGTTGTTGGATACTGTATTATTTATATAAGGTACACATAAGATGTAGAATAGTATTGTATGTGAATGTTGTGACAACTAATTGAAAGCGATAGCTGCATGTGTGTTTCAAGACTGTTATCATTGAAAAAGATTATTCAGAATATTGAATACTAAAAAGTATTAGAAATTGGCTCAGAATTGTGGGCTTATTTTCATATATGTGGTGTGTAGGTTTGAGATGTAAGTAGTTTCCATTTGTCAAGTTATAAACATATCTATATGTCTATTTCTGATGGTCAACCTTCTGATGTGCTCAAATAACGTCCAACGAACAACTTTTACGGACATGTACTGGAGTTACGCAGCCTTGAAGATGTGCACTTTACAGAAATCTCTGTATCTCTACTTAATATTATACTAGAAACTTGAGGCGATTTAATATTGAAATCAACTGCGTCAAGTTCAAGATCTAAGTAATATTTGTAAATTGACTCATTAAAGCTAAGAACTAGATTGACATCTCGGGATTATGTAAGAAAAAAAAAGGAAAAGAAAAAAAAAGATTTTTGGATTATTGATATCAATGTCAAATCAGTTATTGTATTTTGGCAATATTAAATCTAATTCAAAGTCTTTTTTTAAAAGCATGGAAATATGATGGATACAAGAAAAGCATAACATACATTGGAAATTGTTTACTTTTATCAACTGCACTTTGTATGCCACAAAACATATATTGAAAAAGTAATATTGCATATTTACTCGAATTCATCATCTTAACTATATGACTGACTACTTTCAGATACAACTGGATTTTGTTTAATTTAGAAACTATGTATCTTATTTATTTTGACATGAAAGTATCTTATATTAACTACAAATTATATGGATGTAAGGGATCACTGTATTAAGTGTTTGTAAAAATGTTTTTCAGTAGATTTACTTACCAAGTTTTCATGCCTTACTTTTTGACATGTGTCAATACATTCCATTTTTGTATCATATAATATTACTTTAGTTGATAATTTTTACTGGTCAAAATGTTCATGATTTTCTTCTTAAACAGTCAAATTAAATGATAGCAAATAAAAATTTTGGGATCTGGATGTAAAACTGTAATACACTTGTGTCTTACTATTTCACTGATATATTTTCATCTCAGGTTAATTTGTACTGTTGAAATAGTGAAAATATCATCCCGGCAGAAATAAGTGGCTGTATGGTATTTCACTGCAGAATTGGTTCTTACAAGTGAAAGCATAAGATAATAGTGAAATGTATGTGAAAAGGCAATGGTGTGTTCAAAATATACCAGGGAGTTTATGAAATCAATGATAGGGGGAAAACGCACATAAAATGTGTATAGAGATGTAGAGTGTTTCCAACTGAAAACAGTTGGAATTTTAAGAATGTGATAAAATTTAGCGACATTGAACACTGATATTGGCTGGTTATATTTGTGAGGCAATGGGTTAAATGACAGGATTAGTGAAGTTTACAACCTTTTTACTTGTTTAAATGTGCCGTTCTGCTTTTCAAGAGAAAAGTGTGAAAAATGTACAGGAACTAACAGAAATACAATGTTTACGTTAAAACATTAACATGAAGTGATGATTGGTAAAGTTTGGAATAGGGGTTGTTTGGTGACCTTTTATTGAAATAATTGATGTTATACATTTTTATACAAGTTTTTTTTTTCAAGTTCTTATAGCGTTAGTTGGCATTTTCCTGTCGAAGTATTACATATTTACAATCCATCCTCTAATGGCTCAATAATTGTTTACTTGTGTTTCTTTTTACTTTTTAATGATCAGGCATCAAAGTATCCAAACAGTATTAACAGCTGATCAATGGTGACTTACCGTCATTTTTAGTATTGTATCATCTTGTGTTTCCTTTATCGGTAATGTCTCTATCTACGTTTATAGACTGAGCTTTGGCATTTTTAAAAATCTCAACAAAGAAAATATATTTAAGACTTGATGAATGTATTACAGAAATAGATAAATAAGTTCTCGTTTGAGAACATGACATGACTTACTAAGATTGATAAAGATTTACATGGGGGAGGGGAAGGGCGAGCCAACCATGAAGTAGAACAAGCTAACGCTTTCGGAACACCTGGTCATATTTTGTTTGTGCTTTCAGGTGTTTCTGTGTAAATCTTTCTTTTGCTCATATGTTGCTGAAGTTGCACTAAATATGAGTTTAGGTAATCAATATGTTCACATGTTGGTACATTCATGTTGATTTTTTTCATAATTAATCTATTTTTGTGTTTAAAATTCAGAATTTACAGAAGAATTCCTCTTTATAATGTGAATGGTAGTATATGATAATCAGATACAAATGTAATATAAAACCCTAAAGTTTAGATCTTAATATTAATTAGACCCAGATCATGTTGTTTTCCTTTCATATTTGCAGATGTTTTTTTTTATGATTGTTATATACATGTTCATTTCTTCGGCTGATCATAATTTATCATTTTTTTATCAATGAGACCACCAATAGCTTTATGTATTCCACAGGAATACAGCATAGAGAAAACATGTGACCTTATCCGGATAAAATTGTTATATAGTTGTAAATATGTGTTAAAGTCACCATTTAAGTGTCCCCATATTTTCTAGAAGGAATATCCTACCTTACTACTAAAACATGAAGTAAATCTTTTGGATCTTTCGATAGTTTTATCATTTATTCAGTGATAGGAGGCATCCCTGGAGAATGTAAATATTGGTTTATTTCTTATCTCACAAAGGGATATGTAGATGGGTAGATAAATTGAGTTTGGTAATTTGGCCTCAATTGTGCCAGATCAGTTAGATTTGACCAGTGGTAAGTTAAAACAAAATCTGTAACCAGCCTCTGATCCACTGGAACCAGATTGTGAACTCTGGGCAAATATAATTCAGGAAAGGGTCCTAGTGTTATTTCAAGGATAAGAATTAGTTTATATCTTCTGTAGATAAATGTATAAATAGCATTGTTATATTTTCAGATGACATGCATTTCTATTGATGAAAATAAAAAGGAACAAACTAAATGAAAGCAGGTCTTTTGGTCATTTCTTTACTATAACTGCAAACAGCTTCTGTTTCATTGAAGTTTACCAACAATCAAGGTTTTGAATTTGGCAAAAAAAACTACCTACTATATGAAAACTGTAAGTTCTTTATTATGAAAGCTTACAGCTTAAAAACAGACCAGCTACAAATGTTTTGGATTAGCACAATAGCAACTTATATGGAGATATTAAGAAGTTGTACAGAAAATATGCGGTTTATGCCAAGAAATGCATTAAACTGATTAAAACATTGCATATGGACTGTCAATGTTATTTTAGGAGATGTTTTTGCCATGCTTTGAAACACGAAAAAGTCCTCACAACGTAAACAGCTAAAGTGAAAAGATAACCAAAAATTTACGAGCTAGTCAATGAGCAATGTAATTGATGAAACGAGGGCAAACTATGACTGAAAAACAAAACAAGATATTCACAGCGACTGATGGGAAAAGTACCATGACAACAAGATCAGGTGTCCTGGAAGGACAAACACTACTGCTGGTGGTATTCGTTATGTCAGTCTAGGTGATTCCAGGTAAGAAACGTCACATTAACGGAAGCACCAGGCATACCAACTCATTTTCCAATTTTCAGATCATGGAAAGGCATCCTGATGGCAATCAGAAAAGTTCTCGTATTCAAGCTGTATCTCACACTCCAAAGTTCCATCTCAGTTGCTATACACATACAATAAGAGAAATGCTTTTAAATTGCTAATTCCGCATGCGGACTGTCACACTTCTTTCTCAGAGCACTGTATATAACTAATCAGGAAACACTACGTGCATAGGTGGTACAGAATGTCATTAAATATTAGTTGTGTAGAAGTGTAGCTAAACACAAAGCACTTAAAATTCAACACTCGAAAAAAACTCCTCTCAAGATAGAAAAATACGTTTAAAGTTATACAAAATATGTCCTGGGTTTAAACAACGAAGGATTAAAGAACTCACCAAAATTGCTGGTTATACAGTAATTCATTCAGACATATACATTTTAAATTGGCCTTTTTCCCTTCCATTCATCTGGTTTTGGATTTCTCCTTTGTTCAAAGCTGTCACGTTTCATCGAATTTTTAAACCCAATTATTTGTCTTTCTGTGACGATGCTCTAGCACTTTTGTATTTTCATTTGTACGTGACAGTGATGACACAACAATACAAAATGAACTAAATTTTCCTTCGTCATTTAAATGTACAACGAGAGTCTGTCGGTATACGTGTTTCAGGCTATGAACTGTATCAAATATAACAAAGAGTGTTTCATTTAAACGAAAATTATTTTAGGATGTGTCAATTTTCAAAACATATCTATATTATAAAGGTCGTTCTGTAAAGTCCGCGAAAAAGGTAAATAACAACGAAACCACAAGGCAAACTAAAGAACATTGATAACGTCGAATTTATATCGAATAAATTAGAAATAGAATATTTTCAGATCATGAAAAGGGTTGACTCTTCTGTTAGTAATTAAGGTATCAAGATTATTAATCACTACGTAACTGCATGTATAATCGAGATCCACTGGTGTAAATCTCCAAGAGCATTTCCTGTGCTGTGTGGTTTTTTTTTTTTTTTTATAATTATTTTTTTTTATTTTTGTTTTTCTCTATTTTACTGTGTGTGTGTGTTTTTTTCGTTAGTTTTTACATTTTGTTCTAGATTCACTAAATACATGTCTGCATTTTGTACCACAGCAATCAAAATCCCTTACATAAACTCTAGACAAGCAATCGTGAATTTTATCACTTATTCCGTAATTCGTGTTATACCAGATGACATGTTGATGGCTCTAAAGAGAACCCCACGATAACCTTAGCATTACTTATCACCGGAAACTTTCAATTGGGAAGTCTATCGTCTTGGATTTATCCCACAAACGCAGCTCCAAAACAAAGAGTACTGCCTAGCGGGTGTCTTGATGGCTAGCAATCTAGTGACCAGAGAAGTTCTCCGCTGGTGGTTCTAAATTGGCTGGTTGGTTAGATCACCATCAGAAATTTCCGTGGGAGGTCCATTGTAGAATTTGAGATATACGTTTCGTTCAGAGGGAATGTTATATCTGATATTGAGAACATACAAGGGAGGATTTCAGTGAACCTGCAGTGTCAGACGAATAGGTAAAGACGAAATCGGATCTTCATTTCCGGAATGCTGCTAAGCAACTCTCATTTGTGAGGGAAATTAACCATTAATTAGGAAAGACGAAACAACCTCACTTTGACTACGAGGTGTACCTTCCTGCTGACTGACTTGGTTGATCAAAATTTAATACCAGGAATAACGGCGACACATATCACCATTCCAATGTCTGGAATAGTGTGTAGAAGGGTTAATTGGAGACTAGGATCATTAACCCGAGGCAAGTGTGTCCGGTGTTTGAGATATACGTCCAAGTTGAACTGTCTTTGAAATCCGAGCAAATGTCACTGGACACAAGACATTGGAGGCCATGTCTAAGTAAATGAGAGTTAACTGGTATGAGGATTGGTCACCACAGGAACATTTCACGGCAATACTACCAGTGATTCGTCCGTAATGATCCATATATATTCCGTTATCAGATTGTTCCGGTTTTGATGGTATCCCATTGTTGTAATACTGAGCTCATGTATTAGATTACCCGTACGACGAGGTCACTACCCGATTAGTAAAATGCTATCGTTAGATACTTAATGTGTATAAATACATTTAGTACGAAAGCATGTTTTATTCTTGAAGGTTCCAATTGTTGTTTTTCATCAGAGATTTCCAGTAGTGATGTTTTTCGTAGAAATCATGAACCGGGTTATAAATAAATGGTTTTGTTATAATTTTCCATTTCAAGTTTCTGTTTTTCAGTACTTTATTCCATATTCCAAAATAGCAAAAACCGAGGCCACCGAATCATAATGGTCAATGATTTTCTTGTCTAGGGAGATTTAATTGTCGTAAACCAAACCAATGCAACCTGCTGTTGTGTTAAACCAGGCTTACCGATTTCATTTTGTTTTAAACATTGCGTTTTTTCTGATGGAATATAAAGTAAGGTGATATGAGATTGAATTATTCCTTCAAACGTTCATTTCAATAGTTCCCTTTTTTCTAACATTGTAATAGAAATAGGAAAATCGAAACTTTAAAGCATCCTTGACACAGTAATATAGGTAGAAAGCATTGTTCTCTTAATCAACACAGTGATAATTAATTGTATTAAATAAGTATTAGAACATAGTATTAAGTAGAACATAGACTGGATGTAGATCTGAATGATTGCTGTCAGGTTTCAAAAATCACGTGCAGTTTAAAGAACTCATCGCGTCTTCACCAACATACTATGGTGATGTCGCAAATAAAAATAGATTGAAGTCATTATGTCAATATTTTAGTTTTCCAGGCAGCGATAAAAATGTTGTTTCATACATAGACTCAACTACCTGGTGAGCGGGTTCCCCCCCCCTTCTTTGTCATTGCATGAAAACTTATCAAACTGGCTACACATTTTCTGTGAGATGAAGCATTATTTGACCATTACAAGTAATTTATGCAAAAATAACTTCTCGTCTGATTTTCTCTACATATATAAAAATATCTATTTTTTTTTACATTTTAATGTAATTACATACTGTATATTAAAACAAAATCTTTTTGACTTTTTTCAATCAAATTTTGTTTTTTCCTCAGTCGCTTCTTCCGTTTCAAAATTCATGCTTTTAGCATTAATGTCGATTCGCAGAAGGACGAAACAGTTGTATGATTAAGTCTGATTAATCATTTGACTCTACTCTATCAACTTTGTGCAGCTGATGCATGTTGCATTAGACATAACATGAACAGTATCTAATATCTGAATGAAAACGTTTGCTACAACCATCCACCATATCACATTATGGACTTTTACTGACATCAACGAACTTGTTTTTTGTACTTGGTTTGTCTGTATTTTGATGGGACGTTATTACGTACAAGATATTTATTGCTTTGTACAGTGTTGTACTTTTGATATTATATTTGTAAACGACTCTACATTGATTTCATAAACAGGTAATCGAGTTATATTATCAATTTTATCATCCAACACAAACTGTCAGATTCGAGTTAGATTTTGCCGCAAGGCTGATACATTAAATGTGAACGAAATGTCGTTGGAATGAGTTATCTGTTTTTCTACATTTCAAACCACGGTTGATAAGAGTGCACAAGTCTTTCAGTTTTCCCCCGTTTGTTTCGCTGTGTAATGAATCGGTACCTGTGGAACAGTTGTTATTCTTGTACTGATAACAAGACATCTGCTTTTCTGTTGTTTGGTTTTTACAATGGACTTAGATGTAGTAGTCTGTGGTTTTCACAGCCTCGCAAACATTTTACCCAATGGAAACGCCGTAATCAGCCCAAGGTAACGTAATTATCTGTAGCATGGTATGGTGAAGTATGGTGAAATGTACCAGGGTCAAACTATTATAATGGCGAAGTAAGCCGCGGTTCATTTCACCATTATGGCGAGCCCTTACATAGTAAAGTTAAGTAGCCTTATATTTTGCTTTCAACTGATGTTTCTTCGCTTAATCTTTTATCATGTTCCTCCATTCATGATAAAAATACAAAAATTGGGAAATTGATAGTTGGGCAAATTCATTGTAAAGTGAAGCATTTAAATCTTTTTGATTGCTTATCAATTTCTCTCCCCAATTTTTTAATCTTTTTTCTTCAAATTACCACGATTCAATTTTGAAACACATAAATAACAAACCATAAGTCTGGAGTAGGGAATTTTGGGACTGGGCAGGGGGCTTCAATTTACCATTATGGCCAAAAGAAAATTTCACTTTTTTCTTAGTAATTAACATTTTTCACCAACATTGCCATGATAAAGTGAGCTCCTTGCCCTACCATCAATTTCCTTTTTTTTTTTTTTAGGTTTTATCATGTATGGAGAAATATAATTAATCAAATTGATAAAACGTTAAGCGCGAAGAAACGTCAATTGAAAACAAAATATAAAGTGGTTCACTTAACCAGGGAGGGGGGATTCATGTCACAATTCACAATAATGATACTTTAGATCACTTTACCATCGGCTTTCCTTTATCATACGACAACCCCATGAATTACAATGGAATCGGCGGTTCACGCTGATCCCCAAGTGTAGGAGATAACACAGTCGGAAGAAGTTTCCACATTAGTCACCTCATATGACAACATACCTAATAGTAATATAAACTCATAATTCTTTTGTTGTCAGCGACTTGCAGATATAATGATAACGGGGAGATACTGTGAATTAAAAATCAATTACATGTCATGTCTCAACCTAGATTCAGGCATTCCAATGTTCTAAAAATAGAAACAATTTATATTGTACTAAATGACCTCTTTTGTGGTTTACTCACATCACATGTCAATAAAGAGAATCTAGTGCTTGACAATATTTTTGTCATTAAGTACCCCGTAAAGCTAAACTCACATGACGTGTAACTCACAACTACTGCTAATTCAGTGTTAACAAGGAATCATTGTTATGGCCTTGATATGGGACTTCATATATACTAAATATACTAAGGGATCTATTTCACTTGTCAATTCTAAAATAAAATCTTTAAAAATTAAGTTTTTGTTTTTTTTTGTTTTTATGTTTTTTGTTTTTTGGGGTTTTTTTTTTGGGGGGGGGTAACAAATCGCTGTAACAAGACATGTACAAACGAACACCATTATTTACAAAGGAATTAAATAATTGCAGGCGTTATGTATTGTATCATTTGTAAAATAAAGCATTTTAAATGTCATATTGGAGATTCTATTTTGTTTATTCTCTGATATGAAAAATCCGATAGAGCGTTCGGTTAATTTAATGTGATCTTCATCAGATTGTATCAAAGCGGAAAAATCAATGTTTCAAGTTTCCATTTTTTTGTGTGGGGTGTCAACAGCCAGCAGATATGCTCAGAGCAAATAGTTTTAGACTGATGCATATTTGTGGGGATTGTGTTTGCGTGTGTGTCAGGGGAGGGGGTTAGCTTTTTATGATTTACAATCATCCTCGAAATGATATGAATTACAATTCGTCGTTTTTAGGCTATACCCTATTTAATTCTTTAATTTGCAGTACAATCACTTGTACAGTCACTTGTAATGGACCTGTAGTCCCCGGTCACCCTAATGTTGTGATTTAATACAAGTACATTGATTTGTTCTTCTTAAATCGTCATATCTTTATGTAAAGAAATTTATTGAATGATACGGCTAGTGTACCTACCATTAAGATTTTGTTACTTCATCCGATCAATTTGGATTTTTTTTCAGTCGCCTACTTGGCTTCAAAATTTAGGCCCTTAGCATCACTGACGTCCTAGAAGGACGAAGCCGCTGTATGACGTACATCACTGACGTCCTAGAAGGACGAAACAGCTGTATGATATAGCATCACTGACGTCCTAGAAGGACGAAACCGCTGTATGACGTACATCACTGACGTCCTAGAAGGACGAAGCAGCTGTGTGACGTAGCATCACTGACGTCCTAGAAGGACGAAACCGCTGTATGACGTACATCACACGCCCTAGAAGGACGAAGCAGCTGTATGTCGTTGCATCACTGACGTCCTAGAAGGACGAAGCAGCTGTATGATGTAGCATCACTGACGTCCTAGAAGTACCGAACAGCTGTTTGATGTAACATCACTGACGTCCTAGAAGGACGAAGCTGCTGTATGATGTAGCATCACTGGTGAGACCTAGAAGAACGAAGCAGCTGTATGTTGTAGCATCACTGACGTCCTAGAAGGACGAAGCAGCTGTATGATATAGCATCACTGACGTCCTAGAAGGACGAAGCAGCTGTATGATGTAGCATTACTGATGAGACCTAGAAGGACGAAGCAGCTGTATGATGTAGCATCACTGATGAGACCTAGAAGGCCGAAGCAGCTGTATGATGTAGCATCACTGATGAGACCTAGAAGAACGAAGCAGCTGTATGATGTAGCATCACTGATGAGACCTAGAAGGCCGAAGCAGCTGTATGATGTAGCATTACTGATGAGACCTAGAAGGACGAAGCAGCTGTATGATGTAGTATCACTGATGAGACCTAGAAGGACGAAGCAGCTGTATGATGTAGCGTCACTGATGAGACCTAGAAGGACGAAGCAGCTGTATGATGAAGCATCACTGATGAGACCTAGAAGGCCGAAGCAGCTGTATGATGTAGCATCACTGATGAGACCTAGAAGGCCGAAGCAGCTGTATGATGAAGCATCACTGATGAGACCTAGAAGGCCGAAGCAGCTGTATGATGTAGTATCACTGATGAGACCTAGAAGGACGAAGCAGCTGTATGATGAAGCATCACTGATGAGACCTAGAAGGCCGAAGCAGCTGTATGATGTAGTATCACTGATGAGACCTAGAAGGACGAAGCAGCTGTATGATGTAGCGTCACTGATGAGACCTAGTAGGACGAAGCAGCTGTATGATGTAGTATCACTGATGAGACCTAGAAGGACGAAGCAGCTGTATGATGTAGCGTCACTGATGAGACCTAGAAGGACGAAGCAGCTGTATGATGAAGCATCACTGATGAGACCTAGAAGGCCGAAGCAGCTGTATGATGTAGCATCACTGATGAGACCTAGAAGGACGAAGCAGCTGTATGATGTAGCGTCACTGATGAGACCTAGAAGGACGAAGCAGCTGTATGATGTAGCATCACTGATGAGACCTAGAAGGCCGAAGCAGCTGTATGATGCAGTCTATTTGTCTCTAGTGTGTTCAACTCTAAACTAATAATAAAAGGTGATATTCACTTGCGTCTTTTGTTAATCTATATGTAGGAATAGCAAACAGTATTCATGAAATCATCGCGTAGCGTTGCAGATTAGACTAGTAATAATAGTATCTTTATTACACAGGTAATTATGTTTCAAAATTATTTGCGATGATATCAACTTTTACCTTGTCATTACAAACTAAATGTGAAAATTCATAAAAATTCATGGAAAATTGTACGGAAAAATACTTCTGTTTTTTCATTTTTGTTTTATTAGCTCCAATTTATTCGTCAAGGTGACTTTGAAGTTTTCCTGTTATGAATTCGCTATCATCGATTGTCTCGTTCACAAAATGTTGACTAAAGAAACAAGTTAATAATCAGAATCAATGTTCATTATGCTGTGTTAGTGAAAAAAATAACAACCGTTCGTAAACCTTGCTTAGAGAAAGGTCGTCTACTTGTCGAGATATCGGAGTTCTGTTTTAGTTTTTTAGTACAGACGCTCTTAGAAATATTGGGTTGCAGAAACAAATATGTTTTAAAGAACGCTGATCGATTAACTGTCATTTTCGTATGTAAAATCGTCAATTCAAACACTTTATTGCTTGAACACCGGATACAACTTTGTCGTACGGTTGATGGAGAGATTAAATAGGCACAAACATTACTCAAAATATCATGTAACACAGACGCAGGAGAACAAGTTAGGATGCACTTTCCTGGTGATATACCTTAGTGCATACAGTTAACTCAACGCTTCCGATATCTAAAACACATTTCTGAAAAAAAAATCGTTGAAAAAATATGAAAAAATAAATTTCACATTTATCAGGCAGTGCTTTATGTTGGGACGAAGATATGACCTTGAGACTTATTAGATGAAAAACGTAGACTTATTAGCAATCGGAACCCGTTGACATTCTTCGGAAACGAAAAAAAAGTAAATTCTCATGTACGGAAAGTGCTTACGGTTTCCCAATTGATATATGAGGATGCTAGTTTAAAGTATTGCGTTGAACACTTTCACATGTTTGACAATGTACTGCTTGCTTTCTTAATGCATTTTAAAGACGATACTGCACGTATATGGCATATTTGATAGCAATTATTGATAAAGCATAGTGAAAGAATTATACTCTTAGATACATTATGGACAAATTCCATGTTTGGAATGAAAATGATAAAAAAGGTTATGAATCTTTGTCAACTTTGTCCATTCTATCAATGATCGTTTGTAAGGTTACATGAGAAAAAGTCTCAGGATGGCCTATTTCGCTCCCCTTTTGTCCGGCATTATGCGTCGTTCGTCGTAAACTTTTTAAACATTTTCAGCTTCTTCTGGTAAATTCCTGAACCGATTTCAATGCAATTTTACAAAAATCTTCCTCATTAAAAAGGGCACAAAATGTAAATAATATAGTCTCCAAACCTGAGGGACCTGAGGGGCGGGGCCAAAAATTCGTCAAATTGACTGAAATTTAAAAGATGTTCTACGGTTCTCTCAAGGATTTAAAGTTGACAATTTTATAAGATGCACATATTGACCTCGGCTGACCCCCAGGTGCTGTTGGTCAGGCCAAAAATGCGCCAAATTGACCGGAATTTCAAAGATGTTCTACAGTTCCTGGAAGGAAGATTTTAAGACAAATTCAGATCCTGAGTGTAATTTCTTTTATTTCAAATTTGGGTTTTAAGCCTTTGGGTTTAAAGCCTTAGTATGGGACAGCAGTTAATATATTTGCAATTTAAATTTTCATTATGTACAATATAGTCAAAGCTATATTACCTTTTTTAACATGACATGTTATAAGGAGCATTGTGAGTTAGGTAACGCGTTAGGGCATTTTGCCTCTTGTTTATCAAATTAAAACAATAATTGTTGAAACAAAATGTGTCGTGAAGACAGATACAATATCGACTATTTAAATAAAAAAAAACTTTGAAGCTTTATATAAGACCAGGCTTTGTGCTGGTAACAAGGAACGAAAAAGACAGAAAAAAATCTACATGGAACAATTTGACCTTGTGATAATACATTGACAGCTTTTTTCGTGATTTTAAGCACCATGATGATATTGCGATATAATTTAATATACATATATATATATTGTTATCTTTTTGTGATATATGGATGTTTCATCAATTTAATCACCGTCTGTCATGATATTTTAAACAATACAGTTCCATCACTATGTAAAATCATACATAATTCTTAGTGATAACGACGGCGTTTTCACCACGGCTGCTTCGGTAATTGGTTGGACTCTCTAATACGGAGGTATGACATTATAATATTTACCACACAATCCACTAATTATACCTTGAGGAATGGCTTCGTCTAGACATAAGCTTATTTAAGAAAAGCAATATTATTGTAAAACCGATGAAATGAAGAATATATCGTGTCTTGTAACGCGACTACGTTACAGAGCTGGTTCCAGACGGACGTATCATAATGCGATACAGAAATGTATCTTGACGTCAGATAACTGAAAATATGAAATAGACTTCATCGCAACAACGAAAAGAAATGTATTTCTATCCGTTGACGAATCAATCAAATGGTATGCGTGGTTTTTTCTCGTGATATTTAAATTCTTCATAAAAAGGACCATGAAAGTTAATATCGTTTCATGTTTTTTGGGTTATTAGCTTTTGCTGTTGTAATAAAGATCAGCTTGAAATAAATAGGAAATGCGATTACTGACACTCCTTTCTGAAAGGACACGGCCTC
The DNA here is from genome assembly GCF_031769215.1 of Ylistrum balloti. NCBI lineage: Eukaryota > Metazoa > Mollusca > Bivalvia > Pectinida > Pectinidae > Ylistrum > Ylistrum balloti. The sequence continues at coordinate 3,400,597 of NW_026782299.1, forward strand.
TATGTTGCTATCAATCGCTGTATTCTTTAGCGTTGCTATGGATACTACATAGTTGTTAATATTTGCGGGGAATGGTTTTAATGACTGTACAAACATATGGCTGTGTACCATACTTAAGAGTATTTCGTAAAAATACGTTAAAATCCAAGAAAAAATATGCAGAGGGCGAAATCATAAAAAAGATCTAGTTTCTGGTTGACAACATCTTTGTCGAGTTTGGTGGTAAGATCTTCCAATAGACTATTGGCATTCTTACTGGAAATAATTGTACCCCACTGTTGGGGGATTTGTTTTTGTTTTCTTACGAGCGAGGTTGAAGAGCTTACTAAAAAATATTACAAAGACCTTGTAAAGTCGTTTAATTTCGATAAAACAGGAGACACTTTATTTTCTGGAAAACCCGTCTTATTCTCCTTATACTTTTTCAGGAGTTTCCTTGTAAATCTTTCTTATTTCATAAGACTCGTTTTCAAATTTGACTCAAAAACAAGGTTAGACATTAATTTGATATACATGTAGCTTGTTTCATATCGACCATGAAATTTATCAAGTATAAACGTAAATAAACATGAGGTATTTTGGATTTTTTCTTACTCATCCATGGCGCTTAAGATAACATGAATCAAACGTATTGTGTTATTATTTGGCTCTAATTTAGTTCCTTTTGCGATTTGAAGCTTGACGTGTTTGATGTTCGTTAGTGTGACAGGTGGTTTCATTGTGTTAAGTTTTTTTCTCATTTTAAGCATTGCTTACATGATAACGCAGATGAGGAAGAAGTCGCCTATCCTTCCGGAACACCTTGTCTGCTTCTCCTTGTACTTTGTCAGGAGTCTCGGTTTAAAATTTTCTTCCGTTCACATTTTGTTCTAGTTTCATCATTGGATTTGAGTTTGAATCTATATTCCGTTGACGTGTCTGTATTTTCTTCGTTATTCCCTTGTCGATAATTAAAAAAAAACTAATATATTGCAAGTAGTGTTTAATATAAAACAGTACTTTTATTTGCAAAGCTGCAAAGGTATGACTTTTTATGTACACCAGTATTAGATTGTTCTCATCAATTGGAAATAAGTAGTTTGACATATGTATGGAGAGGTGCGATAGGTACATAACATAATACTTCTCTCACCTTAAATACAATGAACACGTCGATATTTTCCGTTAGGTTTTTTTTTCTCTCTCTCTCTTTCTACGTCACTAAAATTAACGCAACGTGCAATAAATATGATAAAAGGGATTTAATTTGTATTTGAGCAATGGATTTAGTTACGGCTTTCTAATTATTTCCATTCTGCGCTAAGAGGCCTCGTTGAAATCTGATGTATGCTGATATTTTTTTAATTTCGTAGACCATACATAACGATGAAATACTGCAAACGTTTCCAGTTAAGAGCTATCGTCTGCTTTCTTATTTTTAAAATTACTGATCAGCATCAATCGCTCTTCTTCGAATGAAATTGAACTCGGTGATTCCAATAAAACATATCAACGCTTGGTATATCAACACTTGTTTATTTTAAGTGAAGTTGAGTGCAATTGAGATATCACTTTTCTTGAGGCTGCTCGAAGAAGTATGCTTAGACGTTTTTAGGCTTCGCGAGGAATCATGTTTTGATATAAAAACTGGACCAGTTGTATTTATTTCATTGGTTCTGATATATTACTTTCACAATGGAAATCAAAAGTTAAATATAGGAAAGTGCCGATGTCTCGAATTACTTTTCTTTCAACAAATACCAACATGTCAGTTTAATCATAATAAAAATGTCTACTTACAAATAAGATCATTTTAAAGTTGAATTTTGTAACAAAAATGTACCATCAAGTTTTGGATTCATAAAAAAAAAAGAAGAAAAAAAAACAGAAAAATTACAACATGCCAATATAACCAATTTACAATCTAGAATTCATTAAAAAAAAACCAAGGCAAAATAGATAATAGGACAAAAGAAAGGTTTACATGAGATTCCTGAAAAAGGTCAAGGAGAATTAGATCAGGGGTTCCGTAAAAGTAAGCGTCTGTGCTTCATCGACGACACCCGAGATTTAAGTTTTGGTCAATCCGAGTAAGTAATGTTACGATCTCAAATGAAAACAAGGTATATAACAACGGATACAACTGGCAACTTAACGAACATCAAAGACGCCTAGCTTCATTTAGCACAAAGAAAAAAAATATTTCTCAATGAGATCTCAATGACGACCGCAAAACGCCCCATCAACCTGTATCTTTTAAAACTCTGTGCTACGAGTTTGTCTGTCAGTTGACGACTTCTTGCACGAAAAGCAGGCACTTGACTATCGATTCAACTGCGACATGTAAACAACTTAAGATGGGGTTGCCGGTCTGTTGCTATTCGGAAATGGAAAATTCACAAAATGGAAATCAAAATAATTATGCTTTCCATCGGAGGTAGGTTTGTAACTTTTTCTCTTTGTTTTGATTTATTGTCACAAATCTATTAAATTTATTTCATTAATACGTAGGTATATTCAACATTTTTAAAAACTTTTTTTTTCTGTTGGAAACCAAATGCTATGGGCAGGATATGAACAAAAGAAAGATTTGCACAGATATAGCTGAAAAATTACTAGGAGAATAAGTCCAGGTGTTCTAGAAGAATAATCGAAATCTGTTTCATCGACAACACCCGCTATGAAAACCTTGGTCAATCCAAGTAAATAATGTCACGTTCAAATGAGAACAAGGTACACATCATCAGAACACACAGCTCAAGAGCATCAAACACATCGAAATTTGGAACTGAAACACTCATTGGTACGTGATTTGACATGCTCTGCGATAAATTGACTTTTGTATGGCAACAAAAACAGATTAATATATTGAGTGGTACATTCAGTCATCATGGGTGTATTGAGAAACTGATGCAACGGCAACCAGCGGGACAAAACACTCGGCCACACTATAATGAAAACCAGTCGTTATTACAATACAGAACCTTTACTATTTCGATCATTGTGAGCATTATATACAAATATAATATATATAGATATATATATTTGAAAAGAATGAAATCAACACGACAAATGTATTCCGCTAACGTTTTTAGGAGATACATTTATTATAATGTTTTGGTAACGACATTATGACCAAAATATACACTACATAGGATATACTATTTAACCAGAAAATATCGTAATTCACTCAGTCTCTGTATGCATCGCTCATCATCATCATCATCATCATCATCATCATCATCATCATCATCATCATCATCATCATCATCATCATCATCTATATATATATGTCTGTTTATTTGGTTGACGCATTTTTCTATTCTGTATTCGTATATATTTTACTGTTTTCAGAACCTCATGGAATGTTTCCTGTTGAGAACAAGTGTTGCTGCCTGCCAGTCACACCGAACATAGCATCAGGGAAGTGAAAAGGTTGGGTTCAGTATGGACTCTCAGTTGGATTCGTTGGATGTTACATGTCGTATGGTGATGAAGAACCTGTGTATTTCCATCAGCTCTTATTATTATATATATGGGTTTGTCATGAGCAGAGATTTCCGATACCATCATATTAGCGTTGTTACAATACACATATAATTCATCTGGTAGGCGGTCTGCGGCGCACTTGTAATGCACTCGTTCTTTACCTTGACAACCGGGATTCCTTTAAACAGATTCTTATTTTTTTTTATATAGATATATAATAATTTTGGAAGAACACGTCCGTGTATATAACGTTCAAGGCTCGGCAAATCTCGGGGGCTAACGTCCCATCAGCAATGTTTACCATCTGCAATTACGAATATTGTACAAAAGACAAACACATGGATTGCACCTGTAATGCATATTTTAGAATTAGATTACAGTAGGGCCTAACAGCGTATTAAACCGAAGTTTCGCACTTAAAAGACCCTTATGTTTACTTGTTATCTATGATGATTATTATGTACTTGGGTTAGTATGGGAGATTAAGCCATAAAAATCTGTTATATATTGTCTTATCGTGCACCGTAGTCTTACAGAAGTAGTTTGCAGGAATCCGTGACAATGCCAGCCTAATGGAGCCTTGAATGGCGCCACTGCATTAAGAATTTATTTTGTTATATGACAACGTCGCAATCATTGTAAATTTATGATTTGATCATTACATGATAATCGACAATTTGCTGTTAAATCAGACATTACAGTCGAGCATTGCTATACAAATTCATATCTGTGGCCGAATAAATTACTGTGTATAGGCTTATTATTTGTGAAATTTGTAATTGTATCAGTAATTATGTTTCTAAATGAGCGAAAATCTAATTTGGACAAACCAAACTATTTCGATTAAGATTTATTGTATTATGGTGTCGCCAGTGGACCAGAAGGCGCTGAACACCTGATCTTATTTTCCTTGAACGTTTTCAGGGGTCGCCGTGTAAATCTTACTTTTATTAATATTTTGCCCATGTTTAATTGAATATGAGTACTGCTGACGTGTCGGTATTTTCAAAATGACGACAGCTTCAGGAGTAAAAAAAATAAAAGAAATTACCTAGAGGTGCGAGCTAGCAGATGAATGACATTTATTACCTGAACGATATCTAATGGACGATTGCATTTATATTTTTACGTGTTCTTTTTATGTCTGATCAATATTTGATTTCGAGGTTCGTTTTTATTTTATTGCCAGTGTACAAGTGTCTTTAAACTGATAACTATGGCCCAACTGGACAAAAAGTGATTGATGATTAAATCATCATTCACAATGTCAAGCAAGGAAAGGCTGTAAATATCATGAAAAAACACTCATTGATTAGGAGATGAATTTCAGGATAATTATGAATTCCATTGAACACCATCTCAGAGAATGGGTAAAACGAGAACATGCTGGGGTGGATTCACTTTCTGAGTGTGTTTAACCTTTCGGTCCATCATTTTTAAAGGAATTTGTAATTTGAAGTCAAATGAAAACAGGTCAGCTTTCCTCGATTCTGATGTTAAATCCACACTTCAAGCTGTACGTGACAGGTATATCATCGTGCCTGCAGATAAGACGTTCAGTAACTTGTCTGCAAACATTATTACATTTCCTGTATACAGAAAGATCTGGGCTTGTTTGACAACGACGGAAGCCCCACCAATACCTTATCCACTTTCCAAAAAATAAATACGTACTAAACATCTGCGTCGAGTTTGGTAGTAAGATATTCCAACAGACTATTGGCATACCTATGGGAACTACAAAGTAATTGTGCCTCTGAGCTTTTGTTTTCATACGAGATTGCATTTTAGTAGAGCTTATCGAAATAGGTCAAAAAGACTTTGCATAGTCGTTCAATTCACTTTCGGGTATGTCGATGACGTCGCGGCTTTTAATAACTAGAAATTATCCGTCGTATATACCCAACAGAATTGGAAATCTGGAAGACACGACAGACTCGTCTACAACAGCCGCTTATCTCGATCTTTTCCTACAATGAAACCAACATGGACATCTTTTCATAAAGCTGTATGATAAGCGTGATGATTCCGTTTCCCTATCTGAATTTACCATTTCTGGATAGCAACAGACCTGTATCCCAAGCTATGGTGTTTTACATATCGCAGTGAAATCGATATCCAATTTCCTGCTCCCAATATCATGACATTCAAGCAAGAAGTCGTCAACTGACGGACAAACTCGTAACACAGGGTTTTACGGTCATCATAGTGTTCTCATTGAGAAATATTCCTGTTCATTGTTCATAAAAGCTGGACTTCGGGTATCGCCGATGAATAAGATGACGCTTTCCCTTCCGGAACACCTGGTCTTATTTCCTTTGTCCGCTTTCAGGAGTTCATATTTTACCATAATTCTATTGAACTTGAGTTTGTATTATGATTATGTTGGCATGTTGGTATTCTCTTGTTTTCATGAATTCATAGCTTAATGGTACGTTTTATAACAAAATTCAGCTCAAAAATATCGATTTTATTGCAAGACAATTTCATAATTTCGAAATAATATCTTGGAGTATTCTATCTCATAGGCGTTGATTAAAGCTGAAGTTGAAACAAGAAAATACCATCCTGTGAACAAAATCTTCTTTAAAACAAGAAATTGATTAATCGAACGCAAAAGCATTGAAAATAATTATCGAGTGTCTTGCGACAATATTGAAACCATACAATGTCAAGCAATTGTCAAAGTAATCTTTTATTACACGTTTTCAGAAATGAGAAAAATCTAATGTAAATCGGGTAGAAAAAGTGTGTTTATTGAATAGAAAGATCTAGTATGTCACTTGTTTCTTGAATAAGGACAAGTGCATCAAAGAAATTTAATTTACGTGTCATTTGTTTTCATCTGACAATTCTTACATATTTTGTTATTTTGATGCGCTACACATGAACAAGTTGGTTTATTTCTGCTTTTCAGATATATGTAACAGTGTATGAGAATTGATATCATAACGCGCATTGATCGGCAGTTTTATTTTTGGGAACGGAAATTATTTGCCTATGCAAAACAGAAAGCAGCTCAAAGACAGTACAAAAAATGCGCATGTTAATTGCAACTTTTAGTGCTGAACAACGAATTAAACGGACGTCTCGCACTTAGAGTACCTTTATGTTTACTTGTCATTGATAACGATGGTGTTCGTTACTTCGTATGAGTGATATAAGTTATAAAATATCTATATTATATATTGTCTTGCCGTGACAATGCCCACTTAATGGAGCCTTGAATGGCGCCACTGCATTAAGAATTCCTTTCGCTATATGACAACGTCGCAATCATTGTAAATTTATGATTTGATCATCACATGATAATCGACATTTTGCTGTTAAATCAGACATTACAGTCGAGCATTGCTATACAAATTCATATCTGTGGCCAAATAAATGATTTTGTGTATGGACACATACGTGTTATTTCTGATTACATCAGTGATTGTGTTTTATTGTATTACGCTGTCGTTAGTGGGGCAGAAGACGCTCCACCTTCCAGAACATTTTTTTTTTCATTATATTTTTTCAAGGATTTCCATGTAAATCTTTCTTTTGCTTATATTTTGCCCATTGTCGAATTTGATTACTGTTGACATGTCGGTATTTTCAAAATAATGATAGCTTCGGGATTAGAAAAGTAAAGCCAGTACTTACAGGAGAAAGCAAGACTTTTATTACCTAAACAACATCATCTTCAATACTCCAGTGGTCACTTTCGCTCTCTGCACCCCTGAAATATGTCAGGGCAAAGTTGAAGGTACAAACAACGTAATTTGATTGGTTTTCAGGAGAAAACTGGCCAATCACAGGCACATACGCTCCTTTTGAAGATTACAAAGAAGCGACATCCAACTTCAAAGCCTTAACAATATATCGTTATGCGACCTCAACATTCCTTTGATGTACATCAAAGGATCAAACTAGTCTTTTCGTCTTGTCTACAAGATGGAGCACATGGAACTTTCAATTTTGCCAATACTTTGAACCATTTCATAGTTAAGATCACCACTACTTGGTTTAGGTCTGGTTCTTTAATGTTCGGTAATCTTGTAATGGAGTGTCTTTTACATGGAAACTTCATGTCAATTATATACCATTCCTTTTAACTTAATACGTCTTATTTCGTGTATTTAAAGGTGAATTGAATATTCGACAACATTGGTAAGGGTTGGGTTTCCTTTTGTTTGAACACGTATCCATTTCTTATTTTTCTTAATTATATATATATATATATTTTTTTTTTTTTAATATTTTCGTTTAAACACACGAGATAAATGAAACAACAACTTTAATACATAATACCAGTGTAGCAGCTGAACTTAAAAGTATTGCGGTTCTGGAAAAATCTATTACAGAGTCTCATCAAAGAAAATCATGTTACATTAATTTTCAATATTCGAAAAAGCCACCGATTGCTCAGGTGTAGATTGCATGTTTTTTATAAGAAAAACACCTTTCCTCCCGTTTAAGTGTTATAATCATAACTTGATTTTGACAAACTACTGCAGCACGTTCATATGTTCGTGCACTATATTGGATTAAAGTACACATGATGTGATTGAGAATATTATTAAAGAAACATCGTAAACAACTTTTTTTAAAATTTCTATCTCACTTCAATCAATTTGGATATCATATTTTAAAATTGTTATTGGATAGAGATCTCTTCATTAATTTAGATTTGTTGATATGACATAAGTTATCCTTAAGTGATTTTATTTCTGATTACGAAAATGATATTTATATTATCTAAATGTGCAAAACGAGCATTTTTTTCTTTGGAGAAGTTTTAGAATACATTGCCTGCACTTGTTGTCGATAACTCGTCTGCAGAACACATACCAAGTATTGACTGAAATCGCTAGATAACACAGTTTTAATATTATCAAACAATCTGAGATTTCTAGTATGAATTTCGAACACAAAAGGGTGTGGTTTTATCTGCTTGAATAATATTACAACATATTCCTTTTCCCTCTGAGATATAATGAATAGCTGTCGTTATTTTGAATCACAAGATCATAAGATTGATAACAAGCGGCTTCCGCTGATTTTTATGACCTTGTTTACCAATATGTTCATTCCCACAGATGATGGTAATTATTGTTGGGTTGATCAGAGTTAACACAACACGACAATGGTTCATTGTCTTCCGTGTCACGCAGTTGTTTTCTGACAATGGAAAAAGTAGTGTGCCTTCATTAATGCTATATTTAGATGCGTTTCGATTGATAGAAAAACAAGTCTTAATTTAAACCCGCAAACAATGAGGGAAATTATGCCAAACTGCAATCAAACGACATATTTACACGGCAACCAATGGAACAATACACGAAAAAAATAGACCAGGTGTTCCGAATAAGTAAGCGTCTTCTGCTTCATCGACTAAAACCTCCATGAAAACCTCGATTAATCCAAAGAAAGCAATTTCACATTCTCAAAGGAGCAGCAAGTTAAGGGCATAGAAACCACACAACAAACGACTATCACCGTAAACATCTACTAACCTATGGTAAAAGAAAACACACCATTTCCCAAGGTGTTGGAGACAGAATAAATATGTGTACGACTGATGACTTATACAGGTTTATAGTCACCTTCAACGTCTTAAAAGACATGTTCGTATATAAAACTATATATCACATCATACAATAGACTTCATTTTTGTTTTCCTTACCATCTTTTTCCAGAAAGTGTCTCTTTGGACAGTTTTTGTTCCTATTTTGCCTCCGTTTAAGAATCTATTACTTCTCAATTTTTTTTAAAGAGGTTGTGTCTGAAATTGCGTATAGTGGCGAAGTGATATATTGACGACAAAGGATGCCTTCCCTTTGCCTGTGCCCTCTAAAATATTTGTAAAATATGTATATCTTGTCTGTCGTTTTCAATCAAGCCTGGATTCAAACAGTGTCTTCTGTATATATAAAAGTGATGCATCTGACAAAACGGTCAAGTTATATACCAACGAATGGAAATTTCGCCATCTAGATTATCTAATACCCACGTGTCCTATTATTGCAGGGATTAAATTTTCGCGCTCACGTTAATACCGTGATATAGCGAAAATATCATACGAGTGAAAACAATCCGTCTAACGGTTCTGACGATATATTTTCATCATTATGTTTAAAACGTATATATTTGTTGACAAATACACTATTGAAGCGATTATTTGGTTGATATTTGTCTGAATACTCACTGAATACAACTAACGTTACTGGTGTCCTACTCAAATGAAAAAAAAAATAAAAAAAACGAACAGCATGAAAAACAATTAAGATCAATCTTAACCACGAGGATCTGATTCTTTTTTCTCGTTTTTTCAAAGCAAGGACTTATCGGATTTCCTTCCTATCGGATTTTACATTTGTTACTGGAACACATTCTTCCAATGCTTGGATAACCAATGTATCATTTCACGCCGTTAACGGTGTTCAAACATAACGTGTTCAATGCCGGTTTTACCTGAAATTGTGACTATTTTCTTTGATAATCCCGTAATTCAATAACGTATACTATATCCTTTAGTGTGTTAATTAAATATGTGAATGTATCTTTTTTATAAATTCATAATTGAAGTATTGTGTCACTTTTTTGTAACAAATCTTTCTTTACAATTTATATTTTTCATACTGACACAGCGAATCAGACAATCGGATAACCGGGAATGAAATTTATAACCACAGACAGGAAATCTGGAATGCTAATTGAGTTTCACAGTTTCAATGATGCATCCCATAAATCTACGACGCGTGGAACTCAAATTAGACAGAAATTTTTGTCGCAGCAAGGTTTGGTTTCTAAGGTAGAAGTCGTTCTATTTTATTCCAAACCATACGGTAATATAATCTCCTATAGCTCACCCTTAGTAGGTATAGAAAGGTACTTTTTTTACTTGTATGTCTTGCGTACAATCTCTAAAATATAAACAAAATGTTACGGTACCAACAGATTTTGTTTCATTTAATGTTATTCAATGCATGTTTTTCGGCTCACTGACGAGCTTTACAAAAACTATAAGAAAATACCAACATTTCAATAGAATCATAATCCAAACTGAAATGCAATATATCAAGAAAAAAAATCGAACAAAAGCAAGATTTACACGACGACATCTCAAAAAGCACAAGAGGAATACGACCATGTGGTCTGGAAGAGTAAGGGTCTTTTGCTTTCTCGACGGCAGCCGCATTGTAACGCTTGGTCAATCCAAGTAAGAAATGTTACGTTCTCAAATGAAAGCAAGGTAAACAACAGCGGAACAGACAAACAAACAGAAGAATGAAACAGTTGTCTATAAAGAATATTTTGTATCTAATTCTGAACTATTCACTTATTGATAGGTACTTGTTATTTGTGCATATTTTGTAAAATCTTTGATTGTAGAGTATACATGTACATAACGTTCTCATGGAAACAAATTATATCGACATTTTTGTTTAATTCATTTAATTTGCTGGGCTAGTGCAACCTTACCAATCTGATTTCCAAGAGTTACTTTCCTTCGTTTCACGGTGTCAGTATGGTATAACGACAACCGATGGGATGCTCCCCATCTGCGTTTGATTTTCTGCATTCTTCTTCTAACTTTCTACATTTAAAGGCGTAAGCATGTTACTTCACTATTCAGCTTAAGGTGTAAGCCTTACTGACGAGATCTACGTGGACGAAACCGATGCATGATGCAGTTTACTTTACGATTCGGCTTAAGGTGTAAGCCTTACTGACGAGATCTACGTAGACGAAACCGATGCATGATGCAGTTTACTACACGATTCGGCTTCAGGTGTAAGCGTTACTGACGAGATCTACGTGGACGAAACCGCTGCATGATGCAGCTTACATTTGTATTTTAAAGTTCTTATCACTTGTGAGACTTTTGTATATCATCTATTGAAGTACTGCACGTAGCAAACTATAAATGCTTCGAAAATGATTAATCACACTTGCAATCAAGAACTTGACCTCTGTGTCCTTGCGGTGAAAAGAACATTTCACTTCTCAAGATTCAAATTTGTTATTACACATTAATTTCCTAGCTGAGAGTTGTATGGAAATGTTACGTGTAAACTCCAACATATCAAGTTGTCAATTCCATTTCGGTCTTTAAGTAAGACAACTGTGGAAGTGTAAACATGAGACAATTTATAAGGCTAGAGTTATCAATTGTTGTACAAATGACACACAAGTGAATATCTAACATTGTTTCTTTTTCACAGCAAAACCTCTAGGATATCCATTCCAGGGATCATTTCATTATGAGACAAGTATTTGCCATGTTTTCTTAACAAATATTTTCTTATATGTAAAAAGTGTACTTGTAATATCTCCTCTCCTGCCGAGTCCTTATGTGCTAACCACGTGAGGTTGTGGTCGCCTGAACAAAAAAGGTTACCACGTCAGTGTGGATGCGAGATTCCTTTTCTCCAGATTGTGAATTGCTTAAAATTACGTTATTCCATCTTCTCAATTAAAATGAAATAAAAAAAACACTGTGTTATTTACTGTAGTAGTGATGCTATATATCTAGTATCGGCAATGGAAACCCTAGATTACACGTTTTTTTCATTTGAGCATTACGCATGCGTACTCATCTGATTAGACCATCACATTAACCAGGAATAAACCTCTGCCCTAATAAGATCTCTAAATGCAATCTTTATGGTTCCAATTAAATGAAATTTCAAACTGCTCTTTACCGCTTGTCTCGATGATTGTGATTAGATTTGGTTCACTTCTATTGACATTTTAACCTGTTCTCCTACAGCGTTTCTAAACAATTCTTGAGAATATCATTTCTCTTACGGATATGATTTAATGAATATGATATTGAAATGATGATGAGCTGAATCAATGAGGAGATAATGAATCATCAGTAAAAAGTAAACCAGAAAATGGGTGAATCGTGCGCAAAATACTGTAAAGTTGGAAATATTCGGGGGTTTAAATTTCGTTATACTTGTGGTAATTGTTTAAGATGCTGCCGCAAAGTTGAATAGTCAGCAAATATTTACTAAGAATCAAAATCACAAAAAAAGTGATGAGCCTATTAATACGGATACCAATTAGCTATTGGAATGCTTGCGCGAAATTTAAACTCCCTAAACTAGACCAAACTGATTCATTGGATGAAGACTCACCAGGGAGTAAGATGATATTGAATTAAGAAGTTCCGGAAGGATTCTGCTACATGATGATTTAACCGGCGCTACCTTAGATACAGAAATCAATTAGTCGATTTAATCCTTTTATACCTCATTGTGTTTTTTACTTCCTGTTTTTTTTCCCTTATACAAGACTTTTAACGTTTAAAGTAACCTTCTTATATAATGATGTTTATTTTGTGTCAGATCGACGCAAGCCATTGACCTTATCTGCTACTTCTTGAAGCAGCAAGTGATTGGATACAAATCACGACATTTAAGAACAAATGTTTACCATTAGCGAGAAAACACTTTCAGCTTTCTCGATTTTCGATTCTTTTAAGGCTGGGAAAAATATTGCATTGCAGTTTTCGATGGTAGAGCTATTACGTGTAAATGTATATTTAAAATGACTTATCCAACGAACCATTGCTGTTCGATACCTTAAACAATCAACATGCAATTTTTGTTTTCTTTATTTTCTCGGTGAAAGATTATTACAAATCCTGGCTGGTTGAAAGAAAATGAGTTTCTGCTTTTCGTTAAACTAATATGGGTTCTTTTTATCTTAGTAGGTATTGAATGGCCACTGTAAAGCTAGATAAGTAACAGAATGTCGCCATGGTAATTTGCTTGTACAGAAAATAGAGATTTATTTGTGAATGTAAGATGGAAAGAAAAAGATGATTAAACTTTACTATAAAATCCTCGGATTTTGAAACTAAAGAAATTGGTTTAAAAACCAATTTCTGTATTTTATAAGATATGTTTCGCTGAATGATCTTTATATTTTCGCAATGACAAATTTCTATCCTTATGATCTGCTTAGAGAGTAGAAAATGACAAGGTTTGGGCGACTTTATCGACTTTCGTGATTTGATAAATACATAATGGTTAAAAGGCTCAACAGAAAATATTTATGAATGATTATTGGCTTTGTGAATGCTGCGTCGTAACAACGAGGGAAATTAGTTGTCGTTTCCCTTATAAAACATCAAGTCTAACTGGCTATGTTGAAAATATTTTCACGTATTTGACAATGGTATTACCGATAACTGAATTTAATATGCATTTTCTATGTTTATTGTATCAGAAAGGAAACAAAAATCTTGTTGTTCGTATTGTTTTTGTCTGTAGGAAATAAAAAGGTTTAATTTATCGTGAACTACGATTTTCTGTCACCTTCATTCACCTAGGTCGTGAAGTGCTTATCCTAAATTGCAATCACAGCAAAAACACTGTAATTGAATTTAAAATGAAGACGTCTGAAAATTCTGCTGTTAGTTGTTTTGTTCAGTATTGAATGTCTCTTTATCAAACAAATGTTGATACAATGGTTGGGACAAGTTCATTGCTGTGATATTAAGATGATGCTTTTTGTGTGGTAGGTGACATGTGGTACGTTCAAATTCAAATATATCTAACAAGACAACAACAAAAATCAATAAAATTTTTAAAAAAAATTACTGATGTAATATTTTATTATCGTTATTATTATTTTTGTAATTTGCCGAGAACATAATCCAGCGTTGCGACTGGTTTAGGAGTACATTGGTGTCTAATACTAATTGTACAATGTTTTTTCTACTTTAGGCAAATTTTGTTTATATCCTTGTTTTGAGAGGAATGAACTGTTTGGCCTGCTAGCAACTCTATTTCATGGCTAACATGTCGAATGAATGTGATTTACGATAGTTTTCGTTTTGAATTGCAAAAAGGAAAACGCGCGGTGAAGAAGATCATGATGCTCCGTACTTAATGTTTCGCGTGAAGTTGTATTACTCGGGGTGATTGGGTACGGGCAATAACTGTTCGAAGACATAAATATTTCAAAGGTTCGCTGAGGTTAATATTGAGGATATACTAGGCAACCATACGAAAGAGATGTGTTTAACGAGAACATAAGAAACTATAGTTGGTTAAACGAGTTGTAAGTGCAGATTATTGTCGATAGAAAATTAATTGTTTTGTATAACGATGCATAGGGTATAAAGCAATCTGAATAGCCGGGATAAGTGGACAAACAAATATTATGATGGTAAGAACCCAGAAAGGCCTAACATGATAACACTTGCAAGATCAAGGCTGTAGAGAAGTATGATTGTCGCAACTATTATCTCAATTCTAATTGCACATAAATGTGTGCGATGCTCATTAGTATGCATGGCGGTTTCATTGTTGTTTTATCCGGTTATCTTGACCAAGATGCACAGTATACATGATGGTTGTCTTCAAAGAAGCAGAAGACGCTTAACCCTCAGGAATGCCTGGTCTTATTCTCCTAAGCGTCTTCGTGCGTGAAACTTTCCTTTGTTCAATAATTGCACTCGTTTAATCGATTTGGAGTGTGAATAACGAAAACATGTCTTGCTTTCCTGTTGTTTACCTCGGTCGGCTTTGTGTAAGACAAGAAGGCTATCCAATACATCATCCAACTAGTACTTGATATATTTGAAAAGTAAACGATCTCTAAAGTTTGAAATAAATTACGTAATATTACATTACGGATTCTTATGACTAATTTTTCAACCATTGTTTGGTAACCAAATGTTATTGATATCATGGGACCAAACATAAAATGAAAGAGGCGGAGAATCAAGTCTTCAAAATCGCTTATTCTATTCGGTCGTTAGCAAGCCACAGAGACCTTGCAAAGACCTTCAATTTCGCTTTTATTAAAATTGATGACGTCTTGTCTTTAATTAAAAAGATATTTATTGATCATATCCATCGTATATACCTACCAGAATCAGAAATAGAGGACGCGACAGACCCATCGCCGTCTTGCGCTTATCTCGATCTCGTCCTACAATGAAACCAACATGGACAGTTTTTCATTAAACAGTATGATAAGCGCGATGATTAATTTCCTATTGTGAATTTTCCATTTATGGTTAGCAACAAACCTATGATTGTTACATGCCTCAGTTGAATCGATATTCAAGGTCCTGTTCCCAATATCACAAAAATCGCGATGGACAAACTCAGAACAAAGGGTTACCAAAGATTGAGGCTGTTATAAATTATTTGGAAGTTTTACGGTTGTCATAGTCATCTCTATTTTTATGGTGGATATGAAGTTGGTCATGTTGGATGCTTATTATTTTGATTGTTGGTTTTGTTTTTATATACCTTGTCACGGTCGGGTGGCGCAGTGGTAACGCACTTGCCTTTCACCTAGCCGTCCGGAGTTCGATTGCCCGACCACCTTGGGTTTTCCGCAGATACTCCGGTTTTCTCCCACAGTAAGACCCCTCGCGCGCTTCCATCCGGGTCAACAAGAGTGACTAATATAAGTAGGAAAAGCATGCTCCGCCATTGCTGTGAAATAAATAAATCTTATTATTGTTACCTTGTTCTTATGTTAAAACGTGATATTACTTGGATTAATCAAGATTTATAGGTGAGTGCCGTCGATGAAGCAGAAAATGCTCTTTCTTCTGGAAAACCTGGTCTTATTCTTCTTGCACTCTTTCATTTTTCTCAACGTAAATCTTTCTTTTCTTTGGTAATTTTTACGCTGTTCTTGAAATATTAGTAAAATGTGAATAAAGATATGTGTCGGTTTTTAGGTAGGTTTTGGTGATTGTCAGGTCGTTGGTGTAGTGTTTGGTGGCATGCATCCATTTAATGTTCCTTAGATATTTTTGTACTTTTTGTCAGATAATCAAATACATTATATTAGTCCTCGTCGTGTGAATGTTGTAATGTTAAGACGTATTTACACTAAAGTGCGCTCAGTGGTGTACACTCGTTCATTACAGCACATCAGCATTACATATCATGTAACAAGAGGTGACATTCCGCCAGCAGAAGTCTTGCAAACGGTCTTGTGTTTTTGTTGTTCAATTTATCTTAAAAGATCTGTTGATCTACCAACAATTGGGAAACAAATTCTAATGAAATGAAGTACAACAGGAATTGTGATTTTGAAATCTGGAACACTTCTGGAAAAGTGCATGTGATCGGAAAGGTGAAACAACTGCGGTCGTCGTGGTGTTTTATCACAAATTTCACATTTGTGGTTCTTTCCATGAAAAACAGTCTTCGCCTCGAATAAAAATGGAAGCCGCAGGCTAAACGATGAAGCTACAGGTGAAAAGTTACTGCGTTACAGAATAGGAGTGTCTAACTAGACAAGAAAAAGGTCAAGAGAACTAGCGAAATCGACACAGTCAGACGATATTTTTTTTATTGTACGATAAAATATAGCGCGTAACAAGTTAAAATGGCTGGAACAAAATCAAGTATAACAATACACAGATAACATTACAGCCGTAAGTCCAGTAATTGAAATTCTATATACTTTTATGAGCATGTTTCACAGCTGTCTATTATATTATATAAAGCCATTGAGAGTCTGTCGTCAGTGTCCTGTCTAGACATTTGCATTTTATTGCTGTGTGTACTTATCATTAACCAAATCGTAGTTGTTGAATCAGACATACCAATTAGGCCATACTCTTCAAACCTTAATGGGATCTTGATTTTGTTACCATGTCTTACAGAACTTCCTAGAGTGGTTATAAAAAAATTTGTGTAAGTCACCCTCAGGACAATATAAAATTTACATATATACAGGTTCGATAAATTTGATGAGATATAAAACAGACATACAATATATCTTACTTCCTTTTCGGAAAACACGCACTGCAGTTTTGGACAAACTAAAATTTAGGCAATGTTTCTTTATATTTTTTATAATTCTTTATATTATTTCCCAATTAGAAGGTTATATGCCATGCAATTATTATAACTATGGAACCATTCTACATTTTCCCTGAACTCTGCGCGGAAATATTTCATATACCGTTATATGTTACTGTTCTAACTGCCTATCGCGTCTGGAACACGAGGTGGTCTGTTGAAGTAGTAGTAACGTACAAGGTGACCCACGTTCACCTGTCCGACCACATGGGCTTTCTTCAAGCCAGCAGCAGTAATTGATATCCATTTCTTTATCCGGGTCATCAAGAGTGATTAATAAAATGTCCATCCGATTCAGACAGATTTATACAAATTGATATAAGTTCCAACTAAATTGTTCTGAAACAATAAAACATCATATCTACTTATTCTAGAAAAAGTAGCGTTACTGTAGAAATTTTCAAGAGATTCAAGAGGAAGAAATAAAGACACGGAAGTAGATATCTTGTGAAAGTTAGATTTAGTTCAGAGATCTAAATTGTAATTTGTTTCATATCTTTCTTGAAAAAATCATTTTGATTGTCAATATACTATAGTTACCAGTGTTTGGGTTCGTTTGACACCACCTCCCCCTCCATTCTGATAAGATTATAAAGTAGTTACACACATGACTCATTCGTTGAACTAAGATTTGTAATTCATCAGACAGACTTCAAAACAGTATATTCTATTCTCACCTAAATCTGGCTAACGACATGTACGGTTCCCCGGCCATGGTCGATAAGATGGAATAAGGAGTGAGAATATAAGTGCTTCATTGTCACTATTTTCTCTGTAAGAAGAAGCTCTCTTAATTACTATCGTGATATTCATACATATATCTATTAAACAAGTAAATCAAGGAGACACTTCGCCTCAGATTTAATATTTATTTATCTGTTGAAAGTTTAGTACCATAAGTAAATACATTATGTAAATCCCTTTCTCAAGACGTCACATAAACTCGGTCTTAAACAGTGATGTTATACTAAATTCATTTAAAAGTTAACTTTTATACAGCAGACGTAATGCCAAAGATAAAGTAAACGCGTTGAAAAAAATTATAAAAGGCGAGAATCAAATAACATTTTCGTGTTAAAAGGCTTGAAATATTACCCAAAAATCTGTCTTCTAAAATCACAATGAGTGCTTTACGTTACTTGCATTTCCTGACATTTCCCATCAATAATACCTTATTATCTTAATACTTTGTGTTTATGATTACAGTGGGTGGTATATACGGTGTGTATGATTACAGAGGGAAGTATATACGGTGTGTATGATTACAGTTGGTGGTATATACGGTGTGAATGGTTACAGAGGGTGGTATATACGGTGTGTATGGTTACAGTTGGTGGTATATACGGTGTGAATGGTTACAGAGGGTGGTATATACGGTGTGTATGGTTACAGTGGGAAGTATATACGGTGTGTATGGTTACAGTGGGTGGTATATACGGTGTGTATGATTACAGTGGATGGTATATACGGTGTGAATGGTTACAGAGGGAAGTATATACGGTGTGTATATTTACAGTGGTTTGTATATACGGTGTGAATGGTTACAGAGGGAAGTATATACGGTGTGTATGATTACAGTGGGTGGTATATACGGTGTGAATGGTTACAGAGGGAAGTATATACGGTGTGTATGATTACAGTGGGTGGTATATACGGTGTGTATGATTACAGTGGGTGGTATATACGGTGTGTATGATAACAGTGGGTGGTATATACGGTGTGTATGATTACAGTGGGTAGTATATACGGTGTGTATGATGTTAGTGGGTATTATATACGATGTGTGTGATTGGAGTGGGTGGTATATTCGATGTGTATGATTACAGTTGGTGGTATATATGGTATGATTACAGTGGGTGGTATATATGGTATGATTACAGTGAATGGTATATACGGTGTGTATGATTACAGTGGATGGTGTATACGGTGTGTATGATTACAGTGGGTGGTATATACGGTGTGTATGATTACAGTGGGTGGTATATACGGTGTGTATGGTTACAGTGGGTGGTATATACGGTGTGTATGATTACAGTGGGTGGTATATACGGTGTGTATGATTACAGTGGGTGGTATATACGGTGTGTATGGTTACAGTGGGTGGTATATACGGTGTGTATGATTACAGTGGATGGTGTATACGGTGTGTATGATTACAGTGGGTGGTATATACGGTGTGAATGATTACAGTGGGTGGTATATACGGTATGATTACGGTGGGTGGTATATACGGTGTGTATGATGTCAGTGGGTGGTATATACGGTGTGTATGATTACAGTGGGTGGTATATATGGTGTGTATGATTACAGTGGGTGGTATATACGGTGTGTATGATGTTAGTGGGTATTATATATGATGTGTGTGATTGGAGTGGGTGGTATATTTGGTGTGTATGATTACAGTTGGTGGTATATACGGTGTGAATGGTTACAGAGGGAAGTATATACGGTGTGTATGATTACAGTGGGTGGTATATACGGTGTGTATGATAACAGTGGGTGGTATATACGGTGTGTATGATAACAGTGGGTGGTATATACGGTGTGTATGATTACAGTGGGTAGTATATACGGTATGATTACGGTAGGTGGTATATACAGTGTGTATGATGTTAGTGGGTATTATATACGATGTGTGTGATTGGAGTGGGTGGTATATTCGATGTGTATGATTACAGTGGGTGGTATATACGGTGTGTATGATTACAGTGGGTGGTATATACGGTATGAATGATTACAGTGGGTGGTATATACGGTGTGAATGATTACAGTGGGTGGTATATACGGTATGATTACGGTGGGTGGTATATACGGTGTGTATGATGTCAGTGGGTGGTATATACGGTGTGTATGATTACAGTGGGTGGTATATATGGTGTGTATGATTACAGTGGGTGGTATATACGGTGTTTATGATTACAGTGGGTGGTATATACGTTGTGAATGGTTATAAACACAAAACAAATACCTTGCGAAAGTGAATGTTGGCTGGAATTTTTTTTTCTCTGTACGTCGGGAATAACCATTGTGTTTTGTTATTAGTTATGTCGTATGTAGTAGATTTATATATACGACTAATGCTGTTTTTATAAATGGAAAAATCTATTTATTTAATGGTTTTGTAACGACAATTTACCCTTTCTAGGGGGCGGACTTTCGTTTAAGTATCCCCATGAGGAATATGTTTCATATGGTGATATTATTGCGACCATAAAACTATTGTAACAAAAGTTGGAAGTAAACCTTTGAAGGAGAAAACTATTTTTCCGGTTAATAGTGTCATTTCGATACACATTGCGATGGCCTTGGAATGCAGACTTCAAAACAATCATCGCCGAATTATATTGTGTAAATCAATTTAATGTTGTAATGTTTCAACTGTTTTATACAGCAAATCGTCTCCGTTTTCAGAATCGAATAGTCTCTGTTTTTATAATTGGTTCGGTTTGCTGATTTTTTTCGGGTGAATGAAATCATTCACGTAACAACGAGCAGAGTGACGAGTGACTATTTATGTAAATGATTTTGTCAGCTTATCACATACACTAGTTTCACTTGATGCGATCTCCAGGATTTTCTCCTTTCGCTATATCTATAACATAAATAAATAAAGTTTCAAAACGATATTTTATCGACTAGTTTGAATTTTTCTCTGGATTATAAGGAGTGATGATAAAAACTTATTAATTCTCCAGAAGAAATTCAAAGGTTTTTATTTTAAATGAAAAAATAAACTGTTTGTTTGATTGTTTTTATGTTTTATCAACAACATCTATTAGGATGAACAGACACAAGATAAATCTCCTGTGTTGTTTGTCCTTAAATTGATTGCGTAGTAGTCATTAGAATATCCTTTAAGAGAAATCACATCAGTTGTTGAAGGAGTGTGTATAGACGGGACTGACAGTAACGAAATCTCATGGGTTTATCAACTCTCCCAATGATCAAGACCGGTATGTTTTAATCTCTTTCATCAAACAAGAACTTAATTCTTGAAGCTGTAATCCCGCATATTACATTGAGAGGAGGTGTTGTTTTTAACATTTGGAGACACTCCATCCTACCCCTATGGTGTTATATCATTAATTCAAACTCGGAATAATTTATTGCTCTAAACTTGTGAGTTATCTCAATCTTACGTTACCTTCTCCATTATGTAGGTGAAGTGCAATATATTAATTAAGGAACTAAATATTAAGTTCCGGGTGTAGATTTTTAGTTTAAATTGTGGTAGAAATATCAGCAAGTCCTACATTTTGTAGCGTTCTAATTCTGAGGTTAAAAACTGATATATCGACATGATAAATTGTACACGCAAAATCTACCAATACTAAAACACAATATTGAATACCGTATCATTCCTGTGACGTATGGGATCGAAGATTACGAATAGAACGATAAAAGATATTAAGTACACGGTGTAGATTTTTAGTTTAAATTGTGGTAGAAATGGCAGCAGATCCTATATTTTCCCACGAAAATTCACTCGACCATTCGTTGACTTTGAAATTGTAAAAAATGTTATGAAATGACGAAAGTCTCAATGACGCAATGTCCGATAACTGCGCCATGGTTGAGGTCATCGAAGAGCACACATGGCCAAGATACATGGTGGTCGATTTGTGTAGATTTAAGGCAAACTGCTCCAGTTTACAGGAAGGAATAAAATCGTCGTCACGTTTTGATAAAAGTCGTCATAGGCAACTACCGAAAGAGTTCGCTAAAGATCTCTCGCAACTAAATCAATCACTGTCTGTAATAAATTGACATTTAAGCTTATAGCATTAATATTTGATGTTCAACACAAGTAATAACTGTCTATATTCATAGAAACATATCTGTCAAAGGCCACAAATGGCACAGTTTAGTATGTTAAATGGCATCTCGAACTGTCATCACCTTCAGAAGTCAACGACCGGAAGCTGACATATGAAACTAGCAAACCCACTTTTGGAAAAACCTCAACATTTTACACCTGTCTAAATCCGCCCCAGACACATTCGAATGTGTAAAACTATACATTTTCATGAAACCCATAAAATGCAAATTCTTTTATATATTAAAATTATAAATTTAAACCCCCAGATTTAGTTGCGTAAGTCCAAAAAATACCAGTACATGTGTTATTATCCAGAATCCTTCATATCGAAGAGGAGGATAAAATATGTTAGATATCGTTAATAGCACCAACGGACCTTTGTTTGACGAAATATCTGTTGAAACTAATCGGGGAATTACACCTTTCAATATAGAGTAATCTCATTCCGAAACAATTTCCTTCGATGGAAGGCCAAAAATAACGTTTTTAACAACAGATAAAATGGCAAGTATTGTTACCGTGCCTCAGTAGAAGATAAGGATCTAGTTTTAATCAGTGTGGTTGTAGGTTAACTTAACCTGTGTATGTACTTTTGTAATCACGAAATTACGAAAGTTATTCGATAATTGGACGTATGCATCTCCACATCTAAATTTTGACATTTGTTTTGATAAGTTTAGATTTTCCTCAGTGTCACCTACTGGGTTTCAAAATTTAGGCCCGTAGAATCATTGACGAGTCCTAAATGATAAAAAGTTGTATGATGTAGTTTAATTAATTATTTAACTCTACTGTATCAAATTCTTAACTTGTATTAAAACACTATCTATATGTGTATATAAAAGTATAATGTATATAAAAGAGTAAAGCTATGACATACTGGTTTATATTGCAAAATCAAATTTGAGTCTACAACGTATTACTCATTCCGATGAAACGATACCGATTCAACATTTCATATCAGGATATGATTTGAACAATATAAAGTCGATACGACAGTAAGAAAATATAAAAAGAAGACTTTTGTGCCTCATTATAGATACTGTTGTATAAAGCATTTTGTCGTACATTTTATTTAAATGACGCAGGTATGCTAGTTGTAATACTTTCACAATGCAGGAAAGTGGTTTATCTCGATACTATGGAAGGTGTTGTCTTCAACTTGGTTTCGTAACGTGACGCTACTCAAAAAAGAACGCTTCCCAATATACAACGCTACTAAAAATAGAACGCTACCCAAAATAGAACGCTACTCAAAGTACAACGCTACTCCAAATAGAACGCTACTCTAAATAGAACGCTACCCAAAATAGAACGCTACCCAAAATAGAACGCTACACAAAATAGAACGCTACTCTAAATAGAACGCTACCCAAAATAGAACGCTACACAAAATAGAACGCTACTCAAAATAGATCGCTACCCAAAATAGAACGCTACTCTAAATAGATCGCTACCCAAAATAGAACGCTACCCAAACTAGAACGCTACTCAAAATAGAAGGCTACTCAATATAGAACGCTACCCAAAATAGAACGCTACTCAAAACGGAACACTTTTCAAATATTTAGTGGCAATATAAATCACAATTCTAAACGGAAGCAAATATAACTCCAAATGATTACGATAGGTTTTATTCAGTCTTCTACGTTCTTTATCATCTTTATTTAAAAGTGAAAAATATGAAATGAGAAAGAACTCCCCGGAAAAGCTTGTATATTTTTACTAAAAAAGTGACTTTGATTAATGACATTTAGGAGGCGACCCAATGTTGGTATCCGCATCTATTGATACGCTTGACATGCTGTGTTTTTTCTATACACACATGCTCCTGACATGAATCAAAAGCAGGACATGGAATTTGAATAGGCCTATTTGTGAATTATCAAAAATAGTGCCGTATTTATACACTTTACAGATATTTTCGTTACAATTTTCTTCAATGTTCAAATCCAGGTAGCGCCACGTTAGAATCCGTTATATCAAGTACATTGAAAATAACAAACGCCAAATTTTGAAAAAGCATATGGGAATTTTTATTTCAATGAACACATTTGATTATTACATATACATGATTGTATGCATGAAGTGACGTCATTTTGACGTGAAATCTTAAATTTGACACAAACAAATATTTATTTATATAATCAGACTGATAATGTCAAAACATTGCAAGATGATAATAGTGTGAGAAAAATTATTAATATGACAACATATTCTATAATTTACTTCCCAAATAATACATTACATACAATGTTTATTTTATTACATAATTGTGTATATATATTTGGTAATCAATATCACATCAATAACACACATCACAGTCACACTAATGTCAGTTTTACTCACATTTAATCATAACATTCATTTTTCGTTCCAGCCGACCAATCCACTTTATTTTGGTTAGGATCAAACTTTTTTTTATATTTGATATTTTCGAAGGCATGGATAGATATTACATAATTGTAAATGAAAAGTGTTTCTTTTCCTTTGGTATTTTGTACATCTACAAGGAAGTGTGCGTATATTCTGTTCTGTGTTATAAAAATTGACGTTATTAGTGACCAATAAAGTAAAAGATTTTTTCTTTGATCATCAAAAACCTGTATTTCATGTCGACACAACTATACATCAATCTCTTTCTGATAACCCATAGATCATTAATAAAAACCAAACGAAGTTCGTCATTAGAACGTTTCCTGGTTTAAGAACAATGATAATCTTGATTAATCAATTAGTGTTAAGCAGGAAAACCTATTTGAGAAATCCGAGTTAAAAATCAACCTTATTTGGACTATTTACTTTGGCATGCATAACTGACAATCTTTGTAAATGGATAGGTAGAAGATACCTGTCTGTTACATCTCTTTAACATACATATATATGAATTCTGTACATAGCACCTTAGTGATTATCAATTTCGATCAAAGTCAATTAATTATTGAAGACTGTCATCGATCAATGTTTATGTACATACATATGTATAACGAATTCGAGCAAAACTTTTTAAAGATGCAAACATGTTTTTTATCGACAGTTCTATTTACAAGCGAATGAAAGTGAAAAGATCCACTTACTCTTTTTGTAATATGTAATGATTTTGTCTCTGATTTGCATCAAACATGACGTCGCCATGAAGTCTAAAACCTATGATTGGTATCGATCATGACGTCACCAGGAAGTCTAAAACATATGGTGGTATTCATTATGACGTCACTATTAAGTTTAAAACCTATGACTGATATTGATCGTGACGTCACTGTAAAGTCTTTATCCTATAACAGGTATTGATCATTACGCAAAGGGGGACATAAAGATGGCATGACGCCATGAAGTTCTTCTTGAAATGAAAAAAGGCGCACCTTAACGCTCTAATCTGGTGGCTGACGTTTGAAATAGAAAACTTGTACCTATGTTAAATAATTGTTATCTCGATCTTTTCCAACAACGAAACCAACATGGACAGCTTTCCATCGAGCTGTATGATAAACGTGATGATTTCAATTTCCCTATTGTGAATTTTCCATTTCTGGATAGCAATATCCTTGCATTTCCAACCTATCTTATCTATATGTTACAGCTGATTCGATATTCAAGGGCCTGCTCCCATTATCACGATTTTCGTGTAAGAGGTCGTCAACTGACTAACAAACTTGTAACACAAGGGATCAAAAGATGCAGGTTGATGAAAATTATGGGGAAGTTTTATTGTCGTCATAGAGATCTCATTGAGAATATTCTATTTCTTTGCGTGACATTTTAAACTGTTGTGTTTATCTTTTCCGTTTTGTGCACCTTTCCACCCTTTCATTGACAATTTTTACGGCGAACAGGTAATGTTTTAATTGTGTTTACAGGTACTTTTTGTAAACATTTGGTAAGATCTACGGAAACATAAATATACAGGTGAATTAGTGGCAACGTCTGAAGCGAGATTGTTCTGCTGTTCTAACGTATGTGTTTAATCCTAATCAGTTATCAGTATTTACTTATGATATTTACTAAGATTTTACTACAGCGTTTTGAAATTAAGTCCGTGGTTATTGTGACAAGTGAGATACCTTACGATTTATATAACTCCTGTCGTACGGTTTCATTTGTTGTCTGTGTCAGGCTTATTTCTTGTGGACATAAGTATTTGGCTCTGAACATTTTGATTTCCAGTCCTAATAGTCACCAGGAATAGGTCAAGGTCAACAGTCACACATGTGATTTCAATGACATACATTGTATTAGATTAAGTTGGATAATAGATTTTGTAAGGGACGAACTTCAAGAAAAATGTTAAATGGAGCATATTATGAAGTGAAAACTATTTATTTATTAATCATTCGATTAACTTCACTGATGCTTTCTCTGATTTGACCGCAACCTGACCAACTGTTTTTTTCGTATCATATGCACACTAGTAAATGCATGCAATCCTAGTATACATGTATATCCCATGTAGCCAGTTCATTGTGTGTTATCTCTACATGTAGTAAGATATCAAAATGCTTGAGATATAATTTTAACAGTTGATAGATAATAATTCAGAATTAATTTGTCTTGCTTACGCACTGAAGTCAGGTTCCCAATAATATGTGATATCTAAAATTCCAGGAAGACGCAAACATCATTATTATTGTGTATCGGATTCATTGTGATTACGATTACATAGCGAAAATTTAAACGGAAGGAAACCTGCTTTTCACGGCAAAAATTAAATCGAAGAATTCGTATTGTATTTGAATAAACATGAATGTTTTGAACGAGGAATACAGGGAAATTGTTGTCTCTTACCGATGTGCTTATAGTTCAGAACACATAAAAACTATTCATACGTTTGGATTTGCTTATTTCTTACGAAGCATTACCTTTCACCTTTATATTTCGGAACTATATATTGCAGTACCATTATTAATATATTATGCTATATACATATACATACAACTGCGTATTCACACAGCCATACAATTAGTCATTTAAGTTTGTCCCTAATCATTTCATATCACAACAGATGCATATTATTTCAATCGTTCAAGAGTGCTGAATCAACGCCTTATATTTTTAACATAGTTGAACATATGTATTCAATATAATGTTCCTTTCAAGAAAAAGACACCAATCCTTTACGAATGAAACAGGACAGATGTGCTATAAAGTTGTCGCCTCCTTGAATGAGTCCAGATTTATCACAACCCGTTTCCCGTTCATACTTGGGGAAGAGGGCGAGGAATTAGGCGAATCCTCCTTCTGGGCTGCTTCTGTCATCGCAGACAGTTTATGTTGGAGATGTCTATTTCCTATTTTCATATTCCTCTGTTTTAAGAACTCAAGTTGAGTGTAAAGTCGCCGAAACTCTTCCTGAAAAACATAAAAAGAGAAGCAAATTTAATATAAAAATGACTGTATGGTCATAATTACAGAGGAAAATGTCGAATTTTTCGCATGAGTAGAACAGAACAATGCGGAATGAAGCACATACTTACGCGATTTTGAACCTATGTTGATTAATGTTATTGATTAAAAACTAAATTTAAGTTGTAATTATGACCGAATTTAGATTTTACAAAATGACGTTTTTGGATATATGAGTTCATCCGTGATTTGGCATGTCAGTCATCAAATTGCATTAATAGAAGTGTCAAATGTTCTGATATTTCTACATCTTAGTGGAAACTGAGCTCCTTAAGTAATAGATTTACCTACGCGATATAAGATATCCCCCCTTTACACGGAGATTCATGGAAAAGTACAAGGAGAATAAGACCAGATGTTCCGAAAGAGTATGTGTCTTCTGCTTCATCGACGACATCCGCCATTCGAATCTTGGTCAATCCAAGTATGTAATGCTGGCCGTGTTGGTTTCGTTGTAAATTTGAAAAGATCGAAATAAGCGGCAGATGTAGAACAGTATGTCGTGTCTTTGATTTACAATTTTGGTGGGTATATACGAAGGACGTCGTCAATACATTTCTTGTTATTTAAAGACAAGATTCCAGTAGTATATCTGAAAGTGAAATTTAACGACTTTTTGTGACCCGTTTTGATAAGCTATTCGATAAATTCAGCCTGGTATGAATACAAAAACTAGTTAGCCAACAGAGGGGCACAGTTAGTTTCCATCTATAGCAATAGTCTGTTGGAAAACCATACCACCAAACTCGACGAATAGGTTGTCAACCGGAAACTTGATTTTCTTTTATGATTTTGTTCTTCGCATGTTTCTCCTTTGATTTGGATAGATATTTTCCGAAATACGCTTCAGTATAGTTCACAACCCTATATTTGTGCAGTTATTCACCTTTCGTGGAGAAGAAAACTCCAATAACAAGACAACAAGGGCAGTCTTTCAGTTAAGAATGTGGTATGTTGCTGTACAGAATGGAAAAATCAAAGGATCATATGGAAACTATTGTTCTAGGAAGACAGCGATTGTCATACGGTCTTTGGAGTTCTTTATCATCTGCTTACTAATAATTCCACTTCTTCAGTAAATAGTATCACAATCAGACTGTAACCCAGATTTGGAAGCATTCAGAATGTTAGTAGTTTTGACAAAGGCTTGGTTGAACAGCTAGACGAGTCAGCAATGAAACGTTGTTTAAGAGAATCCTTGTGAAGTTAAGGAATCCAATAAAATCGGGGGAGGTCTGTATTTGTATCATTAATAGGTAATCTTAAATGAGGAAGGTCCGTATCTTTATCATTAATAGGCACTCTGAATGATTGTAATACCGAAGCATGATTAGTCGGTATTTCTTCTTTGGAAAAATTCATAATACATCGGTGGGATTTCCTTCGAGTAATTGGACTCCATATTTGTGGGCACAAGAACATCAGGATCGAGGAAAGCTGACCTCTGTTTTGTTTTCATTTTAGACTTCAAGCTGCAAATTCTTTTAAGAACAATGAACCGAACACCTTTAACCTACTCAAAAAGTGAATCCAACACAGCTTGTTCTCGTTTCGTCCATTCTTTGGCATAGTTTTTCAACACAGTCCATAAGTATCTTGAAATTCATATTCCCCTATTCCTATTTCACGATATTTGGGACCGTTAATGAAAAGCTCTCGTACAGTGTACCTTAACATTTTGAATAAAACACTAGTTTGATACAACGTAAAAACCGATTAAAATCGGATCCAGTCCATGTTGATAGGTTCGCAATGTTTTCTAGTTAAGGATGTATTCACAGTGTCTTTTTCCGTGACAAATATGAACGGTGTAATCTCCAGAAACAGATAAGGGTTGTTGGATGAAACACCTCTTTTTGTAGAAATTTTAATGACGCTTTCGATTAATCAGTTGTATACCATCAAAACTATCTATCAGAAAGTCAATGTTCTTTTGTTTGCGACTAATTTTGTTAGTATTTCCACCGCATTCTGTCACTGTGTCACCACCAAACAATTCAATCAGGACTTTTTTCTAGCTCGACTTATTTATCAGGAGACATTCAGGAGGTATTCGCTCTGTTCTCGCTCTCCTAAACACGTTTAGGTTATACAGTTCAATAGGAGCTGTAATAGATTGCCACGACTTCAGAAATGCCAATCAGCTTTTCATATATCATATATATTTCAACATCGGAACACAGTTGATAGAAGAAGGTGTCTTATTGTGTCAAGTCTCTTCATGCATTTTAATTATAAACTATAGAAATGGGAAGTGTCAAAATTTCCGTTTGAAATTTTAAATGAACATATCAAATACTGCAGGATACAGCACAAAAGACATTTGACATGAAAAAACAACATCAGTTTTTCACGTGTTCTCAAACATTATTATAAGCACTTGTAAATTTGAATGCTTGATGAAATAGATGAAAGGACGTGGAAAATATTGTTAAGAGAAAGAATATGCAAAATGACCATGAAAAGCATTAAAGTAAATGGTAAGCAGCCAATGTATCAAAATTTAACATTTTAAGTTTCGTATAAATAATACGAATTCGGAAATATCTTGTGAAATAAGTTTAATAAAACAAAATAAAAAAAAAAATACCAACAGAGCAATATTTTGTAGCAAAGGCACGTAATAAAGACACAAACAATGGCTATATAACATTGTGATAACAGCAATCCACCCAATGTTTTCACAATCATTGTTGTGTACTGTATGCGTCGCCACCTGCCTATCTGTACAGGTTAGACAGAATTTACTACGACGCTAACTTGCGAAAGGTTGTCGACTTTTTCATGGGTCATCGTTTGTTGCAGTAAGAAAATAGAGAATGAAAAACAAATTACAACGGCAAACTGACTGATATGAAATGTCTTTTCCTGTTGTATCTATCCATGGTAAACACAGACATAAAATCTTTAAGAGCATTTTTTCTTGGTTTACTCATCTTTGGTGAAGGATGATCGATGATATAAAACGTAAAACACGTTTGAGATTCTAGTCAAATACTCTTTCCTGGATCTTTGAGAAGAAATGGATTGCATCGAGTACTCGGCAATGAAAGACACCTCATGACAACGAAGGGTTTGACTGGTGTAAACAAGCTCCATAATATTTCAGATGTTGGCATATTTCATATTGATGCAGAGTGAAATTCGTGTCAATGTCATTTAACAGCGCTTCTTCTCAAGAATGAGTATTGCTTCTTAGAACGTGACTGAGGATTGAGAATGACAAACAACAGTGGACAGTCTAATACAGCTCCTGAAATCCGATAATTGTTCCCGACTTTAGGTGGCTATGACACGCAAGGCGCTGATTCCGAGACAACCTATCTGTCATTGAACCTATTTTGTTTCCCCGTTGTAGCATTGTCGCACACTAATGTGAAAAAGTTATACAGTAAATCAGTTTCATCTACTTAGTTTCCATGGTACAACGTAAATCACATCGGTGATATTGCTTTCAACTAGTACAAATACAATAAAAAAATATTAAAGTGTTTGTACACTGACTGAAATTAAAGCAGAAAAAACAGAAAGGGATCAACTATTTGTCAAGTACTAGCGATATACAACGTAACCCAAGAGCTCGGAAATGTGATGATTTCTATATGTCACGGTTTTTTCTTCTTTTGGTATAAATGATTACTTCGCTTTCTGTCAACAGTTTAATTTATATTTGCTGTATCTGTTTGATTCTTGAAATTAAAACAAAAGGATAAAGCAGTGTTTTCAATATATCGTGGAAATGAACCTAAATCGATTGGTATTCTTCTTCTCTTTTTTTTCACACGATCATTTTTTGAAGTGTTGTATTTGTTTTAATGATTGTGTATTTGCCCGAATGATTGCTGGTTGTTTATGCAATGTTAATATCAAAACAAATGTTATTCCCTCCAGATGATTAACATGTCCGTGCAATAAAACATGAAAAGCCCAATCATTATAGGACAGATAGGTAAACATAGCATACGGTATGATATCACGTGCGATGAACGCGACGAATGGTGTTATTGATATAGGTATCTGGTTGAACTCGTTTCTGAGTTATATGAACAGAGTACAGCAAATAAAACGAAAATGATATATAAATGTTTATATAAGTTATTGCCAAGTAATATGAAGATTATTTGACTTTTCGCGACCACGGGTCAGACTACATATTGTTTTCCCATGATATATAAGCAGTGTTGTGGCATTAACAATACGACAGACTGGACATTCCATTGTGGCTTGAAATCAATTTACGTTTATAAAAAATCTAAATCAAGATCCGTCACCGCCATCCTCCATAAAGTTATGAAAACAAATAAAAACAAATAATGACAAATAAATAAATTGAAGTAATAAACGCATTGTCGTGGAAACCGCCTCACTCATTTTGTAAACCACCAGGTCTCAGATAGTGCTCTAGAAAATCATGAACTAGAAGTATATGCATAGATACTACAATTCATTAAAACTTGTTTGATATGAACCTCAAGACCCGCTTTTTTAACATCAACCTATACATTTACATGTCGTACCGAATATAAAATTTACTGATATAACGTAGTTTAATCAATGTAAAGATCTATTAAGTATCCCCAAGAGTACACGAATCTGCCATTTACGATGTAAAGTACACGGGGATCTATTTACAGAAACCAGTTAACTTCATCATCAATAAACCTGCCCTAGTAATAAGACTTTTCCTTGCAGTTTACTGATATGGCACCGTATTTGTAGGACCTATATTGTACTTACACCTAACACGGAAAATATCAATATATCTCAGTTGACAGTAAGATGTCATTATCTCAATGGTGTTTAGGGCTTTAATTACAAGACTATGCTAACCAGGTTATATCTAAATAAGCATTCCATTCTATCATATGATCTAACCATCGTATATCTTACTAATTCATGTTATTAAAAAGAAACTATCGAGATGAAAATATTGTCTTTCATCATAATAGTGACAGTTATGGCAATTAAGCACAATATTCAATATACTATAAGAACAATTTGTCAAAGTTTCCAACGGTAAAGCAGTTACATGAAGCGGTGACCTACAAACGTGGAGGCATAGGCATGAGGGAATACAGTGTAATTTTTTCCGCGGAGAAGTTGTCACGCAGTATATCACATGTAGAAAACCTTCCTAGTCCATGAGAGAAGGAGCCAGACACCATTACTGTCATATTAACACTCCATAAAATGATAGATATTTTCTCATATACCGTCATAAAGATGCTGAAGGCAAAAGATTAAGGAATGTAGGTCAAAGATATAATGACGTCAAAATAGGATGTGTTGAATCGATTTGAGTAATATTAAATATGCACAAAATATATAATCAAATGACTTGTATGGAGAGATGGAAAAAACATTCAATTTTTTTTTTATTTAAATATTTCTCTAAAATGTTAAAGTGAAAATGCAATTACAAATATACAACAATCATTCTGATTTCTTTCTGCCATAATAACACATTCTTTCAAATGGGAAACTGCGTGATTACGTTCTTTTAATATATTGACTTTTTGTTTTCAAAAATAGATTTTTTAAATCGATCGGTACGTTTTAATTTCAAATATCATTTTTTAGAAATTGAGAACTGAGTCCGATTTTCAAAAGTTTAGACACATAATTCTCATATTTGTCATAAATGTTTTGATTCAAAGAATTAAATCACCACAGTTTACCGTGCATAAGGTACACCTGGTAAGTAGCGCTACTTGTGGATTAATGCTTAATTAACACTAGGAAGAATGATTTTCGTGTTACCTGTCACTAATCTAATTGATATCTCTAATTTCAAGGCCACAAGACTACTGTTCTTCCTAGTGTCACATTCCTATTTTGATCGTATCTTGGTTTCTATTTCCAGGCTACTTTACCAGACATATCTTCAGACATCACAGAATTATAAGGCTAGCTTCGTTGCGGAGACATGCATTGAATGTATTGATTTTTCACTATATTGTACTCAGTTAGATTTTAAGAACAGAGATGTCTTCTTTTATCGGAGTTTTTTGCCGCAAAATAATTATGAAATACCAAGCGACCCAAAAGAAATAAATAAACTTAGGACTATTGGTTTACTTAGGTATACGTATTCTTATAACCGGCCTAGTCATCTTAAACTATTGTCAGTCAAAATATTCCGATAAAAGAGCATAGCCGTAAGCACGAATGCATAAAAATTAGTAGCAGTGATTTAGTTCTTCAGAAATATGTTATTCCAAATATCTAAAAAAAAAAAAAAAAAAACCCATAAAACGTTGTTAGTGGTGTGTTACGAATGTATACTATTGCAGCAAAAGTAGTTCTTCAAATATAGAAATACTATTTTTATGCAAATATGCAAGATATATGACATCCTTTTACAAATTAATCAGATATATTTTCATCCTGAACCTGGGGTAGCGCTACCTACCTGTATATCTTTTTCTAGCAAGCTTTCACACTCCGCTTCGTCCCCCTTCTCCGAGTAGTTATAATTACAGGAAGAATTACATACGGAGGCGTTAAGGGTCGATGAGGGTTTACTGGAGTTGAGGTGCTGCTTGGAACCTTTACTTATCATCGTTGTATGATTACTGTTTTCTCCTTTGTAACCTTTGTACACCAGGTAGGCCTGGATAATAACATAAACAAAGTTATAGTTAAATCAATGTACATTATTACGAAAACGAAATATTCAAGGGGTCATCAATGAGTAAAGCAAAATACACCTCACATTTTGAGGCAGGGTCTCCTCATATTAACTGATAACTACCTTTCTGAATAACATACGGGTGGCCCATCATATGGTTTCAACACGCTTTTAATGTGTTGACGCAAGAACACAACCACTACAGTACAGTTCAATTAGTTCTCAGTTTACTGAGCAGTAATTGTTGAACAGCACAGCACATAAACAACGGTAACTTTAGGCTAACCCCAATTGCAATACCCGTACATCTGATATGCCTTATAGATGGTTAACATAGATTTGGAAAAAATGTTCTTTTACGTGCGAAAGAAATCATTAGCAAGATGTTAAGTGCAAAAATAATAATGTCACACTGCAAAATCATTCATATTTGAGTAGGGTTTATTTCCGTCTAATTAGTCGGCACTCAAAATCCATTGAGTTATATGTTGACATTGATTCGTGAATTGTGTGAGCAAGATTCATCCACGAAATTAAGTGCCAACGAAAACGTATATTTTTGGAAAATTACGAAACTATATGATTTCAAAGTAGTTGGCTTAATTATCATGTAGTAAAATTTAGTTATTATCTTAAATTTAGAAACTGTAACAGACCTAAGCCAATCAAAGAACAACTAAATGGATTAGTATCAAATTCATCTTTCACATGAATGATCAATCACTCTTAACCATTTAACTGAATGTTGAGAAACGAGAATAACAGAGAACGCACCTACAGAATTTTAATCCAAACTTGATAAAACTAGCGCAAAATATGATGAAAAGAGAGATTGAAGAAAGGTGAAGAATGCTGAAAATGTGCTAAGGCTTTGCAGTGACATTTGTATCATCGAATACTTACCTTACTTCCAAACAAAAAAGCTAACGTAACAGTGGTGGTAAGTTGTGTATGTATAAATAGAACTAAAAGGAGAAGGTCCGGATTCGTGGGGAAAGGATCTTGTAAAAATATCCTGGAAAGAAAACAGATATATAGAAGCTTTCAACAAACATAATATTATATTTTACGTCGTATTATTTTATCCATTGACACAAACGAACATATATATCAAGATAAAATTACAATAAACCAACTTTGGTCGAATCTGTTTCATTTTTCTTTTATTTTTTTCATACTATAGAAAACATCAGTATTTTCTAAGGAATATTTCAATTGAATGTTTATTCAATACCAATGCCATATATACGAAAAACATGCCATTATCAAAATCTCGTGCATCACTTACTCTTAACTTTCATTGAAGACTATGAATTGCACAACAAACCTTAAACAGTATATCTCGAAATACAGATATAAAAAAAACCACATTTACTTATTAAGATGAGGAAGTAGAAAATATCACTATGTAAATTCAATCAATTATTTTTGCATAGTTAACAGATAATTTTCTATAGAGTTACTGGAGAAGTGAAAACATCCATAAACGAAATAGATAAATTCCTTTCGTGGCGATAGTTACACATACCCGTTGGATTGTTTATTGTTTACCTATATGTGCATATCTGCAGCATGTATATCACGTTTGATGTAAAGCATTTACCATCATTTAACTTATTGATCTGATTCAAATAAACTGAATACTAATGAAAGACCAAACGACCTCTGCGATTGATGGATTATCAACGTCAGAATGTCAAATGTGAATATTGTCACATATTCGAACATTTTTTTATTTGTTTATTTAATTTGATTAATTGAGTGGAAAAGCGAGCAATGCATTAGGACTTTAAGCTAAGTTTGAAGCTTTAGTCTTTTACTGCATTGACGGTGCAACAAAATATAGTTTTCTTGTTGAAAAGACGAAAACCTTAATCTCCTGTAATTGACCATGTTGAAACATTGACTTACTGTAGAGCTAATACCGTCAGTTTTATTTCTTTACCTATTTAGGAGAGATAGCTATCAAAGCAATAAAGGTCATGTCCTATTTAAGATAATGTGTCT
Source organism: Ylistrum balloti (assembly GCF_031769215.1). NCBI lineage: Eukaryota > Metazoa > Mollusca > Bivalvia > Pectinida > Pectinidae > Ylistrum > Ylistrum balloti. The sequence goes on from NW_026782299.1 coordinate 3,436,763, forward strand.
GAACTCACATACCGCTACGGATATCCTGTGATATATCCCCTATAAAAGCAGCGGACTAGACGATATATATTTCAATTTCTAATCGATCTTCAGACATACTCATTAGCACCAGAAATAGTATAACTTGATCACTATCAGGATAAGCGAACATTATCATAGGTAAAAACTTTTTCTAAGGTGAGACAAATGTCTGTTTATTTATAGATTTAGTATTTATTGTGTTCATTGTAGCGTTGAGCTGAACGCAGAAATCAGTTATTTTTTTTGGACAATATACATATATATAAACGTCAATATTTCTGGTGTTATGAAATGTAGTTGTAAAAAGCATTTTTTTTTTTCTTTCGAATTTTGTTGTCTTAAAGTATAGAATCATATGCATATGAAAAAAATCATATGACTCTTCTTAGCAGAATAGCTGGGGATGGATAACGGTCACGTATTCCAACATGAAAGGTAAACAGTTCCAACACTACGAAACTACGAGATGAAAATGAAATTCCGCTACATGTAAAATTGAGGTCGACGTGTAAACTTACATGGAAACATTAAGAAATAAGGAAAGCAGTGTCTCGTTGTAGATTGCCCAGCTAATAAAGCGACTCTCGTTGAATTCTGAAGGCGCTTTTCTCACGACTATACACAGGCGAATTCCCCACAGTAGGAATATTAATTCCGCTAAAACAGAAACAAGTATACAATCATTTTAAAGAGATGAAGTTATTTGATTTAAAACCCATTTCAACTTATTAGAAGAACATGTGATAATTAGGTTTTCACTCATCGAATACACGAATTCGGCTTCAAAACAATATAATTATATAAAGAGTTTACCCAATTTCAGACGTCATCCTTTAAGATTATATCATAACACTTCTTTTCACTGAAACATTTAACCCATGCTAACTTTTGCTGACGCTATCAAATTAACCCTGCATTGTTCCGACTGTTATCAATTACAAGTAGATGTGCCTAATATATTACCGAATATCTAATTTGTACTGACGACAACAATACATTGATTGCCATCCATTTCAGGCATGCGTCGTGCTTTACTTAGCATTATTCTGATTTACAGTCGACATATTAATGATTGCATATCGTATAAACATCTAATCGATAGAACTACCACAAGACAAATTGTCATCTCGACTGACGATTGCCGCGAGAATTTCAATTATGGAATATAATAGCTTCTGTCAGCATTAAATAAATGGATATTTACGCATGACATATTGGATAGTAGATACATGAAGTATTCACTTAGTTTCGTATCATTAATTTAGTTTCGTATCAATTCGCAATCTGAAGGTGTCAGACTGCTATTTGGAAGACAGACAAAATGCAATCTTGTCTTCACCTTTTCCAGTTAATGTTATGTCATGATAGCACGTTCTCAAATCCCTAAAGGTATATATAATTTATGCTGTTGTAATGTTACAATGGCACGTCGATTATGTAACTTTGCGGCAGAAACGGTGTTTTTAAATCTGTTTCGGACTACATTTGAAAAAAAATAATCAGTTAGATTGAGCTTCACAAATCACACCTATTAAATGAGCCTTGTAAAGTTTATAGATAGATAATGTTGAATATTGATACATTTCAATGTCATTTCTCTAATTGTATAAAGCACACCAGAACAACGCCTCATTAAAGAATAGAGAAAGTTGAGGCTAATTTAAAATATGTTATGTCGTAAATGAATATGTACGTCAACTGTTGAAAATGCATGTGTATCTGGAGGCGCTATTAATGCTTCAGTTGAAAATCAGACAGAAATTTCAACTTTATACGAAAACATGAAAATGCATCAGAATTCAGAAGATTTTTGCTAAATGAAAATAGGGTTATTTCAAACTGCTCAAGATACCAAAGTCAATACTTGAAATACTTAAAATTTGCTCAAATAAGCTGGAAGAACATTTTTGAAATACATGTAAATACATTTTGTTACAAATATTAGTTTTGATAATTGAGTCTCATTTTTGTGTTGAAAAATATGAAAAAGATATGGGCATCAAGACAACTTTTGAAGTTTTGCCTAAAACTCTCGGCCCAAATTACGCCTTACATGTATTATGAAGTTTACAAATATAAACTAGATCAAACTTACAAAAGAAGACTTAAGCTGATATTAATCTTTCGTATTGGCCTGGATAAAAGCGCGTGATGTTATTGTGGGAGGAAACCCAAAGAAAACCCGTATGAGCAGGTAGGTGAACCCCATACCTTGCCACGTCAATTCTGGGAATCTAATCCCGGAATTTAAGGTAAAAATCCAGTGTGTTACCACTGTGCCATCTGACAGCTCTCTGGAGTTTATCATGATACCATGGCAACTGTGGTAATAATGTCTTGATTAGAAATATGACGATTATAATTAAATGATCATTTTATAATCATATATGTTAAGTCATTGATGATTATATCATAATCACAATTATTTTTATTAATGTATATTGATGTTCTAAATACCGATAGCTGCCGAATGGTCCCACCAATCTGCCGAACACTGGAAAGCCTTCAGGTCATCTACATTACGACCTGCAACAGACGCAAACAAACCTTATCCAGGATGTATTAACATATCCGACGTAACTGTTACAGCATTGCATAGGAATCACATGGCATTTCAAGTGTTTTTATAAAGTTTAGATGAATATGTCGGCATGACATAAGGATTCTATATACTTACTGGTAGTGTATAATATTTGTAACTGCCTTTCCCAGTGCATGATCGTAAGAACGGCCTAACATTTTTTATTTGCTCTCTCTCTCTCTCTCTCTCTCTCTCTCTCTCTCTCTCTCTCTCTCTGTCTCTGTCTCTGTCTCTCTCTCTCTCTCTCTGAAGGTCTTTTTCTTCCTACATTTCCTCTCGATACTTCTTCATCGCTGGATATTAAATGAGCGTCTGCCTTGGTGAGAAAGATCACGCTCTGTTCCCTTGCTGGCTGTGACATACACAAGTTATTGAACAGTTCCTTCTGCTTCTGTGTGTTGCTCACCATCGAAAAGAATGTAAGTGGGTAGGTTAGTCTGTTATCATTAGAATGTGACCGATACCTACTGTCATGTTACTGTATCCAGTTAAGACATTTCAGTGTGGTGGCACTATCAAACATGAAGCAGGTACTTTATCATTCGTGGACAATATGGTGCTAACTTTTGTGAAGACGAAAATTCAAAGTAATAAACACACAAGACCAAGAACTACAATAAAGTGCGATTCGATATTGAATGTTAGGTTAATGAAGAATTATATGGCAGTTATAAGGTGCTCTCACTGAGAAATAATCCATTTCCTAGTGCGATATGAAGCTGGACATATTTGATGTTCGTTAGTTTGCCTATTGATTCCGTTGTGGTATACTTGCTCTCATTTGGGAAAGCGGCTTTATTAACTTGGATTTAACCTTCAAAGTTTTACATGACGATGTCGCTCATGAAGCAAAAGACGCTGAACTTTCGAAACACCTATGTCCTATTCTACTTGTACGTTTCTAGGAGTTTCCCTTTTATTATTTCTTTAGTTCATGTTTTACACTAGTTTCATCGACTATGAACTTGTTGAAGATTCTGTTGACGTGTCGGTTTTTTTCCATTTCCCATCTAAATGGATATGTGAAGCAAAATCAGCTTTGACAACTTGTCTATTTGGAGTATTTCGGAAATTGTGAAGATTCGGAACACAAATGAAATGCAATATTAGACAGCACGTAATATCATCAAGAACAGAAATAAGATGTGTCTGCCCTACCAACCTTCTATAACTCTCGGCGTGCCGGCTATAGTCCTCGCTGTGAGATAAGCTGCACAGACGAAAATGATGATGAGAAGACGTTTGATGAGGTCTGCGTCAGAAATTTTCACACGTTGTGCTGACCTCACCCGGAAGACGACCGAAATTCTGTGAACGAGTTAAATCCAGATTGCATGATTGCAAGAAACCTTCAACTTTTTCGTGTTTGTCGCATACAAAGAATGAAATATGTATTTCATATATGATATAAACATTTTGATTTGAACAAAAAATAGTTACAAATAAAAATACACATTTGATAATATTAAGCATCACAATATGAAAAATTTAACACAACGAGGTGATATGTTATGACGATGACAAATATAGCGAAACTTTTTAATTTAAACGAAAATATTTTCTCACAGTCATCGACTTCACTTATACACGACAGCAACTTCTACTGCCACATATCAACAATAAGAAAAATAGTTTAAAGTCCTTGAAGAAATAACCATCAAAATCCCTCAGTTGGAATTTTGTTTAAATTCATCTGATATTTCTTTGGATGTGATACCGTATACATATTATATGATGATTTTCTATCAAGCGGGAACATGTTCATTTAGAAAAAAAGTTTTAATAAAGTACAAGAAAGTCAACGGCCGAGTAATAGAATGAGGTGCGTGCGACATTCCGCATCCGTCTAGACAAATTTGCCACTGATGTTGTGAATACAGTTAAAAAATCCAGCAACTATAGGCTTACTTCCTATTTGCACATGTGTTGCAAACACAATAAAAAGTGTTAACTTACCGCCATGTTTTCAAAAGAAGGGCCCCATAGGATATTGAAAATCCAATTTCTCTAAACCAAAATCTCAAAATGCAGGTGATAACTGTTGCTTCGAAGTATCCAACAATTAACTGCAAAGATAAGTACAACGGAATATAGAATTGCTTATTCTCAAAAGAGCAGTAAATGACAAAATCAAAAAAATATTTTTCTTCATGGGTAAATAACACGGAATACGTCCACTATAGGTTAGAAAGAGTTGTGTTACCATTCAGATTAATCAACAGCTCGGAAACAATTCAATCATCGGACGTGATAAGTGTTTCGGAACATGAAACCGTTTGCGATTGTCTGGACTCTCGTCTCTATTTGAATCAATTGAATTACCTCCCTTTATTGACGTAATGTCTATCGGCTTTTTTAACTGTGTATATTTCGTTATACAACCATTTCGCACTTTCAATAGTGATAAAATGTAGCAAAACAAAATTCAGTCCATAGAAACACTATTTGATAGCACTTTTACCTAAGAACTAGTATGACAATGTTGATTATTATATGATTATTATATGATATAGAATAGGACAGTAAGCTAGACACGCCCAACTACTTATAACAGTTGTATAATACTTCAGGTGATGAAACAATTCGCAAACGATCGCAACGGTAACACGTTCCCTGAATTAAAAATGAAAAAATACCGGGAGAATGTCTTCAAGACATGAATGTCCATATCCCATTCAGATAATGTTTAACGAATTTACCCAGAAATGATGAAAAGTGATATTTGATTCTTTAACCTTGACCTATGACCACATTAAAATGATAAGCTAAAGAACTCCATACTTTGATTAAATTATTCAGTTTTGCTTGATTCTTTTATATATTATATTGTAATAATTTAAGTTTCTATTATACTGATTTATTTCTGTTTGTTAATGGTAAGAATCAGGTAATCTTTTAAAATTGATATGAATCTCTGAAATGATCCTTACGGTTTCTAATAGTAACGCAAAATAATATCACTAAGTTTCAAAACGTGTTCACGGATTCGGCACTCAAGATTAGTTTATGAAACGTCATCGCAAAGGAATAAAAATATCATTCACAACCAAAATTTAGAACTATGTTAACACAAATTGACATTGCCTTTACTGTTACTATTACCATTACTAAGATTCCTTTAAAAAAGCCTTTCTATGAAGATTTCTATTATCAGAAAGGAAGGTTACCAACCGGACAATACAAAAGAAATGCTCCAACGAGAATTATCCTCATCAAGACAGGACTGCATGCCTTAAGGACCTAGAACAAAAAACATAACAGACGATGAAGGCAACAATATTGTTAGTCTCTGAATCACTACAAAGTCTGGAGTAAAACGGATTAATAAAGGATTATTGCATTTGCTTCCACCATGTATACCGTGTATCCTGTGGTTGCCAGCGGAAGTTTAAATTTCTCATTACATAAGTTGTTTTGGTGGCTATAAGCTATAAACCAGGAAATGTAAGCATATTATATCAAATTACGGAAAGGTCAAAACGAATGACTAGCGAATGACCGAGAAAATGAAAGGAGAAATATCATGTGTACCTGGAGAGTCTTCTGCTGCTTAGAAAATATTGGATTACAAAGCTATTTCAATAACAAGACATGTCACGTTCTCAAAAACAAATAATTCCGTACAACAATAATCACTGCATGGTTAAACTCGCGCGTGTGTGTATGCGTGTGTGTTTGTGTGTGTGCGTGTTTTTTATTCTTCTTGCTTTTCTTTTAAACTTTACTTGACGTAAATTCTCCAAACTTTGCGTCTTTTAACAACAAATAATGATAACGACTAAAAATGAAGATACATGGCCGCACCATTTTGGCTCAATAGTTTTTGTTCCCATAATATCACAATGTTCTTTGACATGTGATTAATGGACTATCTTTAATGACAGTATAACGTTTTTTTTCTATATTTTATGACTACAGTGTATTTGAAAATCTATCCTTCATTATTCGAAATGTTTTACTGCTTCAAACGAAGCTGCCATCATTCAATTTTATAATCGAATGATTTCCCAGTTGTCAGAAAACCAGTCGCTTCCAGTACATACCCTTTGATACTTAAGTACACATGTAACAATTAATTGAACCGAATGAACAATTTCCTTCTATGATGGTCAGGTGGCTATCGTTGAGCATGTTGACGATCTGAAGAGGTCGAATCAAGGGAGATGATCAAAAAGTTATCTTTGACTGAGGGATCCATGTGGAATGAAAACGAACTCAGCAGCCACTTTGAAGTACATTGTATTGTGTACATTTCCGGAAGGCGATAGAGTAGTAATCAATCTTTTTATCTGGGGCAATTCTAAAAGGCAGTCATTAACAATATAACAGCCAAAACAGAAATCTTCCATAACATCATTGCATGTGGTTATAGAAAAAGAAAAATTGAACACGTCAACGACAAGCCACATACTGTAAAATAAGGTATTTGTGGGCCTCAACTTCCGCGAGTGAAAAAATAAAACATGGTTTACGCTTGACACTTACCTACAATGTAAACTAATATTTACGGATATTTCCTTTTAGCTGATTATCATTAAGTGAACATTTGGATTGAATTTATAATTAAATACGGTATACATATATGCAAAACAATGAAATTGTTTCATATAACTATCTCAACTCCTTAACACTCTACAGCAGTGGCGGAAGCCAAAAGTCTGAAACCAACAAGCCGAGATATGACAATCAAAATCAATTGCTCTCATGATTTGAGACACACATTGAAATTGATTTAGTAGAAAATGAAGCGTGTTTGTAGGATTAACAGAGAATAAGTGACCATGTCGCCTTGAACTCCCTTAACTAGTCTCATTCTTGTCGCTAGATAAACTGACATCGTCTGACATATTCACCCTAACAGCACTTTATAAACTGTCTTTGATATCTGCCGAGAAATTATTCAACGACCTTTGCTATTTTGTCTGATCTTTTGACAAGTACACATAATATGTACTTATCCATTATAACCTCATGGGTGGTCTTTGTATGTGGATGTTTTAGAGTCCTGTTGCCTCTCTGATCTGACTTTACGGGCCGTCTTGTTTTTAGCGCAAATACATGAAATGATGTTTATTTCTAGGACCATAATAAAACAGACAACATAATTATATGGGATGCGTAAAGGAATTACGGTAATAATATATGTTCAAATCAATAACTCGCCATTAAGTTAATAATCACTTTAATTTGTTTCCATTCGAAGTATTGACAAAAAACGATCATTTTTGACAGATTGAGGTCTTGTGTTCTTTAAATCATTTGTTCAATAGTAGTGATCTTTTTATTTAAAAAAAAATGATTTTAAAATTATGGATAAAAAGCTATTGAGTCATATTTTTAATTGAAATCATATTTGTACATTTTTTTTTACATAATGACCTCATATATACACTTATATTTGAAGTTTAAAATACATACTGTTTTGAATTTTGAGATAGAAACTTTAATATCTGGCGCTAACAATGACAAAGTAAAGAATAATGCTCTTCATAATCAAAGGAAAATTTAAGTAGTTATGTTAAGCTACACCGTGATTCTTGTAGAATTGACTTATAAATCTCAGTATAATAAGCAAGTGTAAAGTTAATGAGAGTTTGTCTATCAACACACTTTACAAAGAAATTTTTTACGACACTGACGATTGATAAACTGGAAATGATAATAAAAAGTACATTTTGACGGTATAAGTGGCATAAGCTGTAACTTTCACTCTTCTCTCTCATTGTTAGACTCTTTAGCTACCATTTTAACATTTTTATTGCTTGGTTCCAAATTTTGTCCTAGTGAGTTAAATCCATTGTTTTTGCACCTTTTTTATCCATACATCTCTCGATTATTATTGGCATATTTCAATACAAATTAAGAATAGGATATAGTAGAACCAAATGAGATTAAACACTACACCATGCAGCTGTTGCAACCTTATAGGACTCGTCAGCGTCTCAAGGGCCTAATACTTTGAAATATTATCTCTTTTATAATGCACAGACTCATTTGGCGCAGGTTGTTGTGATATGATATGTATGAATCATTCGCCAAAGTGATAACAACATGTAGACGACCGGTTATATAATGATCCATTTAGAATAGAAACAAGGATAAGCCTTCGGCTACCTCCGTTTAAAAAACGGAAAAAATCAAGTGCACTTTGGTCACATATGATTAGTCTGTTAGCTGCAAGCAGTATGCAATTATAAAGAAGTCTAAAGAAGCCTTTTTTTCTTTTCAGACAAGGTAAACGCGGCGTCGTTTAAATATCGCAAGCCATTTAAGGCACAAGTCTCCATACATCGATTTGCTATCGGATAGATATCGGTAGACTTTTGATGTCTAAAGAAATCGTAAACGTGTCGTTGACCGATCTGTGCTGTAATTAACACTTATATCTTAATAGCAAAAGGTTATTAAAGCCTTAATAGAATATTAATGTATGGCTTTGGAAAATCCTGAAGAGCCTCCGGTGTTAAGTAACAACTATTCTGAGTCTACTTTTGTGTAAAGAGCTTTTTGTGTGAGAGAGCGATACCTTCTGGCTGTCGATATAGCTATGCTAACGTTTTCATGAGATTCGCTATTAGTTATTATTGTTTTTAACAATTTTCGCTGACATGAAATTTCCTATTTTAATTTTATATAAATAACATTTGTATCGATTATTAGCTTACAGATTATTCCGATTAGAACACCCAGCATATTGTGCTAAAATGTCGCTGTAGATTCGACATTCAAGAGCTTGCTCCCAATATCACGATGTTGCTTTGAACACATGACAGAAGAAAATACATAACACTGTGTGATTGTGAGATGCAGGTTGATGAAGATTAGGAAGAAGATATGAAATATTTTATACTTGTAAGTATGCCTGATGGTTAACCAAAAGCCGCTATCCTTTACATCTATCTAGTCTTTTGCCATTCCCTTGATTTGTTTGAAGTCCCCTTATGATTCTTTCCCTAGCTCATATTTTGTCCATGTTTCATAGAATTTGAATGAATCTGTTTACATGTCTTTATTTTTGTTGTTTCAGATACTATTTTGAATTTTTTTTTCGTCAAGTTATGAATAGTTTTCCTTGTATTTTCATTTACTGGTAAAGCTGATGTAAAGCTCTGTCGCGCGTTATCCGAGATAATGCAGGACAACATGGCGCCAAAATGACGTCACAATCTTGGTTTAATACTTATATATACAATAGCGCAGGTGAATTTAGAAATATGCTGATGTTAATGGTGACACCATATCATATTTGTGTCTTTTAATATTCGCTCTACCACATCACAAAAGCAAGATGTTCAGTATGGAATGTGTAGTTTCCTACTACAGTTGATGTGGAAGTGATTCCTAAAATACTTTTTTCGGGAAATGGTATACCATCACAGTAATTAAGGCTATCAGTCCGCTGTAGTTTTAAAAAAGAGATACAAGAAGTCTCATATCCAGTCCATTTAACATCCATGTATCTAATCATAGATATTTATAGATATTTATTTAATTATTAACGAAATCCTATTGCATAAGATGTAGGCTTCAGGTTTGGTTAACACTTTTAAACGTGTTGTATTTCTAGTAGTTACAGTTGTCTAATGAAAAATCATCCTTGTGCAATCTAACATCACGAAGCTGACTGACGGCGTCACGCATTTAACTTGAATGTCCATATGACTCAGCAGAAATAATTAAAGACGGTTCGTGAGAGAAAACAGCATGAATTTTTATACATACTCTACTGAATGTGGTGAAGGTCTTACAGTGGATGATTGGAAATAGACACTAGTGATAAGATAAAATGTTTCTTTTTATTTTTTCCTAGATTTGAAAAATCAACCATGCCACCACATTGTACTCGTGTGATGTTTTAGCCGCGATATTCATTCAATTGATGCCACTAGACGAATCAAAATATAATATACTTTAATAGTCTATAGTTTATATAAAGCTACTGAGTATGATAGTAGAAGAGGATTACCGAATATTGGCAAAAGAAGTTTACCTTGACATCTCGATAATGCACCGTAAACCATATCAGTAAAGGAATGCAACACATGATGAGTCCCGAGACACCCAGAACGACGCTACGCTGCATCCAGTTAAGTGTTAGGATACAGGGAGAGGGATCCTCGCAGGTGTCACATCCGGCTGCGCATGGCAGGCATTCAAACGATATATCATACACGTTCTCTTCCCCCTTCGATAGAACAAAATGCAAGTTGATTACTGCTTGTGAGTTTAGAAGTGATAGCATACATTTTAATCGTAAATTAATTCCATATAAATCTGCATTTTGATTATGTCATGTGGTGCACATTCGCAAAGGAAGATTGTACGATAGAAACACAAACATCTTAATTCAAAACTAAACCATATTTTTAATAATTTTTTTTTCAGATCTAGTGACTAAATTAAATATATACAATGTTGATCGCTTGGTGTGCCAATATATCTCTATATATGTAACCTCTAAGTATTCTTTATCACAACCAAAGGTTTTTCCCTTACTTTTCCCCCTACACTTTCGTTTCTTACCTATATGCCTTTTTTTTTTTTTTTTTTTTGTCGAAATTAATTGTTATTATTGATCATAGTTCTGACATGCATTTCGAGTTACAAGATTAAATAGCTGCTTATCCCTTAGAGAAATATTGATTTTAGGCCGATTACACTTATGAAAATTTATAAAGACATACAATTTAATTAACGAGAGATCCCAGTGGAATCTTGGCGCCCACCATTGTTGGAACTTTTCCCATCTTTTCTCTTCGTATATCTTTTTTTGCTCTTAATGATAATACATTTCAGCATTCCCTTGCAGAAATTGCGATGATAATCTTTACCTGCCAAATCCAAAATGGCAGCCTGGGAGCCATTTTGTTTCTTCTGATCAGTCGTAAAAACAAACGGGCACAAGGAGAGACCAAATGAAACATACGTATGAAATGTGAGATATCCATTCAGTACTTCAGAATTGGAATAACAATATTTACAAGCCGAAATCAAATATGGCCGCTTGCGTGCCATTTTGTTTCTGATCAGTACCAAAATCAAATATGCACAACTGGAGACCAAGGGAACCGATGTATGGAATTTGAGAACGATCTATCCAATATCGCTCGAGCAATAGCGATAACAAACTTGAAAAGTCATAATCCAAGATGGCCATCTGCCAGACATTTCATTTCTTTTGATCAGTCCCAAAATGAAATGGGTACAACTAGGGATAAAAGGAAACTAATCGGTGCAATCTCAGAAAGATCCATCTAGGACTTCTCAAGAAATAACGATAACAAAAATTGTTTACGGCGGGATGGACGGACCAAGGACCATTGACGCATGGTGATTTCAATAGCCCATAAAAATCGTATTTTGAAATGCATGTGACTTTAAGCGGACTATTCTTTCAAACCACCTTACATCTTCATGTCTATAAAAATACCACTAAAATGACACGCCCCCTTGGTAGTTCTGATACATACCCTCGACCTTTTGGCGTACTCGTACTCCACTTCGGTACCATTGAAGTAGCGATGAGGCGAATCAAGGTTTGGAAAGTAATATCCATCGAGGCAAACACATTTGTATGAACCACGACGGAACCCCAATCGTGGAATTGGCTCACACTAAAAGGAATTAGATTTCATCATTAGCCAAATTAATGTGAAGTGACAATCGACTCCATCAAAATTCGAACACTGAAGCGCTACAACCTATAATGCTGAGTAGTAAAACCCAAATATCAATGTGATTTATTAGTATTTTTTAAAATTTAAATCCTTTTTTTAGACACAAAAAGGATGATTATGCATATAGTGTCAAGTGAGGACAAAACATTATCGCGGCTGATTTGAAACATAATAGGGGACAATGTAAGTGAAGCTAGTAATTGCTTTTATGGATTCCGCCAACAATGGGCGTAGGTGGAAGAACCATCGAGTACCTATATGTTTGTTTATTTAAACAAATGTATCAATTTATTAATTGAACAATTTTTTTTAACAAATATATGCATTTACCTACATACTGTAAATTCATAATTTTTCGTTGGGGGACTAACTTTTGTTGATTATGTGGATGGTCTAACTTTATAAATATTTGTCCACGAAATAAGAGACAGATAACATTACATATTACTTAAGTACTGATGAATTTTGTGATTTTAAGGGTAACATATATATCCATTAGTTCTGGTCAAATCAACCATCACCGAAGGATCCCCACTGAAGACGATATTACTTTGTAGGTTAAAAAAACCTGCCTATTCCGATTTTCAGTACAATGTGATGTCAAAAATTGAAAAGGTATAAATCTGTTTCAATGTCATCTGAAATATATTTACCCTGGTTGTGGAGGGTTTACATCGAGCTGAGCCCGCAAAGACGTTTGGTTCTGTGGCCCCTTCAGGCTGCGGACATTGGTCAATATCTACTTTCTGTAAGGCTATGTCGATACCACTTGTCCCTCTGAAAAAACAAAACAAACATATATATCAACATTTAATTTGAACAAAGATGTTAATTTACGTCCCTCAGTAAAATAATAATAAAACAGCATTAAAACTACAACAGTTGATATATGATCAAAATTTAAACTTAAGGTCGACGGAAAGTCATGAAAATAGGAAATGAAGTGATATCAAACAAAAGCATATGTATCTCTTTTATCTTACTTATTTATTTAGGTGACTAACTTATTAATTTTACATATAGTCTCAATTATAGAAAGTTTGGAAGGTCCTATATGTTATGCCTGGCAATATTTTGCTCTTGTGTGCCCCATAATATGTGAAAAAGATATATGGTTCTGGTGTTCCCCATTATATATGAAAAACATATATGGTTCTGGTGTTCCCCATTATATATAAAACATATATATGGTTCTGGTGTTCCCCGTCATATGTGAAAAAAAGATATTTGGTTCTGCTTCTGGTATTGTGGTTTCCTTCAAAATAGTCAGCTTTACTTATTTCACAATAACATAGAAATGATACACACATAACACACACGAGTGAATAGCGCCTTTTAACGTGACTTTAGAAGTAGATAAAGGAGAGCCCAACAATGAATAAGACTGCATCACAAAGCTGTTTCGTCCTTCTAAGAGTCGTCAGTGATGCTAAGGGACTAAGATTTAAAACCTAGGAAGTGTTTGAAAGAAATGTCAAAATCTTGATCGGGAGATGCACTATTCTCATAAATAAACATATTTTGTAATTTTTATGTTTGACGAACTTTTAATACATTAATAAAGTGTCATGCAGGTTACGGCAAAACTCAACAACTAAAAGTTCATCAGCAGTATCTACCCCCAGCCATCAAGAAGATTGTACAGAAACACACAAGTTAATAATACCTTTTAATATAATGTTAGTCTTAGATATTGTAGTAACATTTTATAATTCCTGCGTGTCATTATTAATGAAATCCAAAGTAACCGACATGATATGATAATATTCTCGATATCAAGGTAAAAAGCAGTAAAGTCTTTTCCTATACGTATTTGTGCCCTCGAGAGAAATTTTCTAACTCCGATAAATTTAAGAATAAAATCTAAATTTCTTCATTCTGGAAAATCTCAACTGTGTCACATGACTGTCGTGCGTTGGTAGAAATATCATTGGGTTTATAACTACCACTCTCATCAAAGAACATTTACTTTCTCTCCCTTATAGACAATTACCGATTAAACACATTATCTGCCGTTAATCGTTTTATCGCAATATCAGCAATCTACAAAAACACTTATATCTGCATAAACTGGGTTTGATAAAGATCTGTATCGTTTAATATCCTTCGTACAGATGTCTTATACCATTGTATTTCTAGACTACCACAAAATTACAGTTTTAGGTATCGATTAGTGGGTAAACCAGTCTCCATACAGTAATGTTGTGTTGTGCTTTAAATTCTTGGTGTCATTTTTTGTTTAATTCATGAAATTAAGTGGTGTTTTTAATCTAAAGAACGGATCTGGCCCTTTAATAGAACCCTGAAGTATACCAGTTATAATGTTATGGTCTGACAACAACTGTGAACTACGTGGAATCTTTGATTTGGCAGCAGAATTTTTCTTTGTATGTCTATGTAGCTGCTACAGACCTATCCATAATGTTCAATTGCACAATGATTGTTGCCGCTTACATTCTGACGCTTAATGGTTCACATTTAATTACCTACCAAGGAAATGTTGCATATAAAGAATGTGTTGTCAGTATCAAATCGATATTTTGTTTATTATCTATAAAATCTTTTTTAAAATGTAGCGTCAATAGATATCATCAAAAAAAAAACATGTGTCGCATTAACGATTAGCTGTTTTATCAAATGAATAATGAAGAATATTATGTAACCCTTTCCTTTACGATAACTATAAAATATTTCACTTTGGACGTTTGACACAATTCCTGAAATATGAATACTCTTATATTTCTATATAATGTGTCTGGTTTTGCCTTCATGTTAAATCTGACAAAGGATGAGTATGTCCGATCATGCGTTTAATTCTATTTTCATAGAAAAAAAGTGTTAACATCATTAACGTTATATAAAATCGATGTGGCATAACCTATTTGGCTTGGCCGCAATTGCTACCTAACTACCATTGATGTGAAGTTATAAATTATCCTGACCTTCTGCCGAGGTATAATAACATGGTCCCTTTAGAATGAATGGGGACAATTTGTCGTGGCAGCAAAGACTAGGTGAAAAAACACTAGCCACCGTTCTGCGCGGGCAGTAATTTGGTTACTGAGGACGACGAAAAGGAATTCTCAGCGGACACCAACAACGGGAAGCAAAACAGCAATCATATGAGTACATATCAAAAAGTTTAAGTATGGTCAACGAATCTGCTGAAGTAAATGGACCAAAAAAGGAAATAGATAAGATATGTAATGTTGGGCAAGCGTATTACACCAAAGGGAATTGAATCATGGTATGATTACCGCATTATACGGTTAATACACTGATGTAATACCTGTGTGTATTCTATTTGTGTAATATCACATGTTATGAAGTTCATTATCCACTTACGTCACACACTCACAAATCACAGACCACCGATACAGATCATATAATTACCTCACAATGGAGACTACCAGTGTGGTGCTAAGGTGGATTTTAAAGTGGCATGGGAAACCACGTGATAATCTCACATTTAAACATTCATGTGACCAAAATTATCTTAAATTTCCTAAATGACGCAGAAGACGCCTACTCTTCCGAAACACCTGGTCTTATTCTCAGTGAAATTGTCAGGAGTATATTTTTATATATTTTGAGAAACACTTTCAGACGGCTAAAGGGGAAAATCTAAAAATGATCGAAAAAAGTCAATATCCTGAAGAAGTAATGAATTTGCCCCATGATTAAATAAATTTCATAATTCTCATATACGAATAGAATGTCGTATCTTTTTTCTATTTTCTTAACCATGCCACTATTCGAGTGAATTAAACATAGCATGCAGGTTACAACAAACCTCGGGAATTAACATTAAGTGATTTTCGGAACCAAATAAAATATATTGCATATGTTTTCTCGCGGAAAACCTTTAGGGTTTATATTCTACCTGGTGTAATAAGTATACTAGGAGCCTTCTTCCAGGTGTCATTATTGACTGAATTTACCAAGGACTTTGAGTCACTACAATGCACATGTCTCCTTTCACAATAAATGTCCATATACACTCACAGCTATTTACACAACGTATGTGTTCGTGACGACACGAAAAGCGTGTGACAGTTTAATGGTTTTCTATGGAATCCTTTTGAGTCTACGTCTGTTTTAGATCTTTTCCACATTATACATGCTTACGAAATAAACGATAGAAACAATGTAGCATGTTAGAAATAAATTCGTCATCAGCGATTATACTGAAACTACAATCTGGAGGACATCGCCACTTAAAATTCGTCTCACATTCACCGGAAGTACTGGTCGTAACCTCGCATTTGGATTAACATATGCACGCAATGATATTAAGGATTCGTGTAATGGAAAGAACGTCTTAACGTTACTACTCCTTACATAGTTCAATTTTCACGATAATTTACACAACATACAGCAGAAATCGTATAACTGTACAGGTAAATCCATGACAGATTCCTTCGTAAGGATTAAACTTTCTTAAAGTTTAGACAAAGTAAGAGTGATATTATCTTGTTGATAGTATTAGGAACGTGAAGTGTGCCTTACTTCGGAAAGGAACCGAGGAACCCAATGCTTTTGGACAAGTACGATCATCAGAGCATAACTCTGCTGTCACCTGAACAAAATGTGGTACCAATCTGTCGACCACTTTTCTTTGTGTGTTGGCATCTTGGCAGGACCGTGCCATGATGAAAAGCGTTCCTTGACGACAACGATGGCACTGAATCACATTGAAATATATGTAACATTTTCTAACGACTACAAACATTGTGGTGCCTTGTGGAATAAGTAAAGAACGTCCAAAGGTCACGTAATACTTTTTGTTCTGTTTAAAGGAAGCTATATTAGAATCTGACAGCATGTACCACATAGCAGCACTATAACTACGGAATTATATATTACAATTAAAAAAGGATGTATATAAAGTATAATAAAAATCAAACCATAAATCCCGTATAACTAGGTGTTTCCACAGGGATGATATTCTTTACCGTTATATTAACGTGGTTGCGAAAATTAAACCCATACGATATTGAGACTAGAGTGTATTGGACACCGTTTCACGTCCAGACGGCAAAAATTTCATTCGTTGAAATATCATTCGGTCGTTTTAAAAGAAAATATTAGAGCGGTGAAAATAGTCAGCCTTCCACGTATTGTATACATGATAAATTTCACTAGTCAAAATTTCCATGATATTTTATTTAGGACGATCGAACTGTGTTTTAACGAATTGAAATTTCGCGGTCTGGATGTAAAAGAACAAGTCAAACACACTTGTCTCATTATTTCAAAGATTATATTTCCTGATCACATTAATGTACCGGCAGAAAGCAAATATAACATACCCGCGAAAATAACTGGCTACACGGTATTTTATAGAACCATATGTTTGTTTTGACCGCTTAGTATTGGTCAAATAATGCACGACAAGACTGTCGAAAATTTAGTTGAATTATTGTAAAACGGAAAGGTGTCTAAATTTCTAAATTCACTTTATCACGTAAACTGACATTTTACTGCAAAGTGTTACAAAATAAATTTCTGCTAAAACGTCAAGTTAAATATCCGAGACTGCAAATTCATCAACACTGTCAACAACACCAATGACGTAATATTCTGACCTTTGACTACGTAGCAAGGAAGCTCCATATCTCGGTAAGGCAACGTAGAAAGTAGAAGTACATATCTTACAACAAAACGAAGCCATTACAGACCTATAACTATTTACAGCCATCAGTGACCGTTTCGTAATGTCAACCAAACAAAATTATAAGATACTTAAAGAAGAATTTTGAAGTGCAAAGATCCGCGTTTTATTCATGATAGAGGTGACAATGTATTTTGACATGTCACGACCAAGACATTAATTGAAATATATTTCTTTTTGACACACTCACTTATCCCACGCGTGCAAACAGGTTCGTGTTTACGGTGTTTGAATTTTGTAGGTGAAGACGAAATGTAGATGGAAATATTACCATATCATACACATATGACTTAGTGAAACATAAACTACATGCAATTATACATTAGAATATAATTACGCTTTCTCTTTGCCATAAGTTAAGTCTATGAATTTCATTATGAAATTTTAATCAAGACTGATTCTTTTTATTCGTAAAAATATGAATAAATCTTAGGATGTCTCCATTTGTGCTTGATGCGGTAATACACCAAGAGATGCACCAAACTGAACGATAACCCGAATTCAACTGGCAGACCATGAACCAATACAGATGAAGAAGATTGACTTCGTTGTAGACAGGCATGACAACCCCTACTCATCATCGCCATCAGACTCAAAAGACAGTGGAACGTCTAGGTCCACGTTAACCGTTGTACCGTGAACAGACATTTGAGCAATAGGCGACTTCGCTTCCGCCGACCAGCAAAACTAAGTCTGTTGACTGGAAGAGGAAAACGAGCAAGACTGAAATGGGCACGTGGCGACGGACATGGAATATTAGGTCTTGACGGAGAGTTCACTGTTCTGATAAAAGCCGCTCTTTACATAGTCCGACAGACGGCAGGGTCTGTGATTGGAGACCAAGAAATATGGCATATCATCAGAATCACATTCCAGGCACAACAGCATTTGGTGGTGGCGGATTTATTGTGAAGTGATGCTTTTCTCTAAACAGTAAGCTTCGCTTGTATATCCTTGGCGAAGCTTTAAATGGACGATAATACCGTGATCAGATTCTTCGACTTTTAGTTGTTCCGCCTAATCACGCAGTGTCTGCAAGGCTTCAACAAAAAGTGATAGGGACGTTTTCATGCCCTGGAATGTCAACAGACATGAACCCAACCGAGTGTGTATGGGACTCGAACAAAAAGTCAATGTACGGGATCCAAAAAGCCACACAATTACTACATTGATTTAGGAGTGTCAGATGTTTCGTCAAAACAAGCTTCGGCGTCTGATCAATGGTATGAGACTGAGACTATGGGCACAAGACTTGTACCAGAAATGTTATGGCTATACGCAACAGAACTCGGTATCTTCCTGATCAGTTAACATGTTAATCGTATTTTGATGACGTAACTGTTAACAAGACACGGTTAAAGTCAAACTGTTTTCTAGAGTATGGGAATGCCTTTTTAAGCACGTCTTTTTGAAATGATACAGCACTTTCGGTTCTGTAAATGTCTATTCCTATTGACTGTTACGTTTCGATAGATGTCTACAAAGCATTCCAATATATCTTGTTTTATTGCATTTGTTTTCTTTTTAATACAGCGAACAAAATCGACCCCAATTTAAGCTATGAGTGGTCCTTAACTTCAGGTCAAATCTATGAAATATTTTCACAGATTCTGCTTAAGATCATATTTGCGTTGACTTCTTTATGTTATGATGTTGTTAGTATTGTATGTTAATTGATTTATCTGAACAAAATGATACAATGTTAATTTACTGTTGGATACACTCCAGAATGTATTATGTAATTTCCGCATTGCAATCACTTGCTTCGTTTTGTTTACTCGCAACAAGCAAGGTCATTTGAAGCCGATGTCCAAGACTGGTAGGGTAAATGACAGAGACTTCTATAAGACTGAACTGTCGTACTATAAAATCTTATATATTCGTTGGGCTCAAATTTCGTCGTGTTACAAAATTTGCGTTTTCGTTGGTACTTGATTTGTATCTTGTTCACCGGTACATTAATCAATGTCAGTATTTGCTTGTTTTTATTGTTTCCAGGACATTTGAGTCCATGGGTTTAGAGTTAACGAAAATTCAACAAAAACAAAAACCCACGAAAATTAATTACCTTACAGCAGTCTAATCTTGGTAGCATTACTTCTCATCTGGTCACATTGTAGACAACGGACTTAATAAGGTGCGATGAACAGTGAATATGAAAAGTCGTGTTATGAATATGAACGATGACTCTTCACTGCAAATCAAATAATCAAATTTCGTTTCTTTTTTTTCTTGTGTGTTCATATTATTAACTATCTTTTGCTTAAACTGAATGTATATGTATATTTCGTTTTGTGTTTATGTTTGTTTTCTCAACAAAAAAAGTACATAGGACTTTGTGTTCGCATAGGATACATTTAGTCTAGACATATTGTAATTTGATATTTTAGGAAATGTTGCATGCCGAAAATGACAATATAACAACTAACTTGCTATATCACCAATGGAAAAGTCAATGATAATGTTACAAATGTTAGGTCAAAAACAACCCTGGAAAATACATCTCAACTGTATTGTAACAGATTAACACACCAACCATGTATATCATATGTTCTAAATAACAGATAAAGAGGAAATAAGATTCAACGGATAGAAAAAATCACCCTTTTATAGGCAAGAGCAAAGTCGTATATTTCTCACAATTCAATTCCGAGGTAATTTTATAAAAAGCACAGAACAAGATCTAAATATCCAAATCTAAACTTTTGAAAGACATTTATTAAAGGTGTGAACCTTAAAAGTACGAAAAACTTATTCTAATAATGGTATCGGTTAAATGTACAAAACAGACGTAGATCCTCATTTGTGTGGTGTCCTCTTCGGATATTGCATTTTAGTTTTTGTTAAAAGTTAGATTCTGCAGCAATGTAGAGTTGATAAGGCAGATATGTGGGGGGAAAAAGACACAAAAGTGATAAAACACCAAATTCAAATAATGAAATTCAATGCATTACACAGCTTTTCCGTTCTTCTAGAGCCGTCAATTAATGCTAAGGGCGTTCAGTGTTGGCACCTATAAGGATTTAAGACGGAAAATCCAAAATGGCCAAATAATGCATATTGATAAAACAGACTATACTTAAGTTATAAGACGTTATTGAATCGTTTAATCTATTACTGGCGATCAAGAGTGATTTAACACCTTCGAACCAATCCCTCAAGCATGCAGTTGTACATTTTTTTTCTGTCTGAATGCACTCACTAAGGTGATTGATGTAACCGAACACCTTTTCATCCAACATCACATCAATCACAGACGACTTCAAAGGATAACATTTTAGAAAAACAATCTATTTATAATAGGAAGTAGGTATCCAATTTTCTTTTGTGTCTGATATGTTACATAACTACCTACTCATTCGTTGCGCTGTTGGGATATTTCTACTCAATCTGATTACGGAAAAACAGTTTTGTTATGTCATTCAGTATCACGTTAAATATAGTACTTCAAAGAGATAAGGAAAAGGTCATTCAGCGAATGTCAGGACAAGAAATTACCTGACATCACTTAAAATACTTTTTAAATAGAATTTGTATGAGATAATCACTGTTTTGTGCATCTTCTCTAGTTGATCAATAGACTGTTAGAGACATCTTCTAGTTGGTGGTGTTGGCATGAAGAATGCTTTGTCTGAGTTGTCTGCCCTTTGGTTGTTAAGACTACTTAATCCCGGACTGCATATGTTGACCGATGACATTTACTCGGGATTTTCTGATCGTTGGTTATTACGTACTTAGAGAATTCGACCTATTGATTTACAGACTATGCAGTCCACTTTTTATAAGTATAATCAGATACAATATGATATCGCTCTCTGTTGATAAATATACCACTTAGTTAAGGCTTTCTGTCTTTTGTCTAATATATTATTTATTATTGGAGTGGTTGACTAATAGATTAGCGAGTCAGGGATTTTACCTGTTTACTAAAAGACTAATTAAGGTTATCTAAATGTTGGCCTACTTAGGGAGTTAAACATATCAACAAAGAGATTACTAATGAGGGATTCAACTTGCTGACAGAATAAGGTATACGAAAAAAAACATAGTCATTATTTTCATGAAAATTGAGCTTTTTAACGCATTTCAGAAATAAATGTTATATTCATGCTATTTAACAAGCCATTTGTTTTGTAAACGACGAACGCTTCCTCTTAACGCAGATTACATTTGACATGACAAAACTGTGGAGCAACATCAATAGAAAAGACACATCTTGTTTGTATAATTGACTATCAAATTTTTACCAAAGGGAACATGATTTTCCCGTTGAAATGTTTATAGCATTTTTACAGCTTCATATGAAATATTGATATTTCATAGATAATAGATGTCACTTTTGTAGATGTTGGTTGACGCAAATTATTTTGATCGGTCAATAAACACTATTATACTGCAAATGAGAAGTTATCACTTGTTCCCTGCTGATGAAATATTTATATTATGACGATTGGAAAATCAATTACGGGGAAAGTTATTGCAGAAAAGAAACAATAAACCAATCAACAACAGCAATAGGATAATTGTAGCTAATGTATAATTCTAAGTCTTTAAAGCGTTTTCAATATATGTTCCATGCCATTTGAAATAAAAGCGTTGGTTGTTCAGTGTGGATGTTTTCCAGTTTATGCACAAAACATAAAACTCTGACTACGCTAAAACGAATTATCAACATTTCATAATTTCAAGTTATTTACAACAATGTAAATATGTTTGTTTGACTAATACGTCTTCTTAATTATAATTCAATTTAATTGTCATTGTTCAAGCAAACTCAATGAAGATCATTTAAACATCAGTATTTGAAATGAATTCCCGCTTTATTAAAATGGGATAACTGGTGTGAGCCTTAATGGAAATATACGATGATAATTGGCGTGAAGTATTGTAGATATCTATTAGGAATGTGATGATGCAGCTATGTCATTAATATCTCACTTCTAACAGGGAAGTCGGGTTTTAGGTTCAAACTAAGCATAGAAATAATTGGTAGGTGTACATATAACTATGGTATTCGTCAATTATGCAGAATTTTACTTCACGTAAGTATGTTTGAGTGGCTAATAAATCTTCTTAATTCAATTAGAAGCAGAAAAGTTGAAAGTTTCATGCAGAACCAATGAAGATCATTTAAACATCAGTATTTGAATTGAATCAACGTTTTCTTAAATTGGTGTGAACCTTAATGAACAATGGACTTTAAGTATTGCAGAGATTTATCAGGGACGTGATGATGTAACTATGTCATTAATAACTCATACATATGCATCAATTGACACTTAATGATACCTCTTACAAAGTTGTTTGGTTTTAGGTTCAAAATCAGCATAGAAATAGTTGTACGTGTACGTGTAACTATAACACGAATGCATGTTATTCGCCAATTCTGCAGAATTTTACTTCATTGTCTTTATAGCAGCGATTAGCATGATAGATATTTGTCTGCCACCTGGACCCTGAAGGAACTACAAAGAACAGACGACGCTTACTCTTCTTGAACATATAGTCTTATTCTCATTGTACTTTTTCAATAGTCTCCGTAAAAATCTTTCTTTGTTCATATTTTTGTTTCCTAGTTTATTGAACTTGAGTTTGGATTATGATGGTGTTGACATGTTGGTAATTTGTGTTGTTTATTTTGCTTCCTGCTCGGGCACTATCTTCTGCACACATAATGACGATAATTATACACGGTTAATCTTTGGTGAGACGGTGTATTCACAGTAGGTCACTCTGACCTACATTTTGACGTTTGATGTACACAAAAGAAAAAAAATATCCAGACTCTATCTTCTTCATTACTAGTCAGTAAACTCCATTCTTAAGGTATGGGTTCACCTCGCTGAGGCGGTGTTTCCATGACACAAATATAGGTCAACCTAAACTGTATTTTGATATTGGACCTACATCAAAGGAATATTTGTGTGTGCTCGATTTCCTTTAATACTATTCACTTAAACTTTGTTGGACTGGTGATATCAAACAAAATGTAAATGTGATACAGTCGGGTAACGCATGTATATGGTTAATGTTTTGATTGGATATTACCATTAAAATAACTTATCATCTGAAATGTTCAAATTGGTATATGAAAACTCAGCAGAGACGAAACTCGTTTCTTCATCCTTGATAAGAGACATTTTACACGTCAAACACCTTCCGCTTTTAACGATTCTTTATGTTCTTCATTAATTTTTGTTCTCGATTGTCATTTCACAAGATATCAATGTATGTTCCTAGTGATTAAGCTAATGGATCGCTTTAAGTGTGTATAACAAACAGGTAGCAGTAAAGGAGATGAAGCCTCCATTAAAGTACACATGCATATTTAGTGCTAACAAATAGCAATACCTACATATTACATGTTAAAAGTTTCGTGTTCTCCAAAACATTTGACAATATCAACATGTCAAGACAATCATAATCCAACCTCAAATTCAATCAAACTAGAGCAAACAATGAAAAAGACTGAAAAAGTAAATAAAACAATGCGTTCCTGAAGAGTAAACGTCCTCTACTTCAATGACGACACCCGCGATATAAATTTTAGTCAGTCTAAGAAAGTAAGATCACGTTCTTGAAAATGGGAATAAGGTATAAAACAACGTAACTAACAGGCAAACTAAAGAGTATCAAACACATCTAGCTTCATATCACACAAAGAAATAGGAAATATTGCCACCATGGCGACAGTGAACCTTCCACATCATTTTCATCTATGATTCATGTAGACATGAAGGGAGTCGCTAGTGAAAACTTCCTTGCCATTAAACCATTAGTGCTTTTAGTCTATGTTAATGATACAGAATCAGATTTTTTAAATAAACGGATAAACTACACTGAAAAACGTCACGATTTTCTTCACTTGCGAATAAATTTGATTTACACTATCAAACCATATTTGACTACTATTGACTAACAGAACAAGTGTATTTAATTTTAATTAGCAACAACAGAAATACGTTTGTGTATAATTGGGTATTTGTTAGTTTATAAGAGCTCTGTGCCTGTTGCATTGCAGCAGTACATATATATGTATAATATATACCAACGACACACAAGTGAATAAAACCATTCATTACAAATTTAGAATTGATTACAGTAAAGCAGGATAATGAATACATTGAAATAGGAAGGGAAACTTTTTGCTAAAACATCACTAATCAAAATTAACATGTTTTTGTTCGGATATTTTTTCGTTAGCTTTAACCCGAATAAGTGTCCTTGTTTGAAACCTGGAAGGTTTCCCGCTACACTCTTCATAGCGGAAACAAATTAGTCAACCTAAACCTGTCGAAGTAAGATCCGCCAATAGATTAGCATGTAGTCAGTTCCAAATGCATTACTTATATTTTTGTAGATTCTTGATTAGCTCCTAAAACTTATACACCAACGTCCCGGAAATGGGTCACTATTCACGCTACTGTCGCACTCTAATCACACATATTGATCTATTTCCTATAATCAATAATTAAATTCGTATTAATTCATTTTCATATCATAAGAAGGTAGATCAAATAAATTATTTATTAATATTTTCTAGATGTATTTGTTAACAAGTTCGTTAAGCAGCCTAACATGTAGGAAATGTTATCGTTACCTGATCCACACGTCTTTCACCTGCAAATGTAATTCTACTTTAATTGTGTCATCTAATAAATACTTTCTTTGCAAATTCGGCAAATGTAAACAACTGTTATTGAAATGTGTTCACCTTTTAACACTTACTCAAGTGTTTATGTAAATATATCATAGATACAAGTTGGTGTGGTGAAATACCCATTTAATGTCAGTTATTGGAAAACGTGACAACACGTTTCAAAAGAAACATATTTACTTAATAAACAAACAATTGTTCAATGTATTTCTATTCATTCATCTGTAAAAACAATTTTGTCCGACTTTATGAAGTAAAATGCCATTCATAGTACTTTGATAGAGATAAATCACATACGCTATCCTTATCATAAATGCATTAACAAGCTCCTATATTTAGCTAACATTTTTGATACATTATGACTAAAAGTCTGAATCAGAAACAGTTTACATACATTAACATTCATTTAGAACTTCTGGCCCATTTCATGTCACCAAATGACTGTATAAAAGGGCATTGTAGCATGAAGCAATTACCGATTAATGTGAAAATTTACAGTTAAACTGCATGAATTCATGACAAATGGGAATACAGAGGATGTTGAGGTAATTGACATTCATGAAATATTTATGGATAATGTTATTTAGTACGAATATTGATCATGTCCTTTTATCGACCCCTGTTACGTTTCTTTCATCAGAAAATTTGACTTTGTAAGATTTACTTGGCGTGTGTCGTCAAAGAAACTGAAGACGCTTACTCTTTCTGAACACCTGGTGTTATTCTCCTAGTTTGGTATTATCTTGTTGTAGAGAACGCCTTCGTTCTCATAGCGCGACCGGAATTATATCGAAATAGAAAAAAAATTATGGACTATTTTGAAAAACTTTTTGCGGAAAATGTGATACAAACCAAAATTTAAAAAATACTGATACAGAAAAACCGTGAAGATCAAAAGCAGGACAACAAAGAAGATAAGTCTACATAATCTTAAAAAACTCGAATCCGATTAAACTATTAAACACTAGAACAAGGGAAATAAGACGAGGTGATCCAAACGGTAAAGCATCCTGTCAAACTTCAAGCTTTGCCATTTATTTTCAAATTTCACTGTCGTCATATTGAGTTGATTTAGACTTAGAAGTACAATTTAAGCATATGATTATTTTTCGGCTTTTCTTATAAAACTCTTATTGAATCATCCTCTTAATCTATACGATATATATGCATAAAACGTTTTGTTTTGCTCTCTTAAAGCTTATCGACAGCATACCGCACACCAACCGTAAAGAAGGCATTCGTTATCACACCACAATTTTATGTACTTTTTGAAGGAAAGAGTTCCAAAGACGTTTCAATGGTGTTCATATCATTAACCATTGCCATCTCTCGTCAAAAGTCTACTTTTCGAAATATGAGACTTTCTGCTATGAAAATATCATATGTAAATTTTAGTAGTTCAAGTGGGTTTGTTTGCTTACTCGGTAAAGCAATCGCACGACAGCCTGAGTCGTTTTGAAGTTGAACCCATGTCGTTGTTGTTGTTTACCTCACCGAGCAACATACAGGACGCCAGCCGCATCGAAGCAATGCAATTAAAATGTTTAACATGTCTTACCCGAGGACCTATGTAATACCTGTAGGAGCGGATGATCCATAACCGTTCTGAGAATATATCGTCGAAGCTGACACCCCAGATTAATTACCACTTAAGGTTGAAAGTTCAACACAATACAGACAAAGGTATTCCTACCTCATTTTGACAAGGAAGCATAAGTGGAACTACCTATGATACATCTGTTCTTTTCATATATCACACAGCATGGCCAACTAATGTAAGACTTAAATACATTCTTGGGTAGACACTACAATTCCTACAGATATTACAATTGATTTAAGATGGGAAAATAATTCTATTTGTGCTAAAGACTTAAGCTGGTTCCGTTGTTGTATACCTTGTCTTTGTTTGAGAACGTGGCATTACTTTATTTGATTTACCAGGGTTAACATGGAAGTTGTTGTCGATGAAGCAGAAGACGCTTTCTCTCTTTGGTACACCTTATCTTAGTCTCCTTTTAAAGGAACTTTCATGTATTTTTTCTTTTGTGTAGTTTTCGCCCTATTTTTTTTTATTGAATATGAGTTTGAATTAAGATTATGCTGACATGTTGGTATTTTCTTGTTTTGTTTTAGACATACATGTACGTAATTTAGGCAAAATGTTTGCACGAATGACATTGTATAGTATATACGAGTGATAAGACATCTTATCACGTCAATAGTGATTTAGTATAACATGTCCAAAAGTCATTTTCGAATAGTAAAGCCGGACAGTAAATTATTTTTTCATCATCTGGTCGACATGAAGTAGGTCACGATGACTTCAAAGGTAAGTTCTCCTATTTGGCCGTGATTCTTGATAAGCCAAGCAGTAGGTCAGAGTTAAAAAACATGAATACCGACTGATACCATTGATGTGTTTTGACCCTGATCTTTCCTTTCAATTAAAAGTTCTTATATCACAACGCACGTGGTTTTTTCCCGAATGATAAAAATGTAATTCAGGACAATACATGTTTGTTTTTTTATGCTGGTTTAATATTTTGAGTATTGATATTTCTGTGCCGGGATCATGTGCCTACAATGTGCCTACCTTCAGTCTACATACTTTCAGTGAGGTTTCGTCCATTTTTATTGAGCATTATTATATTTTCCAATTCAAATTTTGAAGAAGGGTAGTCATTACTTAAATAAGATTCAATGTCGTCTATTATTAGTGATTCCTATTGTTGTTTACAGAAAGCAAGTCATCATTGTGTTATCAAAGAATATTGCTGCTAGATAATGGCATGAAATGACGTCATGCTGCTCCTGGAATGAAACCCGTATACCAGTTAGCCCTTCGATCGATGCTGATAATTAATACATAACACATCCTATGGTCCTATTGAATAAATTTTGAAAAAAAAAAATTTAAATAAAAATAAAAACAAAACAAAAACAAAAAAACAAGAAGTTTATTTTGTTCAACCATGCCGTAAGGTTTGAACACGATTACTTCATTTGTTTTGTTTTCTCACAGATGTTTAAAACTTCTTGTTCTAACAAATGTTACCAATTAACAGCATCCATTATATCGATAAAGAAACTTCCGCTGAGTAATGTCAACAACCCTGAGCACTGTAAACGGGACAAGCTGATAACAAACAAATAATACGTTTGAGCTGGTAGTATTAGCAATGCGGGCCCGTGTATGTCATTGTTCCAACACAGCCACCTATAATGTATCACACGTGGCTCAAAAAGGAAGCTGGTCTTTATAAAAACCTCACATCCGGGTATTTCAGTATACCTCCATTAATGTAAATACGCAGGGCAGAATAACACTCATGGATAAGGATACTTTTCTCAGTTACTATAGGTTGTTTTATTCCAGTTCAAGGCAATGTTTTATTACTTTGGCTAATGGTTATGGACCAAATTGAATCCGGCGACTCTATGAGAAAATAACATTGATTTACCATTTTAGTTAAGGTACCGAGCACATCCGTTAGAACGGAATGTTTTTTAGGTGATTAAATTTCACACCTAACGGGCGATTCGAATATATGAGGTAGAAAAGACATTCAATAAAATCAAGAATAGATTTGATCTAATGTAGGTCTTGGACTCACTTTGATATAGGCGGCAAGCTGCCATGACGTAAAGTAGGACATTGGCCTCATTTACAAAAGTCACTATAACGAAATGTCGGTGACTCAGACTGATGTGCCGTATGTTGCGGTGTAATGATTATATCTAAGAAGTATAAAGTAGATACAGAAATTACTACAAATTTTTTACAATGTCAATGTTCCCAGGACATTTTCGTTCTTTTTGTATTTTTGTTTTATGTCGTAACACTAACTGAGTATTTTCAAATTATTTGCGTCATAAATTTACATTAAAAAATATTTCTGTTCAATGAAACGAGAAAAGATGAGTGCATGTTCCCAAACGTGTATCTAGACATCAGCTAGAGCGAACTGCAAGCTCAAGCTTGGGACATTTAGTAACACTCAGTATTTATTTTGTTCACGGGAGTCAGTTAACATGTCCATAGTAATATCTTTGTAGGCACAAAATAAGCACGTGGACTTTTCAGAAAATCCAATTTCACGAAGGATAACGTTAGAGTAATGGATTTCTATTACCTCTCAGACTTATTTACGACAGTAGCCTAATGGAATAGAACTAATAAGTAGTTCAATTGTTCTCTGAAATTCACATTATAGTTTATGAACTAACTGATATTTATAGCATATTGAAAAGAAGATTAAGAGTTCGTTCTATATGTACAGAATTGACGATGAGATGTTAGTAAAATTTTTATGAGGTAGATAATTGAATAATGTTCAAAAATGTGATTTAGTCAACTTTTCAGGATTTGCGTTAGGTTTTCTAACTTAAGAAATTGCAGAGCAGATGAAAATATATATAAAAAAAGTTCTGTTTTGAAATATAATATTTTCCATTGGCAATTTCTATATCTTAATTAAACCATTATTGCCGATACTGCTTTGAGAAATGTACAATATATCCTTATATTTACAGTTTGTGGTATAAACCAAATTGATTCTTACAATCAGCAACTGAACTGTGTTTTCCCTCAAAATCTGCCGAACATGCGCAATTTCAACTGAAACGCAGTAATATCATGGACAAAACGCCATGTTCTATAGATCCATATGCAAAGTCTCTATATGAATAAGCATGCGGTATGTGTCACTTTCGTTTATAATCTCAAGGTCTACGGGCTTCGACTTACAACACATGAGTGACGCAGTGTAGGGAAACACATTAAGATTACATATGATTACATCATATGGTATGAATTATATAAATACTAAATATTGTTTTTAAAAACACAACTTGCTTTAAGATAACAAAGTAAAAAACGAAATATCGATCACATTCTTGTTTTTTTTCGAAGAACATATCAACAGTAAAACTATTTCACCTTCTGGAACTCTTTTGTGTACTTGTTGTCTCATAGATTGGGCGGAAACTTTAACAACAAATAACAACTGTTTCCAAAAGGTATTAAACCAAACGATAATATTTTATTCGACCTCCGTGAGAAACCCAACTCCTGACCAAATAAAGATTAAGCGTAAATGGAAAAGTATATATTGGTCCATTCCAAATATGGATTCCATAATAAGCTGTTCTCTTTGATAAGACACTTAAATCCTTTAGTGTTTTAACTGCACAACAATTTATGA
This sequence comes from Ylistrum balloti, assembly GCF_031769215.1. Lineage (NCBI taxonomy): Eukaryota > Metazoa > Mollusca > Bivalvia > Pectinida > Pectinidae > Ylistrum > Ylistrum balloti. Next base: position 3,467,577 of record NW_026782299.1, read on the forward strand.
GATCAGGTGAATATATCGTCATTCAACTTAAACAACTTATTGTGACATTAATTTCAGATAATGAAATGACGTCACAAACCTGCAGATTGTATTGTGACGAAAAATGGTGACCACAGATATAAAGCCAAAACTACTCTTAATTTGACGTTAGAATTGCCCGTTTTACAAAATGTTATGATATCATGGAACATATGTTACATTGGCGGGATCACACAATGTTACACACGAGGTGCAAGGCAAACACGATGTCTGAACGATAGGAAAACTGGACGAATGAACCTATAGCACGTTGTGTGGTTCTTTCATAGTTGATTTGAATTTAGAAATAACTCAAAGGTAAGTGTATGAAAAGGTTTATTTACTTTTCGTTATACAGAAGAGTACAATAAAGAATATTTCCTAATTAAGATATAAACATATTGGTTAGACGTATAGATCTACCAGGTATAGACTGAATAGTTATATACACTCGTATTTTTAACAAAGTGCCGCACGTGACAAGCCTTAGTGGTCAGACACGCATCACATCCAAATTACATATGCACATATTAAATGTAAGTCTCTTTTTGTCTCGGTAATGAACCATTTAAACTCTTATACAATCAGAAACAAAATTTCATTTTCATTACTTCTGCATCATTCGCATTTCTCTATCATTTTCAAAAAAAATATATACTCGGGTAAATCTTAAGTGTTGAGTTTGCTACACTGGCGACCTGGTCGGTACGGATCCAAGCCTGTAACGCATATACCTATATATTTGAAAATTCTGTTGCCTGAGACATACCACTCGTTTGTGGTCGCATATAAACTTATTAAGTCATGATGATTATGTAATTGTTTGCTCAAAACGCAATGTTGTGAAAACTAAGTCAATAAATATGATTGATATGATTTGAATATTATAAATTAACAATTAAAAATCACAATTGTTAGCTGATTGTTCAACATAAATCATAAACTGGATTACTTTTGTCGATCCTGTTTACAATAACTCGGCTTCACAGATTCTGTGGGGATAAGAAGAAATGGCCACCAATAAAATTTATTGTGTTTGTGCTGACAGATTTAATTTAAAGAGTGGGGAAACATTGCGTTGATTTATCAGGATATTCAAACTAATTCTAAATTGGACATTAAAGGACGCAGTATCTCTTGAAAGAAGGCAATATATTACAAAACATCAAATTTTTATCAATTAATTCTCAGATGAAATCGTTATTAATAATGGATAATAAACTCATCAGACGCGCAATAGAAAATGAATTTTACAGGAAAAGATATAAGAATATAAAGGACCAGAAAGTAATATGAGTGTTGTACAAAAGACACACAAGTGAATAGCACTTTAAGAGAGTTTAGAGTCAGATAAAGAAGAGCCAAACGATGAATATAATTGCATTATACAGTTGTTTGGTCCTTCTAGGACTCGTCAGTGATGTTAAGCGCCTAAATTGTGAAACCTAGGAGGCGACAGATGAAAATGAAAGTGATCGAAAGTCAAAATAAAGACGGGGTGTTGTAGCAGCCCCGTAATTTAATAAATTTGTAATTTTATATGTCAGATAATTTCGAACAGCGTCCTGTACATGTGTATATTCTCAACAGCGCCACTATTCGAATGAATTAAAACGTGGCATGCAGGTTACGGCAAACCTCGGAGACTAAAATCCCACCAACAGTGTCTACAACCAGCTATGTTAGAGATTGTATAAAAGACACAAGTGAAAAGTACCTTTTAATAATTTATAGTATTAAGCTACATTATACAGCTGTTTCCTTCCTCTTAGACACGTCATTGATGCTAAGGGCCTAAAGTTTGAAGTCAAGGAGGCGACTAAGGAAATTCGAACGGATCGAAAGGAAAGTCAAAATCTAGACGGGGAGGTGCAGCAGCTCCGTAATTAGATATCTTTCGTGATTTTTATATATCAGATAATTTTAGAAGAACGTCAAGTACATGTGTATATACTAAACCGCGCCACTATTCAAATTAATTAAAACGAGGCATGCAGATTACGGCAAACATTGGAGACTAAAAGTCCACCGGAATTGTCTACCACCAGCTATATGTTCATCACATTTCTGAAGCATGTTTCATTGTTGCTCTTCTTCGGAATATAGTTATTCACTTTCCATGTCAGGATTATTGGAAGTATTAGTTTCTTTTGGGAATAGGATGGTCGTGGCTTGAGCATTTTTATGATATCTTTGACATTTTCTTTGTGTGGGTTTGCTTTCCATTATTCTGAAGTTGTCATTTATTTTAATATTTTGAGTGTAAGAGGACATCCTCTAATCATCACATTTTAAAAAGTAACATTTGGATTTTTTTATTATTATTATCATCTTCGTTTTTCACTTCAATTGCCCATCCTCGCTTTCGACATTAGCCCTGAGTGACTTCACTTTTGACAACTTTAATGTTTCTACTCGGTTTTAATCTATTCCAATGCTATCTTCGCCACTGATATTTTTGTTTTTTCTGTGTAGGCTTTCTGTTTAACTATTCCCTGGTGTATCCTTAATTTTCAATGCAGATATAATCCTAAAAAGCTACATGTCATCGTTAATACTATTAATACAAGATCTGTTCAAGCATCTTATCTACCAAAACGGAAAAACAATCAATGACAAAAAATGAACATTCTGGACTAGTTAATTAAGAATATTAATTAAGCTGAGTTCAAGCATAATTCTATCGATATCGAATAAAAAATGACAAGGAAAACTATAATAAAATGATCAATCTAAACAAGGCTGGCGCATTCCTGAGAACATTGATATTAATCAAACTGATTCCCGAGCAGAGGTCAAAGCAGATTGTATTATCACACATGTACAGATACAGTTGTCAACAAACTAAACTTACTAGGTTATTGCAACTGTTTTATGATCTGAAATAAGTAACTGGATGTGTCACCAAATGAACAATGACATTTGCATGCCGCATTTGATTTAATATCAAAGCCTTGCTCCCAAATATTACACTGTGGGGAATGATACCGACCCGTAACTGAGTTGTGACGGTACAGGTTGATAAAGAGTATGGGAAAATTGCATGATCGCAGTCATGATGTCATTTGGTAAATATTATCCAATGTATTTTCTTTTGCAATATGAAGTTAAATATATTTTATTATAACATATTCTATTATTACTTGTATCTATCATCGATAAAAGATAAGACGCTAACCTTTTCAGAATACCTCAGTTGAGTTAGACTATGAAGGATTAAACATCTCTATCATTAAGTATTAGATAAACTGAAAACACACCTTTCTCTCAGTTAATATACCTAGTTCAGATAACAAGAAAATATCTACAGGTGAACATAACCATAATCTAAACTCTAATCCCATACAACTAGTTCAACATATGAACTAAAGAACAAAATACACGGAGACATCAGAATAAAACTGAAAGGAGTATAAGACCATACGGTTTGGAAGAATAAGCGTCTACTTTGTCATGTAAAACTTGGTCGATCCAAGTAAGTAATGAAATAAATATACTAAACATATACAACAAAAAGATGCTAAAACGCAAGGCTGAATAATGAAAACTGCATCAAATAAATCGTCATATTTGTTTGCATTGCGCAGATGCAAACGTGTTGTGACGCGATCAGAATCAATTGGCTTAGCTACATCTATACAGAATTTTGACGTGTCAAATATCGGACATTGGGTTTTGTGTGGGATTGAGTCCTACGATTTCCCTATGAAGATAATTAGTTTTTACAAAGCATATAAAAGGACACTAAGCTTGTACATACAGAATAAAAATACAGAATAAAAATGAGGCATCACTGAGTTGTTGGCACGCATGATGTGAACGCAAGTATTCTTGTAGATTTTTAGTAAAATAAAAAGAGTTTTTGGAATGTCTGGTTAAAAAACATAACGGGATTAATGTCTTTTATGCGTACCATGAGAGATTTAACGAAATAAAATCTGTACGAAGAGAAACATATGCTATAAAATACAAAAACGAAACCAGGCTAAAACGAGTTTAGTTCTGCAAAGAGTGCAACAAATCAGTTTTGCTTCAGCTATGTCCTATGACAGACGACGATTTAGAAAGTTCGCCTTCTGTACATCAACATGAGCCGCTTAACATTTACATTCAAACCTATACAGCATTTATATTTAATATGTAAATACGAATTGAATCATTAGACATTTCGATAGAGTTGTAATAGGTTAGATAGACACATTAAGCTCAATTAGAGATATTACTACATGTTATGTTGAACGCAGTTACAAGTTTCTGCATCGGTACAACCGAGAGAGCTTATGTATATATTTAAAATTAGAGTGAAGTTTTGAGGTTCGAAATCAGAAGCAATGTTTTAATGTAAAAAACTATATTACTAGGATAGAACATGAATTAAGATTTACTTAGTTACTCCTGAAAAGGTACAAGGAAAGTAAGATCACGTGTTCCGGAAGGGTAAGCACCTTCTGCTTCATCGACGACACCTACCATGTAAATCTTTGTCAAGTCAAGTAAGTAATGTCATGTTTCAAATGAAAATACCAACGGAACCACCAGACAGTCTAACAAACTCGCCTTACTTAATTCCATACAAAGAAATAGAATATTACCAAATACAACATTGTGACGAAAATAAAAGTTAAAAACCTTCAACCTGCATCTCTCAATAGTATGTGTTGTCAGTTTGTCTGTCTGAAAATTGTGTTTTATAGGGAATATCACACGGTAAACAGGGAAATTTGAAAAGTATTATGAAATAACGAATTGAAGAGAAATCTGTAGAAAAATTACAATTTGAATAAGATCATATAATCGTTCCGGATTTCAAGCGACCCGCATGCTTTGATCAAAATGATTTTCCAAAGTCATATTAGATACAATTTACAAATGATACAGAACATTTGTTCCAACAGTCAATGACACTTTTTTCTTCGGGATGTGATAAAATCGAAAACACTATTCTGTTGAGTAACAATTATGTGAGAAAACAAATATGTTTAACCATTAATCACTGTAAGGATAGTTTCTAATGATCGAAGGTTTACAAAGAACATGAACAAAAATGTACATCTTTTTTTTTGAAGGCATAACACGTCATATCTTACAACTGTTTTTTTTCAATACCACTGTATCAGTTTTTTTTTCGTTATTTCATTCAATCTTCGAGAAAAAATAGAAAATAAAAAAAAACACCTGTAGTAAGACATCTTTGATAGAGTGAAATTTGATGATCGTTATAGTGATAACATGGAGAAATATTCTATTTCATTGTGCGATATACGTATTTGACGTCAATGTGTATATTGTTCTCATTTGAGATCGTGACATTACTTACTATATTGACCAAGGTTTACATGGATGGTGTCGTCGATGAAGCAGAAGAAGCTTACTTCTCCAGAACACCTGGTCTTATTCTCCTTGTACTTGTCTTAATGTAAATCTTTCTTTTGCTAATATTTTGTCATAGTTTTATATGAATTTGAGTTCCGATTTTAATTATCTTTACATTTTGGTATTTTTCGTTCTTTAATGTCACACCATTAAGAAAAAAGGTACTACAAAACGGCTGTATCTGTTTGATTTTGTCCTTAACTTTTTTAATATATATCCTGTCAAAGTGTGTCCTCTGAAAAAAATATAAAATATAAAAAAAATCCTCTCAAAAATAGAATTCCAAGACGAGTGTCATAAAATACTTCATAGGAAAATACTTCATAGACCTTGTCCTAATATTGTTTGTTTACAGTTAATGGATTTTGTTTATATAGTTATGAAATATGATCGTTAATTTTGTCTTATAAAGTGATTTCCGCGATTTTGGCATCGCCTCCTGCTGCTGCCGATAATCTAGTTTGGATTTCAATGTCTATCAATGCCAAGCTTAATTCAATTTTGTTAGCATTGATCAAGTTTGAAGTACCTGAAGACTCTCTTGAGTGACAAATCCCGATCTCTAGCGGAAACCCACGTTCGCAAAGCTGAAACAGCTTAGAATTTAGATCGTATTATGCTGCTCTGATTGCTACTATCGAAAATCTCTTCATACCAATACTCAAATACCATGTGGCAAGAGTCTAATGTATGAAAGTTTTTTTTTAAATAAAATGTTAACAAATTAACGGTAACTTATGTGCAAAATGTCTAAATATCTCAAGTTCCAAGAACAAAATAGTATGTTTATCGAATTCAACGAGAATAATACTGTTGTTTGAATATAAAACATTTATGTTACATATCATGACGATAATGTGAAAATTTTTATTGTAACTGAGCAGTAGTAGGTCATTCAATCTCAGCTAATGTGTTTAAAAAACAACTATTTTGACCAAGTTGATCATTTGATGAGACGAAAACGATTTATTTAACATAAATTTTGTATTACTTCTGTTCGTCTCCATTCAAAAACAATCCATCAAAGACATGCTGCCTTCATCATGGTGCACGAAAGGATGTCCGGATTAGTCGGCGAGGTCTGTTTTCGAAGAATTACGTTTGGAAATACACAACATTTTCGGAAAACTACCCGTGATAACTCAATTAGGAGAGAGAGGACAAGTTTCTGTAAAGGTTGAGAATTATCCCTGAGGAGGAAGTTAATGCGTGTTTGTCTGGACCCAAGTGCTCGATGCCGGAACTCTTATCTGTCTTTGATGAATAACCTTCATCTTACAAAGTCGTAGAGTGCAAACATGCATATTTTTAGCTTTTTGTATATGCCGATTATGAGAGTTTACCATCACTAATGTTCCATTTCAGAACGACTGCTTTTAAAAGCGAACATAAAAAGCAACATTCACATATAAGCAATATTAGTATAATACGTCCAGTAGATTAAACTCAACGGTGACAATTTCAATATATGAATAAAATAACATCTAAACTCAAAGGTGCGATAACCGCCTGACGTACCTACTATATAAACAATAGGAAATACTGATGTGTGAACAAAATCACAATTTTAATCGATGAAGCGAGAGTCTTATGAATAAGAGTAACTCAGATACCTAGGAAAAGCAAAAGTACTTCTCAAATTAAATCACTATAGCGACCGGCAATTACTCTACGTCTATCAAATTGCAACCCTAGAAACCCTGTTTAACATCCGTGAAAAATACACAGAACGATTGTTCATACATGTCATTGTTTTCTCTTCAGACAGTATTTTCTGATGATATGTGGTCTACCAATCTTGGAAATATCAAAAGTTGGTTTAGTCTTTTCACTATTTGAGATCAGCACTTTGACGGTAAAATGATATGTAACACTGTTGAGTTCAAACAAATATTCCTATTGTGCCTTTTGTGAATCGTTCTTTTTTTACTTACTTTTAGGTAGTCTATATATAGGTTCGTTTGAGAGAATAACTTCTCTAGTGCATCATCTGATCAACAACTGTACTGCTATCGCAACAAAGCAGTTCGCGAAACAACATCTTTAGAGATCTATTACAATAATCCATTGTCCTTGATGAATAATACATCGTGTGGTCTATTGTTTAGTGCGAACGTACATGCAAAACCTGGCTTACTCGTAGACGTGTGCACGAGTTGCAGTATCAAATAATTTGATATTGTGCTTTTGGATGAAAAACAGCAGTAAATGTTCACATTGTATATCTCCTGAATTTATAAATCAATAAATTGCCGTCAAGAAATTTGAAAGTGTTGAACTAGTATTCGTTTTTTCTGAGGAAAAGGAGATTGAAATACAACTGAACCGCCATCCAGACTGGTAGTATCTTGTGCGGTCTCGCACCCACCACCTTGTACAAGACCAAGCCAATCATTTGTATATGAGAATTTTCAAAGATATTACAAAAAACTTACAGGTATTCAAAACACCTCATGGTTAGGTAGTATCAAAATATTTATGTGCATATTTGCGAAATATTTGAGATCGAGACCATACAATAACTTCATCAATGTAAAGCGTAACAATTGCAACGTTGTCAATAACTTACTTGAACTTGAACTTTCCATCTTTGAAGCCAAAAAATGGAACCGTATATGTCATCATCCAAATATAGCCGCCCCCACAATCAAAGTAAGGGCGAGACCAGTGTCCATCGTCATACGTCACTGTGATAACCTTGTCCTGCACAGCTTCAAGATGAGTAGTCTGGTTATAGCGTGGCTCAGTAGTCCCTGAAAGTATACATAAAACGAACATAAACATAAGAAACAGAAACAACCTACATGGCACACGGTTATAATCCAAACTCAAATTTGATACATCTATGGCAAAATATGAACAAAAACAAAGAATACATGGAGACTCCTAAAAAAGTACGGGAAGATAAAGACCACAATAAGAGTCATTATTTTGAAGATTATAGGAAGTACAGGAACTCATTTTATCGAAATCATCTAGAAGATGAAGTAGCAAGTATAAAAAAAACACAATTAGAAACTTAGATGATGGATACCATTTTTACATTATTATTTAATACCAATTATTGCCTCCCTTGGAACTGAAAAAATAGGTACTTGTTTTATTGATTTGTACCAGTTATGACGACAACAATATTAACAATTCAACAACTTACAGCGGTCTCATTTATCAATTGAACCCAGTCCTGCTACGTTCTTACCCATCATTACAAGGTACATGATGGGTTTTCAACCACACAATATTAGGAACAAGTGAAGCAATAATTCTAAATTGCATGGTGGAGAAGTCATAAATGGTAATTATTGACTACTTTTATAGTTAATGGCACGACATTGCGTGTTCTTGAAAGCAACTAATAACACTAACTTCTTAAAACCTGTCTGCAAAGGCAAAGGACAGTATCATATATGCTGCCCTTTGCCTTTCAGACAGGTAAACAACTTCATTTAAACAACTTTTTGTTATCGTCTGTTAAATTCCCTCACCGATTACGCAACAATACAATATTACTATGATATGGAAAAAAGACATGACGATCCATAATTTGGTGGGAAAATGTGATAGTCACCTAAACTCAGTATACAACGGAAAGCATATATTTTAGTGGTATTATAACAGCGCAACATTTTTTAACAGGTCTAGAGTAACACAGATATTCAGTATTTAATAAGGGCCGATGTCAATTTAACTTATCCAACTACCTTACAACTGGCACAAAAGTTTGTAGCCTTCGTTCTCGTCCGAAACACAATACAGTTGAAGATTTGAGTTCTGTAAGATTATTTTGTTTCTTGACCCGTTTGAAATTCTATTTGGCCAGGGCATAAACAGATCAATAGCAATTCCAAGCACCTGTTAACTCTAGTTGTCCGTCTGTGTTTAAGACCAGTTGTCTTGCTATTTATCATTCCGACTGATATACATATCTTGCCTGTATCCCTCGGAATTTCAGTTGTGTGCATATGCATAAATGATTAATGTAGGCTTGTTTTGGAAACGTCGCCTTGTATAACTTAACGACAATGACCCTTCTCTCCATCTTTATCTCAACACGACAACAACAATAAGTAGCCCATATGTTGAAACATGATCATAATCCAAACTCAAACTGAGAAAGTAAAGACGATTAAGACAAGGTGTTTCTAAAGAGTAAGTGTCTTCTGCTTCATCGACGACATCCGCCATGTAAATCTAGGTCAACCCGAGTAAGTAAAGCTACGTTCTCTATTGAGAGCAAGATATACAACGATGGAATCAACAAGCGAATTAACGTGCATCCAACACGTTAGGCTTTATACTGCACATAGAAATTGAATATTTGTTCATGTGATCACTATGACGACCGTAAAACATCGTAATAATTTTCATCAAGCTGCATCTGTTGAGACCCTGTATTACGAGTTGGTCCGTTAGTTAGCGACATCTTGCGAGCGCAAGGAAATCGTGATAATGGGAACAGGTCGCTGAATATCGAATCAATTGCGATATGTAAGCATCGCGTTGGTGATGCAGGGATATTGCTATCCAACAATAGAAAATCAACAGTAGGACAATTGAAATCATCATGCTTACTATACCACTTTGTGGAAAGCTGTCCTCCATGTTGGTTTCGTTGTAGGAAAAGATCGAGGTAAGCGGCTGATTTAGAGGATTCTGTCGAGTGTTTGATTTCCAAGTCTGATAGGTATATACGATGGACGTGGTCAATAAATCTCTTGCTATTTAAAGACATGACGTCATCAATGTATAAAATAGTGAAATCAAACAATTTTACCAGGTCTCAGTGACCAGTTTTGATAAGCTTTACTAGATATTCATTCTCGTATGAACACAAAAAAACAAGTTAGCCAACAGAGGGGTTCAGTTACTTTCCAAGCATATACCAATAGCCTGTTGGAAGATCTTACCATCAAACTCGACGAATATGTTGTCAACTACAAATTCGATCATTTGTTATGATTTCGCCCTCTTCTTGTCTGATTGCAGGATATTTTTAACGTTTCAGTCCAGTTCAAAACCATATGTTGCTAACGCCGCCCTTTCATGGAAAATAAAGTTCTCATAATAATAGATTAAAGGAGTTCTCTCAGTGTAGGTGGTGTACAGGGAGGAAAATCAAATGTTCTTAAAGAAGAAATGCTTTTAGAGGAGGGTATTGAAGTCTAGTCAATGCCTTATCACAATCCTTTACTTGTATATTTGTCTTGTAAATCCTGAAGTACATATTTAACATCAGGACCGAGGAAAGCTGATGTGTTGCTTTCATTTAAAATTTCAATCTGCAAATTCTTTTTTTAAGAATGCTTGACCGAATCGATTTGACCTACTCAGAAAGTGACTTACGTAGCATGTTATCGTTTCCTCCATTCTTTTGCATAGTTTTTAACAGAATCCATAAGTATCTTGAAATTCATATACCAATTAACGGGTGGGGTTTCACAATAATTGATGGAGGACTAGTTCTAAGGTCATTTACATTCAGAAGTTTGTTGCAGGGTATGTGTATAGTTGAAAAGTTTAGATGGAATGGGCTTAAAGTAACTGTAGGAAATGACGGGGGTATTTCTGCTTTGAAAGTACGGTGGAATGTTAGCTTTATGCGGTAAGTGCGTAAAGTGCACCTTCTCCCTGTGATAATTGTTGGCATTGGTCGCCTAAAACTTTAGGCCATATGAACTTTATTCTAAATTCAAATTTAAATATACTTATCACTAGCGTGTATTTTGCAGAACCTTTAGAATCATTTAAATCATTAAAACTGTTTTAATTTTGTTCTCTCTATTTTGATCACTTTTCCCCCGATATGAATCGTTGAAATCTCAACAATATGTACAATTAAACATTTCGCAACTTATCTTTAAAGCTATGTTTTTTTATAGAAACAACTCGAATTCACTATCCATGTTTCCCAGCAATGAATGACAGGAAATTGTACAATTTTCATTCCTTGTCACCACATTCAATGCGTTTGTGTTTGCAGTCTTGTATCTTAGTCATGACTTTAACTGTAAGGTGTATTTCTTTTAAGCATTAATCTGCATTTCAAATGATTAATTTTCGTTTTAATTTGATCAAATTCTTAATTAAGTTGTTGTAGAGTGAATAAACAAGTGTAAAATGCGGGTCCGGGTCAAGTATGCAGGAAAAGGTCCAATGACCTAAATTTATTTGAGGAGTGTACTATTACACCCGTTATTAATTGCCGCTTCAATTACTCCCACTAATACTATCTGTACATAACAATTCCGCAGGATTTTCAGACTCAACCATACACAATGACAACAGATTACAAGTGTCTCCACGGCACAATATCAATGATAGAATAATTCTCGCTCACAGTGTCTCCACACACAACGATATAGTTGCAATAGACGCTACTTTATTGTCTTAAAAGCACAAGCAAATCTCCTTATTTCAAGGAGTTTTCTTGACTTCGAGTTGCTAGCCCTATTGTCGACAACAGCGGAGAAAAATATCATTTAACATTGCATTCCTTCGAGCGATGTGCTAAATTTGTGATACCAGTATTAACCTAAAAAGTGGGTATTTTATGTCTAAACAAAGCTATTGGCTTATAAATCAAGCTTGATTGTTGGGATTCTTGTACTCATGGAAACGGCAATCATTTAGGGGATCATGCATTGCCATGGTAACCGAATATCTGCTGATTTAATTACATATAGGTATTGATTAACTGATTGCAAATCAGTGTAGTCAAGGAATGTACTTTGCAATGGCTCTCTCCAGCCCGTTCCTAAATTTGTACGTTTTTGCGGGGTTGACGATAATTGTTAATGCTGGTTTGAGTTTCATGGATAAAGATTGTATATATACCCTGTTACGGTCAATTTAGTCCATTATTGATATCCCTACAGCGACAATTAAAATCTGATGTGAAAAAGAATCTGTGTACACAAACACATATCAGAATAAATCACAAGGTTTTTTTTTCTCTTGGATTAGTTTTAAGAAATCACATTTTTTATTATCAAAAGTGCGCTCGACTGGTAAAAACTTGCGTTTCTATGGTCATCACACAGTCAAAATTGTATGCGTTTATCGGTCGTATTTTAGTCACTTTATCAGAAAATCATTGGTTTCAAAGATAATTTTGCCAGAAATACGCGACGTATGGGCAAAAATGAGAGTTTGCGTGTTATGGACATGCTAGCTGTTGGAATATATCACAGCTATGTGACAAGTCAGTTTCGGGGTGCACATTCATACGATAAATGATTTGTGAATGCATTTTCAGCAGACGTACACGGTACGGGAATGCCCACAAACAGGATGTCCCCTTGTGACGTCACGTCGGCAAGACATATGTATATCGACGTCGCATTAGCCTAATCAGTTCCAGCGATATTCGTCGACTGAAATGATTCCAGGACTTTAACGGATCAGTTCCAGAACCGTACGAAACAGACAGTGACAGGCCAACATTTGCCCGCAACATCCCGTTCTCCGAGTTGCGCCCTAAGCTTGTTGGAAGAGGCACCTGCGATTCACAAACAGGCACTTATCTGAAGTGCTAGTCATAAATGAGTCTTTCATTTATGAAATATTCATATTCATTAACATTACTAAATTAATTAAAATAGCGTCATTTAGCAGTATTACAACGTATGTGTTATTGGGGTACGTCTACATCAGCAGAACGTTGCCGTGCTAGCTTGGCCTGCTGCATATTTAGGATGAAATGGAGCGACGTCTGAGTCAAAAGTCAAACCTTTCACCGACGTTGGAATCATAACGTCGTACATTGTGGTATACGGCTGAACATTCCCCAAACATTTCATTGTTATTTGATCAGGTGCATGCATCGTAGATGAGTGGAAGGCACCAGTTTCTGTGGCTATATATTTGAAAGATATTCTTTCACTCGACACAATGTATAAAGAAAGACCACATTTACAGTGAAGATGTATTTCTCCTTTCTAGTATCAAGGAGTCGTTTATAATATCATTCTGCGTTTCATTTCAAGATTTTCAAGACGTTCTTGCCATTGCCAAAGTCGTACTATTACGATGTATAATTATATAGATTACACAAGCTTAAATAGGCATCACTTTACGAAATAATGTATCAGTTAACCCATAGAAAATGTATCATATGTTTGAAGCCTTTTTATCAAACCATTTATTGTCTTGGATGAGCATTCACTCAAGGTTTTTGCACCTGGTATAAAAATATTCATTTCGACCGATAAAACACTCGCCGAAAGATATACAAAAGCATAACCTTTTATTTTCACTTTGCTGGCAACTGGGTGAATATTTTCTAGTACACAATGTATACTTCATTAAGGAGGGGCCATCAGCTTTGTTTTAATCATTATATTTGATATCGGATTTAAGATAATACTACACGTAAAGATTAAGTTAAGGAATATCATATACCGAACAATGAAATTAGGTATTCCAGAGTGATTATTTTCAACAAAACGTCACTCTTAGCCAGATAAAGTTAAGCTTTGTTCTAACACAGTGAATACTTATTGTGTCTAAGAAATCATGTGATTTAGTTATGAACGTAAAGTGTTGAACTTCCGATTTCGAGTTGTGTGTGTTTTGTATAATCTTATCGAGATGAAATGAACTGTTTTCTAGATACTTTATTTACGAGAGGCGTGTGTGATTTGGAAGTTACCAATTTACAGGAATAATTTAACCTTTTTTTTTACTACGAAATGTAATGATATACATAAACCAAAAGATAATAACCAGCACATCGGATTTCAGCAACGTACAAGAAAAGTAAAAACTCGCGGCAGAAAATGGAAATAGAAACCACAGCCATACAAAAACTAAGAAGAATATATAATGCTTTCTTGCATATTCGTTTCAACGATCGTTATTTTCCAGCCGAAGACTAAAATTGGATAAAAACACGAATATACCTTACAACATCGACTATTGTTATTTTGCTGAGAAAGATTCTGCTGACGAGTACGTGGTATAATGGTAATCATGACTCAATGTGTAATGATGTGTCTGGGATACTCAACCCTACAAAGCAAATACGGACATGTCAACACAATCTTAATTCAAACTTGAATTCGATAAAACTTGGGCAGAACATGAACGAAAGAAATGTTTACACTGGAACTCCTGACAAAGTTGAAGGATAATACTACTAGGTACTCCGGAATGACAAGCGTCTTCTGCTGCATGGACGACACCTGCCATGCAATTCTTGGTTAATCCAAATAAGTTATGTAAGTTAGAGGACTCGTCATGTCATTGGAACTTTCATTTACTTATTTACTTATTTACCAGCAGTAGCTATTGTCAATGTATCATTTTTCTATTTTGTTATTTGCACAGGTTGTTTGAGTCATTTTTGTTACTGTTTTGGATGTTCGATAGCTCTTCTAACATGGGTCTATGGTACATGGTAGTTGTTTATTTCAAAGAGATTTACATACATAAAAAAAATACTAGTATTCGATTTTGGCGGACATAACCAGCAACAGGAGTAACTCTATCTTCAGTAGACACAGTCTGGAATTTTTATACATTTGTCTTCAGTGCTTGCGTTTATAGTGATGCACATGACAGCTGGAAATATATTTGTAAGGATCATAAGCACATGAAAAGTGTGGTTGTTCATGTTATCAATATTTCATTTCTAATCTTGTCAAATAATGCCAAATCAGTGATTCAATCAATGTTTTCTTTCACGTGCCATGCCAATCTTAAATATCATGTCTCGATTTACGTAATGTAGACCATTATATTTATCTTTACAAATTACACTTCAGATGAAAGCATGTTATTCTGCATCATCTAATTTATGTGATGGATACACCTGACATTGGGTTTAATCGCTTCTACGGAAATTCGATGTTTATGTTTAGATATCTTGCTGATAAAGACATTTATTCAATTCTGTTTACATTTGTAAAGTCAAGGAACACAAATGATAACTTAACATGTAAAAGTACGTTTAGCACCCGCTTTATATTTATCCTGAAACCTGCTTTGTCTTTCTCAAATACACTAACTAAATATGTATCCTGTATCAATGGAACACAACGGTATTTTAGCACGTGAATGTATACGCCCAAAAACTTTTGTTTATTTAGATATAATATTTAAGAATATTAATAACTGTTGGGGAAACAAATTTGTTGAGATTATTAAGAATAACGAAAATTTCTCTTATATCTGTTGAAGTTTGGAACTACATTTCCACCGCAATTTTTTTGGTATTCGTTATCAGGCATGATTAAGTTCACCAAAGATTTGCCGCTTTTGTTTTTCTTCATCCTCGCCAAGATCAAGTTTATGTTCGACGACACTGACCGTGTATTCCTTATATATAACACTGAGAGGGAGGCAGTCCGTGGATAACTATCAGTTGATTTCATTGAAATAATTTTACTTGTGTATCTGTTGGAATTGTTAGGAAGAAATAGCATACAAAGAAAAACATAATAAAAATACAATAAATACAAATTCATGAATGTCATTTAAAAACCATTACTAAACAAATAGATTCGCTGCATTAAATGAAAACTGTATACCGCACACTTTTGGCCTTTATCAAAAGAGAAATAAAACGACAAAACGTGAAACAATTTACCACTGTTTTTAAGTTCATATATTGAACTTTTGTTGCTAGGAAGGTGATGTAGCAACGCTGTGTATCCCTATGAGGTCTGTATTGCAGCTTGACTGTAATGATGCTTGTTAAGGAACCAACGCACTTTATAGTTTTACTAAATAGAAATATATTGGATATCGTTAATACCTTAAAAACGGCTGGGCATATAACAGTATTACAATAAGACCATTCCATCCTGCTCGAGATTTTATGAGGTGGCGTGAACGTGGAGACGTAAATTGGAACATATAAACATATCATGTGTACCTCTAACGTTTAGCGGGTTTATATCAGAATTGTAACGATTTTATCTACATCAATAAGTCTAGATTAGTTTTAGAATCTGTCTTACTCTTACTTGCACTGACTAGAACATGTCCTATTTCGCTTCATTTCCTGAGCCCCATTTTAGTCAATACAAATGTATTTTCAATCTAGCAATTCGAAATTGAAAAATGTGTTCGAGTTGCTTTTTTCACATTTTACACTTCAATATTCTGCAGTGAAATCCGATTTATACTCTTTTCTCTTCATTATAATACAGGTTGGCACGTATCTTTAGCTATGTATATAGCAAACATGACACTTCTCATCTGAGGCTGTCAATGGCATCATAGCCGGTATTCTACAAACTGTAAAAAGAAATTTGAAGTTAAAGTATACAGGATCCATAGACGGACCAATAAATTTGCAGAAACTACAAGCGTTCGTAGGCAAGCATACAACTGAACTTTGTTCTTCTGTTTTCCTATCTTTCTTTCTCTTCAAGCTAACCAACTGTCAAACAATCTAGTGAATGTTCCTTTCATCATTTTCTCTACAGCTAGTGAAATGAATGTTTAATTGTGCAAACGAACCTATGAACAAATTACGATGATTATTCTGAAAATGGTAGTCAAAGTAGTCAAAACGAAAAGGTCCTTATGCGAGACTTTTTAAAAGGCATCGTGTATCTTTGTTTCATTCAATAACAAAATATAGATCAGGTGTGATCATCATATCGATTAAACGATTGTTTTTTATTCAAAACCGTAAATGCGTTTTTACTATTAAAACTAAGATATTTTACCGGAAGTTGAATATACAAAAGCTATGAATATATTTTCCTGGAAATCACGACAGAGATGAGATCTCTTTATAACTAAACAATTTTCCAAATTAGTGCGAGGAAACCCCTTGAGCTTAACAAGTTTTATAGTCATTAGAGCGGTCAAATTATAATCTACATTTTTATATACATACAGAATCTCAACTTTGGAAACCAAATTGCATTCCTAGAATCCTTAAGCTACGTTTTATGTCAGCATCTTCAGAGGATATTTACCCGATACAGACTGCTATCAATGAAAGTAGCGAAAACCAATGTTTTATTCACCAATTTAAATTCAATTCACTGGAGATGTACACAATTTTGACATCAGGTTATTATCTTTTCCGAAGAATGGTTTTCCAACTAAAAGCAATATAAATAGCTTACAGTCTTACGTTTACTGTGGGGGAAACGCGCAGTCTTTCTATTTCTGGTGCTCCCACACCAGGATGCAGGCATTGAGTGATTGATATTAACAAAACATAGAATGAAGGTCGGTGGGTAGAGAGATGGCTGTTGGATTACACGAGGCGGTGGAAGGTTCATATCAGTTCTTTCGAACCGGCGGGACTTGCCATGGAAGAGGTTGTTGTCATTGGGTAACATATATCTATATATATATAAGTCAGCAGAGTAAACCAAGTAAGAATATATGCTTTAAGGGACTTTTTTCAATTTGTCAACATTTTGAAGTAATTGCAACATTTATATGCATTGCATCGTCAACATGTAGCACAGGTAAACTACATTTGCCACCTTTAAACTCGCAAAGCCAAACACACTTGTTCTTATTCATACTGATCAGACAAAAGTGTAAACACATACATCAGCACCATCTTTTAACCACTGCCAAACTTGAAGACATCTGTCCGATCGTCTTTCGCATTCACATTGTGGTAACGTTTGAACGAAATTGTGCAAAGACGAACAAGTGAACAGCATCATTTAACTCCGATTTAGAACATGCAATATGCAGTTGTTTCGTCCTTCTAGGACTCGTCTGTGTTGCTAAGGGCCTAATTTTTAACCTAAAATGAGACTGCAAAATCCGCCATTAGAACGAAATGCCAACATGTAAATGAGGAGGTGCAGCAGCCCCAGGATTAAATAGGTTTCTTAATTTATATAAATCTGATCATTTTAGGAAAACATCAAGTACGTGTATATATACCGTGCCACTATTCGTATGAAGTAAAACGTGGAATGCAGGCTACAGCAAACTTCGAGACTAATAAGTGCACCAGCAGAATCTATCATCTGCAATCCCAAAGACACTACAAGAGACACACAAGTGAAATTATTCAAGTAAACACACTGGTTAACCAGATGGCTGACGCTGTAAAGTAGAAAGATAATTTTTATGAAAATGCGCATTGTAGATTCCGGACAGTTAACACCACTCTTTTTACAACAACCGTTTTTGATGAACAATAGGCATTGATGGCAACTATTTAAATTTCATCGGTGTCCTGTTTCATGCTCAAGACATGCACGGATCATGCTAAGCTTCCAGGTGCATCAGTTTATAATCTGGAATGTACTAATATAGTTAACCTAAGACAAAGTACATGTCAGCTTTGATAAGATAAATACGTAGTTTATAAATAATGCGATATCGTTCTGCACCAACGTAGATGATGTATATATATATATACACATTATGACAATAACAAACTGGTTTTACTTATTCGTTAAGATTATGTGAAAATATGTCATTCATGAGCAATAAAGAGTGTCTTTCAGGAAAGAAAACGCGATAATTGCCAGACGACGAAAGTTTGCATTCGAAGAGTTCTTTCATTTCTGTAATGCATTCTATAAATGCATACGTAATCAAAAGCACCAGGCAGTTCAAAGAGAATAGACTATTAAAAGAAGGTCATTCCAGCATTGTGTAGTTACATTATATAAATGTATTACACGTGCATGTCGGAAGACTTGTTCGAATTATTTTTTTACACATGCATGTCGGTGGCTACATGCTACTCTCAAACACCATGACGGTATAGGAAAACCTCATTGAAATATTTCTAACATGACAATTTGGTCTGAGCTGGCAAAAGTATTTTAAAATCTTCTTTCACTGCGTAAAATACAATAACATTTTTTTCATGTTTTGAAATGTCCAGAATTAAGAACAAATCATGTATACATTGTTTGTAAAACAGCTAAATAACATCGATATCATTCCGTCCTTTGAACCAGAACCGACGTAGTACTAACCAATATATCTGTTGTGTGTTATGTCGAGCTTACTAATTATACTGCGGACTAATTAGTTAACGACTTTACGATTAATTAGTTACCAAGTGCCCTATGCTTACTTCTGATAAATAATCACACGGCCTATGAACAAAACCGTATGTATAACATCATAAAGACCATTTCTGCCGGCCTTCGTTTACCTATATACACAGGTAAATATCATACGCAAGTGCTAATTAAGGGTCACCAGGTACAATGTGGCCTTGGCTTTATTCTTAATCGATATATAGATTGTTCTGATTAAAATCACACATGTAGGGGAGAAAGTAGTCGTTCGTGTATGACCTTTTAAATAATAAATTTGATGCGTTTCATGCCTTTCCTTTCGAGACAAATCGATCTTGTCGACATTTCTACTAGAAATATGAAAAGTAGCAGAGCCTTTAACGCAGTTGACAAAAACTTGCTTTCAATCAATACAGGCTATATAACCACAACACCACATTACGACAAACAAAAGTTTCTATAACAGAAACATTAGAAGATTTTTTTCTATAATCTTTTTACCACTTCGTCACTCCCTTTTCGACCTTAGTGTATATAGGATTATAGTACAGCCGAAAACGTTGATCGATTCGTTGCCATCTCGTACACAACGTACGTCAGAGCTAGTACTCTCCACACTGGTCAGTTGTCTGATGAAGGTGACCGTGTTGTCAGATAAGAATCTTCTGCCGGTTGTGTTATACAAACATTTATTCTATTGACATAACTAACCGGGGAATATGCTTCAAAATATCTCCCTTTTTGTTTATAATAATTTGAAACTATAGATAAGCAAGCATTTTCAAAGGAAATTGGTTAAATTGTGTAAAATGTCCCAAAAATCTAATGCATTGGTATGCACTGTTACGAGATAAATGTACCTCTCTGTACCTGCCACCACCGCCACTACTTTCTCCGGCTGAACGTTCTGTTGCCGTGTTGTTTCAAAACAGATGAAGGTCTGTTCATTCATTGTGGTTGGTTACTACCAATATTATACAATGATGTGTTAAGGATGACACAACGAAGTATAAAGAGCAACATGATGACAGAAAATGATATTCTTGCAACGAACTGAAAGCATTCTATAAACATTAGCACCACGACAACTTCAGTTGACAAATTATGTGACTATCCATCACCAAACAAGTCACAGTCAAGCAAAAGTGTAGATAGGCTTAAAAGAGTCATGAATAGTTCAGAAAAAGGTGCGTGTGTAAGTCAAAAGGTCGCGTCTGTGTCTTCAGGGAGACATGACGGTAGATTGTAATACAAATACCAGCATAACACAGGATAAAGGGGCGTGTTTAAGTCAAGTCAAAGGTCGCGTCTGTGTCTTCAGGGAGACATGACGGTAGATTGTAATACAAATACCAGCATAACACAAGGAAAAGGTGCGTGTGTTAGTCAAAGGTCACGGCTGTGTCTTCAGTGAGACGTGATAATGGATTGTAATACACAAACCAACATAACACAGGAAAAAGGTGTGTGTGTAAGTCAAAGGTCACGGCTGTGTCTTCAGTGAGACGTGACAATGGGTTGTAATACACAAACCCACATAACACAGGAAAAAGGGTCCTGTGTGAGTTAAAGGTCACGTCTGTGTCTTCAGGGAGACAAGACAGTAGATTGTAATACAAATACCAGCATAGCAAAGGAAAAGGGTAATGTGTAGGCTAAAGGTCACGGCTGTGTCTTCAGTGAGACGTGACAATGGATTGTAATACAAAAACCCACAAAACACAGGGAAAAGGTGTGTGTATAAGTCAAAGGTCACGGCTGTGTCTTCAGGAGACACAATAATGAATTGTAATACAAAAACCCACATAACACAGGAAAAAGATGTGTGTGTAAGTTACAATCCACGGCTGTGTCTTCAGGGAGACATGATAACGGATTGTAATACAAAAACCAACATAACACAGGAAAAAGGGGCGTGTGTAAGTTACAATCCACGGCTGTGTCTTCAGGGAGACATGACAATGGATTATAATACAAAACCCTACATAACACAGGAAAAAGGGGCGTGTGTAATTCAAAGGTCTTCATGGAGACAAGACAAAGGATTGTGGTACAATGAACAAAAACATAGCACGGGAAAAAGGGCATGTGTTAGTGAAAGGTCATAGCTGTTTCGTCAGGGAAGAATGACAGTAGATATTGATACAAATACCAACAAACTTAACACAAGGAAAAGGGGCGTGTGCAAGTCAAAGGCCACAACTCTATCTTCAGGGAAACATGACAGTATATTGTACAAATACCAGCATAACAAAGAATAAAGGTGTGTGTGTAAGTCAAAGGTCACGGCTGTGTCTTCAGGGAGACCTGATAATGGATTGTAATATAAATACCCTCAAACATAGACAGTTGTATAATAACAGTATAAAAGACACCATGTAACATTCATCCTACAGAATACTATATAGTGTCTAAGTGTTGAAACATGGGAATCGAAATCTGCAGAAAGTTCAGAAAACATTTACTGACATTACCAACACTGGAACAAAAGCGAAGAGATTACTGCCAAAATTCGGCAAAAACAATTCATGTGGTTTTATTTCTTGAGAAAAACGTTTAATACTATTGACACCAGAAGAACACTGAGCTTGCACACAAATAAAATCTTATTTCAAAACTCATTTATGGTTTAGATTATTCAAACATCCAAAATAAGAATCAACCTTATGCTGTGACTTCCAGGAGAGCCCCATCTCAAGGGGAAGTAATTGATGTAATTACTTATCTGCAGATATCATCTAAAAGAAATCCATTCCTATGCTTTTCGTCTGGAATGTCTGATGCATTTAAGCATTATTGCTGCAAACTTAGCCTAACCTCTCTCTTTGCCCTTGAAACAGAAGACGAATATGTCGATATGGGAAATAGAAAGAATACTTAATTGCATTAAAACCGTATCATTGGGTTTTTTTCTGTTTTAGTGTAGTTTTAGTTAATGACGTCGACAGGTTCTCGCGGGATTTTCATACAACAATGTTAGCCTTTAATGACTTAACGATGAAGAGTAAACCAGTTTTAGAAGAGAAAATGCATCACATTTGAATATGGCCTTGGCTTACAATGCTAGATATATGCATTGCAGAAAGCAAGGGGGAGATGTTTTCCCGAGTGATGCTACCTGCATATCTTATCTGTTAAATCGATCTCTGTAGGGATTTTAAAAGATGTTTATGATCATTAAATCAAAATTCGTTGCTGTCGAAAATGTATTTTTTACTGAAAGAGCATAAGGCATATAGATAAGCCTTTTAAAGCACAGATAAGTAATTGGATGTGAGTATATAAATACCGATGTTTTTTATACAGTTTGACATTACTCGGTTAGGATCAGAACCGTTAAAATCCGTGAACTTGACGAACTCTGGAAATAATTGGAAGTGCATTTCAGCATGTTTCCTGTAATCTGCATGCTTGATGCGATTTTTGTTCTCAGCTGGTAGAGGTAGAACATTGCCTTACCCTATGGCCTCTCAAGCTACTGACGAATATTGACACAACACTATTGTATATGGGACGAATTAACATTTTGTTAACATTTGCTTGACAAATATTCGCCCTGCGAATAAATGCTTGTATCTATGACAATATATTTTTGTTACCTCTGGCAGCCATTGTTACTGGAGAATTTTGACCCTATAAGCTAAACACCACGCATCTGTTGTTTGTGGGACGGATGAACATTGTTACTATGTTTGACGAATATTCGCCTTCCGAAATAAATTCATCGAATGTTGGATATCATTATAATAATGTATTTTTTTTACATTTCTTTCGTTACTGGCGAATATTGATATCGTGGACAATGTATTTACACAACTCATCTATTTAAATGTATGAATAAAATCTCTGTAAACATTGTATGACGAATATGCGCCTTGCGAATGAATGCACCAAATATTTGTTTTATTTGTGATAATTTTTACAGACCAATTTGTAATGTTGCTGTTGAATTTGATAAGTGTTTCTTCATTGATTTTTTCAATCCTTGTTTGGAGATGTGTTTGCGAATACTTACTCTACAAACCCAAGGTTTTATGAAGTCCCGGACGAGTATCCTCTTCTTGCAACTAATTTTTGTGTGCATTCATTCTTTGCATATTTCTACTGACTCACAATATCCTCCAAAAGCAACCATAGACATCAAAACTGTAACCAACTCCTTAGGTCAAAGGTCACAACTAAAAGCATACTATTTATGATTGTCTAAAAGATTATATAAACTTTGATATACCATTTTATTAAAAAAAATTATCGATAACCTTTCTATATTATATGACGGTTGTCGTCGATGGAGTAGTAGTAAATAATATGTATTTTTGTCCCCGTCTCATAGTTTGAGTTTAGATTTCGTCTTTTTTGACATGTCGGATTTTTCTTTGTTGTTTTCCTTGAATAGAATAGAAACAATTCGTTATATATGTGCATTGATAACGTCTGGGGTTTCGGTCGTTGGTATTCATGACAAGCTGCAGTCAATACGCTTGCTTGCGTATATAATACATTTTGCCTATTTCTGAAAAACCCCTACGATGAGCAGCATACAAACACAGAGAATACAACATGTATCTCTATGTAGTTTTTTAGGAGAATTTGATCCAAAGTATCTGTCTTATTTACTTTCTATCTGTGATAGGCGGAATTATACAAAATTGGGTTCAAAACCATTTGCTAATGCCAAAAATCATGTGTTGTAAGTGTCTGTAAATCACAAATCCCGGAATAAGAATTTGATATATAGGATCAATTCAGACATCACTCTGAAAGGGAGAAAGAGAGACAAATATAGAGCTAAACAATAGACAAACAGACAGACATAGAAGGAGAGAGAGACAGTGAGATAGAGGCACACACATACACACACCCAAACACACCACCACATAGACAGACAGATAGAAACACACACACAAAAAAGATACAGACTGTCAGAGAATGCAGAAAAACCCGTGTAAATGATGTCTATAGGAATAAAATTGCCCTTATCTCCTGATATCATGTTGACTTAATTTGTCTATCATTCATAGCCAACATGCGACAGATGACTTTATTCCCTAAGAAACAACACCACCGTTTTTATCAGAAACTGAAAATAAAAAAAAAAATCATATCCACTTATGCATCTTTATCGCCGACAAACGTTATTTCCTCACTTCAGATGCCAGAAGAGAAAACTAGAAAGAGACATCAGGGAATGTGCCAGACGTTTCATACGTTGATATAATCCATTCTGACCATTTTATCATTTAAAAGTACAAATCACATGTCACAGACATGTAAATGACCGTCCTAATAGCAATACGGACGATGAATGAGATTTATGTGAGAACAGCAGAAATATGTAAGGGTTGTTAGCCAATGAATGGATGAAAAGATATTACTTAATATGGCGAAATCAAATTTCAGCGCATTAATATTTTTTGGCAAATTTGGCGATGTGCCATTTCTACATCAACGAAGATATTACAGAAGACATACAAGTTAATAGCACCTTTTATACACATTTACAGTTAGATATGGTAGAGCCAAACAATTAATTAAACTGTACCATTTAGTCGTTTTATCCTTCTGGGTCCATTAGTCTAAATTCTGAAGTCTAGAAGGCGACTGAAGAAAATCCAAAGTGATCGTAGGAAAAATCAAAATCTAGATTGAAAAGCGCTTTATCCCCATAACACAATTAATTCCTTAATTTTCATATATCTTATAATTTTGGAACAACGTCAAGTAAAGTCAAACAAAAAATTTAATATAATTTCACACATGTGTTTTGTTTGGTCAATGAAGGTAGGAACTTGATATTGAAAAAAAACCAATAAAATGGCTTAGAAAATCAACCGATCGCAAGAAATGTCAAACTTGATATTTCTTCGGGTGCACGAGCCCTATAATTCAAGTAAATTTTATATATCTGATTTTTTTTTCAAAATGCAAGTACATGGGTGTATTATGAACCTTGTCACTATTCGAATGAATTAAAACGTGGTATGTAGATAACTACAAACCTCGGGGACTAAAAGATAAACTCAAAAGTATGTACATTAACGGAATCTTGATGATAAGATTAATGGTGACTCAATCAATTTCTTGACTCTCATAAAAAAATCCTTAATTCACTTCAAGATTTTTCACGTGACTGCAAAGAATTGTCGGTCGAAAAAAAAAACTTCACGGTATTTTGGCTAAAACGGAGACAGGTATAATTATATCTGCCACGTATCTGTAGGAAGAAAATCACTGAGTGGGCGAGAACTCGTTCAGAACAGGAAATCTGCGACAGGAACTGAGAGAAAGGGACCGGAAGTCGACAGATTAATGGTTAATATTGTCCATTCCTTTTAATGGAACAAAGCATAAATATAAATGTATCTTTTATCAGACCACGACACTGTATTGTGTAAAGTGCAAGGATAACAATGACAAGTGAGATGATTTTACAATGAAGTGTGTTTATATGTCAACCTTCATTACATTGATGATTTGTCATTCGTTCTCCGTGGTTTCATTTGAATGCTACATAAAATTCCTAATACATATGCTATCTGTCAGCGCCTCAAGGAGAAAGCACAAACATGTATATGTTTTACGTTCCTCTACTATCGAAAGGATTTTGCCATTTTTGAAATGTTCATTATTTCAAGAACGTTTCAATTTGTATATAAATAGTAATGAAGAAATCAACTAAAATATATAAATAAACAAAACCATGAAATGTAGTAAAGTACATTGTTGGCTCTTCAATGGAAATTTAGAAATTGCATTGTACAGCTCTAACGTCTTCCGTGAACTCATCATGCCTGACAACTAACATCTGTGAAACCTAAGTTGTGACTAAAGAAAAGAAAACTATGGAATTTACAGACAAATGTCTCAACAACGGTGCCGCAATCCATTCGAAAAAGGCAATTCATTGTAGATGATCACCCCAGGTGTGACAAATGCCGAATCATCAATCAATTAAATTCCCGAATAATTCTATTTTCCATTTCAGTACAAGAACAGCATGAAAATGGCACCATGTGGAACAAAATCATTATCCAAATACAAATTCAATAAAAACTATGACAAAAGAAAGATTAACACGGACTGAAAAAAACACAAGGAGATTAAGACAAGATGTTATTAAAGAATAAGAATATTCTGCTCAGTAAGTCTAGATCAATGTTTTTTATCAAAAAGTTACACTAAACTAAGTCAATAAAAATGACCAGAGATAAGAACATAGAGAAAGGTGCTGAAATGTATCGATTAAGCCATATCCACGTCGTATCACTCAGTTTCTTACTAAACAAAGCATACTAATTCGGAAACGAAAGATATCAATCCGGAACGAACTATTCGCAGAGGTCGAAGACCTTACGTCAACATTTTGAGGGATAACTTTCGTGAAAAGCTGATATACCAGAAGGAAATTATTTCATCTGAGTTTGAGGAATAAATCAAATTTGCCAAAGGGTCATTAACGTCATATTTGCCCATGGGATAGCGTTTCCAGCAATAGACTTGTAATTACTATGAACGCCGTGGTTTCGGCATGGCCATTTCTCAAACCTATTGTCTATACTACAGTATCGAGGTGAGAGGCTTAACGCCATCGTACATCCATCAATATTCTCCAAGCAGTATCTTGTCCGTGTTTTCCTGACCCTTTTGGCTGTTTCCAAGGCTAAACTGGTATAAAGACTACCATATGACCTTTCACAACTTGTGCAGCTCACTTTGATGAGGGTCAACGCGTTTAGCTTTGTCTCCTAGGATACCGTCATAGCATGTTTTCTACACAAGTCTACAAAAACCATGAACCTATCCTCGATATGACAGGATTTTATTATCATTTAATTTTCATGAACAGAAGGAAGAGGTCCAGTATAACAAATATACAATAACAAAGGGATCAAGTCGTGCTAAGAAACCAGAAGTGATGTGAATATATCAAGTCTGATAACCATACATATTCTTCTCTTCACAAACAATCACAGCTGCCAGGGCATGACTTTTGAGACATGAATCACGAAAATAATTACGAAAGTGTTTCAAGCAAATGTTTGTTTATAATGCCCCCAAGGGTTTCTTATCTTTGTTCAAGTATACTAATATTTAACGTATAATTACAGCAGAAATTGATAAACGTTCATATCTAAATAAGGTGAAAAGTAGTAGTTAACTGGGAACCTTAATATATATTGAATAAATGTCTTTAAAACCCAGACGGTTAAATCAATGTTTTGAAATACATATATATATATTCTTTAGTTTGTAAAATATATAGTAAGCTATCCAATCGCAGATGAATGTGTAGATTTAGTTAATACACTTAACTAGACAATTTCCTTTAAAGTCTAGTAAAAATAGTTTAGTTTTGACATAATGACAGTAAGTCTTTCAGTATTACCTGCAGACTATTCATTTTGCAGAGAATATTTGGTGCTCTGGAAAAAATGCTTTGTTTCTATTGAGAAGAGGTATCTCATATTCATATGAATAACGGACGTGGGTTTATGTTCTTTCATTAATAATGGATCAAACATTGCATGGAAGTTGAAGGTTTCTATTCTTTCATTCATGTTAGGTCAAGTATTTCATAGAATTTGTAGGTTTCTGTTCTTTTATTGAGGATACGCCAAACAATGCATGGAATTTGTAGAAGAAAAGCTAGCAAAGATTAAACATGATACCATGATTATCCTCTAAGTGTATTCAGTGGATTTGTTAATTAGAAAGTATTTCCGAAGTATTTAATGGTTATTAAAGATAATGAAAAATTAATCTGCTCCTTGCAGACATTGTTTTGTAATTGAATCAGGCACCACTAAAACGAAAGCGAACTCCAATTCAATTACTATGCGAAAGAAAGACAGTTGTCTCAAAGCAGCAATATTCTTTGTTGAATCAAAGTTTCTGACCGTCTACTTCACGACGGACTCGACGTGACTTGTCATTGTCCTTTCAGGATATTCTGTACAAACATACATACACACATACGTACTAGAAAGCCTTTCAGAAATAGAATGGACCGAAAGACAAAAGAAAAAGAATTGTTCAGAACAGAAGATACAAAATTAATGAACCATTCTTCAAAATGTTCAAAGACACGACAGTAAAGCATAGAAAATGTTCATGCGTTTGGCTGTGAGTGTCTAATCTATGGACTAGCAATAAAACTAGGAAAAGATAGCAGACACATCTTGTAATAAAACAAATGAATTACGATTCCAATGTTGACAGTCTCATAAGGTGTCTAAGTCATGTATATTTTTAAGGTCCACGGTGGCCAACTGGTTTGTAAAGTGATAAAGTAGCCAAGACA
Source organism: Ylistrum balloti (assembly GCF_031769215.1). NCBI lineage: Eukaryota > Metazoa > Mollusca > Bivalvia > Pectinida > Pectinidae > Ylistrum > Ylistrum balloti. The sequence continues at coordinate 3,496,239 of NW_026782299.1, forward strand.
ATATGATTGGAAAGTTTTTTCAAGACGGGACAACAAAAACAACAAGTGTTAATTATAATTTCACCTGCACTGAACTAACCACTCACTGTAGCCTGGCGGATGGGACTTTTAATGGTGGCCCGTGTGAGAATTGCCCACTCTCGCACGCTATAGATCCCCAGTGACTTTTCGTAAAAAGAGTAGGCGTGATAACGCCGGTTCAGAGTTCCAGGGATAATGCCAGACTATACAATTATTTTCAAGACTTCAAAATTGCCCTTACAAAAACCAAATCTAGATAGGCAGCCAACTCTTCCTTTCCAGCTTCTGGACACGTTTCAGCTGCTAGAGTTAGGATAAGGCACTATTATGCTCTTGAGTCGTCTTCTTGAACGAGTAGAATCAAATGATCACCGCTACTGAGGGGGATACAAGTCGCCCCCTCACGTCGCTAGAACACTGACGTTCGTCGGTGAGACGATACCCGGACAGGGGAGGAGTCTCGCGGAGACGAAAAACCTATCAACCACCAAACAATCAACCGAGTTTGGTCAGTTTCCGTCCACTTTTAGATTGCGGGTTCGAGGCGTATTTTGGACAGTCGCCAGGTACCGGCCACAGGCTCGTGTTTTTTGAACAACAGTACGAGGAGGTGAACTAGGCTCGTTATTCATGTTTGCCATTAAAAACCATAAAAGAATTTTTTTTAAACATTTCTCTTTTCATATTTTCCGTAAATGTGCCTAAGGAATAAAAGTACACTGTGTCAGTTTCTATATGTATTTAGTAATTACTCATATGTTAATTAACTGACGTTTTGATATCTCGATATGTGGCGGACTTCCTGAATGAACTTCCAATCTGTTTACAGCTACAGGCATCCGATAAAATGTCACCGGGATAAGAAAAGTCAGTCGTAGGCGTCATAAGACAATTAGAAACAGAGGGGCTCATAAAAGCTCAAACAAAATCCGAGTTCGGTAGGTCATGCACCTTAAAGGCAAATAGTACTTATCCTTTGTTATTTCATTGCTATTTTCACGTCTCAGCACACTTTACTTTTGAAAGCAAAGATACTACATCGGAGGTTCGATATTTAAGGAAACAACAACGTTAATAATATACGAACAATAAGCAAAATGCTAATTAGAACACGGTAAGGAAACATGGAAAGAAGCATGTTGATTTTATTTCAAAAAGACATGGATGGATCTTGACTGACCTTTGTTCTTTCGGCTTCTGGATAATAAACGCTAAATGATGACCAATTTTCTCTAACTACTTTCATAAAAAGACAAAAGATGAAGTGTTTCCCCCCTAAGGTAAAAACAGCTGGTTTGAAACGAGGCGAGCTCGATATTTTTTGGGTACACACGGGGTCGTTAAATGTCGTGAAACATTAATTCGGTAGAAGTGCTCGGCATTTCACATGTCACCGACGACAGTCTTTACCGGAAGGTCACCGAGTGTTCCAACAATCTACTTCTCCATTCCTCAACATGTTCCATTATGTTACATGTAAATGATGACATGACATGGAAAAGGTTACACGATCCAATAGAATACAGTTAGTGACAAAGCATTTGACCACTTAGCTTTAATTCTTGGCTGTGTGATTAGAAACATAGAAAAATAAATTTAACAAAAAAACGAGAAAAAACAGCGGTCATCAAAAATGAAAAGGCTAACCACGAAATAATCATATTTGTTTAAATTTTATTTACATTTTATTTGAATTAAAAGTATTCACAAAAGAATACAGCATATCACTTTTAAATCATGCTGACAAAGCTTTACGTAATTTAACCATGGTTTAACATGTAAAATAATAACGTTTCAGCAATTACGATCGGATCTAGTGGAGCTGGGAAAGGGCATTCCATCAAACACCAACGTCGTTTCTGAAATCCAAGCTGGTCCCTCGCCGGTGCGGACAATCACATTAGATTTCACGTCGTTGGCGATAACTGTATTAATCCAAACTTGCAGACAAATGATCAAGGACATTAAAAGAAGAAAAAAATAACTTGGAAGATGATCATATAATTCAGCTTCAATCAATCCAAAATGTCACTTTTGGAATTACTTTTTGAGACGAGCAGGTAATTACACGTTCGAAAAATATCAGAATTATGAATTTGATTCCTCTTACTTTCCTTGAGCGTTTCCAGGGAAACATCTTGTGGCGTCATTTTCTTATAGCAAAACATCTACGGTGCATAACAACGTAGAATTAGATTTTCAAGGGTATGATGTAAAATATAGATTGCAATGAACCGTTTGTTTAACGAATTTCATTCGATCTTAATCTTTGCAATTACGCTCACCTCTCAGATATTTCTATGATAAATTGACAATAAATTCATGATATTGTATTTTTATAATGGAAACAAAAAACAAAACTTCGTTGAAACAAATTGAACTTATGACAGCTGCTAGAAGCCATTTTGAAACATTTCTTTTTCATGATGCATCATTGCAAAGGTCTGTGGCGCATTATTACCCTATTATCTGCTCAGTGTTTTCTTAAATCATTGCGATTTGGCATGTTAAAGTTATAATGTAGATATGAGATCATAGTGTTTATACGTAATATATAAATTGAAAGCTACCTCATATGTCATAATAACCGCTCATATTTAGAATCACTGACAATGACATACCCTAGAGATACACAAGACTTCTGAAGGACACGGCATAGATTCCTCCACAGTAATCACACAAAGCAATTTGCAAAAACCTCAATAATTCAACAACCGTACAGCATAGACTTGTTACGCAAGCTGTTGTTTTTAATTAAGATCCCCATAAAAGTACCTGTCGTATTTCGGATCGGAGATGGATAGATCAGCATATCAAATTGCCTTTGTGATAATAATTACACTGATAGAACGTATCGCGTCAGTAATTATATTTCTCATTGTTGATGATGGATCGGCTATTGTCACAAACACGACAGCCTGAGATATCACTCGTGATTGGGAGTAGCACGTGCACACGTATCTGTACACCCAAAGCCTTGTCATCGCTATGAAAATGACGCCAAATATTTTCTTCGTTTCTGCATCACGTAACAGCTTCGTAATTACCATCTATTAAGCTGCGATTTTATTTTTTAAAACAGCACTGCTATTTTAATGCATGTGTTGTCAAAATTCTGATATCATTCTTATCTTAATCGCTTTTCATGATTGTTGTGAATATGGAAGAGTTTCAAAACAATTGACAAACGCACCAAAACCCCACCCCAAAATAATTCAGACAGTGCGAATTCTATTTTAAATGAAAAGTTGCCTAGGGTTAATGCTAAGTAAATGTAGAATCCTATAAACTAAGTGTACCGCCCAAATTGTGACGATTCATTATTAGATTTGTTGACTTTATGTTCGTTGGATGTTCATTTGATTCTTTGAATGATCAGTTTTATAAAGAAACGTTATTGAGGTAACACAATAGATTATCAAATAGATATGTCACATATTCACAGATTTTATACTGAAACTGTCTCTTACCGGAAGTATCCTTATATTTGTATATATAAAACACATGAAAACAGATCTTCTATTAAAACTGTCTCTCACCGGAAGTATCCATGTAAATATATATCACATGATAACAAATCTTATACTGAAACTGTCTCTTACCGGAAGTAACCATATATATATCACATGATAACAGATTTTATATTAAAACGGTCTCTCACCAGAAGTATCTATATGCATATATCACATGATAACAGATCTTATACTTAAACTGTCTCTTGCAGGAAGTAACCATATATATAACACATGAAAGCAGATCCTATACTGAAACTGTCTCTTACCGGAAGTAACCATATATACATTTGAAACACTTGATAACCGATCTTATAGCAAAAATGTCTCTTACCGGAAGTAACCATATATATAAAACACATGAAAGCAGATCTTATACTGAAACAGTCTCTTACCGGAAATATCCATATGTATATATCACATAATAACAATTCTTATACTGAAAGTGTCTCTTACCGGAACTGTTCATATATATATCACGTGATAAAAATATCTTATACTGAAACTGTCTCTTACCGGGAGTATCTATATATAAATATAGAACACATGAAAGCAGATCTTATACTGAAACTGTCTGTAACCGGAAGTATCCATATGTATATATCACATCACATCAGATCTTTAACTAAACCTGTCTCTCACAGGAAATATCCATTATAAGATTGTAAATGTTAAATGCATAATAGATAACGAATCATTTGGTGCATTTACATTAGATATATCGCTCTGAAAAAAACCAGTCTTACAAGAAAGAACACAAATACCGACAATGATACATGTTCATAAAACCTAACAATGCATTTTAGCTTGTCTGTGATTTTGATGCAGCACAGCATGAAAATGGCAAAGTTGATACCTCACAGAATGCAACATATTCCATTGAGTGAAATTGATTACCTGATGTCTATATCTGTATAAACATACTCAGCCAGCGGTAATCCGACACATTCAATTAACTACGTGATGAACACCAATGTATTATTCCGTGGTAAATAGAGATGACTGACTATGTGTATTGTAAATAGAGTAAACATAGTTTCGATTTTTAGATGCGATATATCAACTTTAAAAGGATTGATCTACTGTACCCGTAGGCAGTTAAACAGCCAAATCAACAGATGTTGAAAATCACTATATTTTCGTCTTTAGACACTACTGATTGACTTTTCGTCCCCGGGGTTTTTCCGTAACCTGCATACCGCGTTTAACTTAGTGGCGGGCAGCATATACACATGAATTTGAAGTTGTGCTAAAATTATCAAATAGATGAAAATTATTAATTTCCTTATTTATAGGGCTGGTAAACTTATTCATCCAGATTTTTACTATTATTCCTGTTACTTTGGATTCTACTCAGTTGCCTCCCAGGCTTCAAAATGTAGACCTTATCATCTTAATATTTTGATTTTCTCACTTGTCACCGAACGTGTTTGGCCACCGGCATCAGTGATGAGTCTGGAAGGACGAAACAGCTGTGTAATACAGATTGTCTGACTATACTCTATCTAATCTTAAAGGACCTATTACGGGAACCGTTGTATTGTTCCAACGAATTAATAAAAATATAACTCAGCATTGCCTGTTTGTTGCACCTAGAAAGACGACATTTGTTGATATTAAAACGGGGCCTGTGAGAACGAATGTTAGTTGCATAATTGGGTTTACTATTTTACTACCTAAAGCAGTGATGTAAACTTAAAAATATTTCCCCGTTAAGATATAGACTTTCCTTTTTATCACTTCGGATTTTCTTCCGGCTACAAAATTTAGGACCTTAACATCGCTGATGACTCCTAAAAGGAGGAAACATATGCATGATACGGTTTAATTCATTGTTTAAACCTGCTGTATCTAACTCTAAATTTGAATTAAAAGGTGATATTCACTTGTGTGTTTTAAAGGTATTCTTTATACTACTATACTCACTAACGTTCATTTGTATTAACGCAGCACGAACGTGTCATCACAACAGACACTCTGTTGGAAAAGACACATAAAATTTATAATGTCGAATATTTAAGATGACTCAGCCGGGAGATCCAAACTGATAACTGCGTGAATAAACAATAATTGTATGTATAACATAACCGTGGATATTGATTATGATAAAAGGCAGGTTTCCAGTCACCATCGAAGAGAAAGAAAATGTGGATCAGTCATATTTAATACCGCGGAGGAATAAATAAACAATCCTACATTTGTATTGAAATAGAATTACTTTAATTTGACGTGAAAACGAAAAATGAAATTAAAATCTTCTTCTTGGAAAATTGTCCTTATTTGGCTTGAAATGCTAGATAAATAAGGAAATCAAATGCAATTAGTGAGCGGAAGTTATAGGTTGTACAGATAATTAACTTATTATGGCTCCAGATTTTCAGCAGGATTTTTTTCATATCGCACTATACACAAGTGCAAGAAGTAACGATCTTAAAAAGTTTCCCTTTTCCAAATTTTAGATGAGGGTCGAACCTCAAGCTTGCAATTTTATAGGAAAATCGTAAAACTGAAATGTCTTTATCAATAGGGTTACATTCCGATATATACCAGATATTATTAAAAAAATAGGTTTAGGATGCAACAACAAGACCTGTATAGCAGAAAACACGAATACATGAAATTGAATCCTTTTAACAACATAATACAAAATAAATCGAAAACTATGCGATGTCTTTCGATGACAACTCTCAGACCACAATCATTCGGCTATATCAAGATGGCGGGACATGATAGACAGATATATTATAACTATTAGAAATTTATCGTGTTAATCAATCGCATATGGACACAAGAGAGGAGGCATGCAATACACACATATCGACCGTCTCAGGTTAATGGAGTCTCCACTGAATCAGTATTATACTATTTGGACACCTTGCTTGTCCAAGGACATGATGATTTGTTATCGGGTTGTGTTGTCTTGCTCAAGGATGCAGCTATCTGTTAAGCAAGGGAAATCCGATACGTTTTTCACGTGGTTTACTGACAACGATCAATGTGAGGAAGGACACCCGTCATGCGTCTGTCCGAAGATTTATTTTAAGGAAACACGTGTGCGACTGATCCGAGATCACGCGAGATCCTATTTCCGGATTTTTGGTTTTAAAATTACAAATTCTTCACTCAAATCTTGTATCGAACTTTGGGAATTTACTGTGGCCTAATTCTGATCCAGTTTTTGCTTACAATTCTAAATTCTGAAATCGTAACTGCTTCCTTCGCAAGTAATGGCATATAAATTAAAACGCTTAATGAAATTCATTTTAATGGAATTTGAATAAAATCAAAATTATCCGTAAGAAATGTCTTTCATTTATCATTATAATCTAAATTTCGAAAGGAAACAATGTTGAGTTAAATACATACAAACTGACTTGCAAACGGACGAACAGATAGAGTTGTTTCGAGGTTATACATAATCTCCTTTCAAACCCCATGGAGATGTAGATAAAGATTAAGGAATTACTTGTTGCTTTACACTACGTTTTCATCCACAAGTGAAAATTGCTGACTGTGGACAGCATATCATTTACGATATCAACACGTAAAATGTATCGAATCACCAGCCCTCAACGATTTGATTCAGAAGACAACAGATAATAGGTAGTGAATGAGTACAACCCTCCAACTCCCCTCTCCTCAGTAGTGAATAAGTACAACCCTCCAACTACCATCTCCTCAGTAGTGAATAAGTACAACCCTCCAACTCCTCTCTCCTCAGTAGTGAATAAGTACAACCCTCCAACTCCCCTCTCCTCAGTAATGAATAAGTACAACCCTTCAACTACCATCTCCTCAGTAGTGAATGAGTACAACCCTCCAACTCCCCTCTCCTCAGTAGTGAATGAGTACAACCCTCCAACTCCCCTCTCCTCAGTAGTGAATGAGTACAACCCTCCAACTCCCCTCTCCTCAGTAGTGAATGAGTACAACCCTCCAACTCCCCTCTCCTCAGTAGTGAATGAGTACAACCCTCCAACTCCCCTCTCCTCAGTAGTGAATGAGTACAACCCTCCAACTTCCCTCTCCTCAGTAGTGAATGAGTACAACCCTCCAACTTCCCTCTCCTCAGTAGTGAATGAGTACAACCCTCCAACTCCCCTCTCTTCAGTATTAAATGAGTACAACCCTCCAACTCCCCTCTCCTCAGCTATGAATGAGTTCAACCCTCCAACTCCCCTCTCCTCAGTAATGAATAAGTACAACCCTCCAACTCCCCTCTCCTCAGTAGTGAATGAGTACAACCCTCCAACTTCCCTCTCCCCAGTATTAAATGGGTACAACCCTCCAACTCCCCTCTCTTCAGTATTAAATGAGTACAACCCTCCAACTCCCCTCTCCTCAGTAGTGAATGAGTACAACCCTCCAACTCCCCTCTCCTCAGTAGTGAATGAGTACAACCCTCCAACTTCCCTCTCCTCAGTAGTGAATGAGTACAACCCTCCAACTTCCCTCTCCTCAGTAGTGAATGAGTACAACCCTCCAACTTCCCTCTCCTCAGTAGTGAATGAGTACAACCCTCCAACTCCCCTCTCCTCAGTAGTGAATAAGTACAACCCTCCAACTCCCCTCTCCTCAGTAGTGAATGAGTACAACCCTCCAACTCCCCTCTCCTCAGTAATGAATAAGTACAACCCTCCAACTCCCCTCTCTTCAGTATTAAATGGGTACAACCCTCCAACTCCCCTCTCCTCAGTAGTGAATGAGTACAACCCTCCAACTCCCCTCTCTTCAGTATTAAATGGGTACAACCCTCCAACTCCCCTCTCTTCAGTATTAAATGGGTACAACCCTCCAACTCCCCTCTCCTCAGTAGTGAATGAGTACAACCCTCCAACTACCCTCTCCTCAGTAGTGAATGAGTACAACCCTCCAACTACCCTCTCCTCAGTAGTGAATGAGTACAACCCACCAACTACTCTCTCCTCAGTAGTGAATGAGTACAACCCCAAACTACCCTCTTTTCGGTAGTGAATGAGTACAACCCCAAAAACCCATTCTCCTCAGTAGTGAATGAGTACAACCCTCCAACTACCCTCTCCTCAGTAGTGAATGAGTACAACCCTCCAACTACCCTCTCCTCAGTAGTGAATGAGTACAACCCACCAACTCCTTTCTCCTCATTAGTAAATGAGTACAACCCCAAACTACCCTCTTTTCGGTAGTGAATGAGTACAACCCCAAAATACCCTCCCCTAGGTAGTGAATAGATACAACCCTTCAACTACACTCTTCCCGGTTGCGCACATGTACAATCCTCCAACTTCCCTCAGCCAGGTTGTGAATAGTGCAGAAGACGCTTACTCTTCTGAAACTCGTAGTTCAATCTCAGCATATTTCAAATGTATCGATATAATATGAAGGTTTTTGTACTTGATGATCTCATCTCTTTGAGTTCAAACTGTGGTTATGACTATTTACTCGTTTCACGTCATATGCCCTCATTTAATCTTATCTTGCACTTTTCCCGCTTGTACTTCTTGCCACCATCATTACGATGCACTGCGAACGATATTTCTCATACGTTTAATTATATAGAAAAAAAAGATGCTTTTGAAACAATTTCGTTTTATTATCCCGTATTTCCACGTTTTCGTTTCGATTATTGCATGTCGGCACGGTGTCTAGAGGGTTATCTTAGGTGTAAACAATACGAGAAGATTTTTTTCTGGTACATTTGTGACTTAATATACTGACATTTGTGCGGGATTGGCGAATTATCGACAATGAACATCTTCCGATAGAGACACGTATTCGCACAATTGGATATGCTTTTAAAAGCATCAGCCGGGCCAGCTTATGTGTCCACAGAAGGAACATAAGCGACACTTATCTGTCTAATTTATAGATGTGAAATGGTTTCATATTCAGCGGAGTAAATACTGAATAGAATAGAAATCCTAGCTACGGATTATCAAAACTTTGCGATAAGTAAAAAGGTATTAGATATCGACATATTTGGTACTCGCTTATCGATTTTTTTAATATTGTTTTTGTCCATAAACACTTTGTATCAAAGAATTACAGAAGCTTCTCGCGTTAACAGTTAAATTTGCAGATTTCTGGGTAAGATCGATAAACATTTTGCCCGCCGTTAATGAACGACTCGTTATCGTTTGTCCATCGAGCTGAACCAATGATTCGAGAACTGAGCCATCAGTCAGCTTGATAAATCCATTTTATCTATTTTCTTCTTAATAACAAAATGTCTGTATGTTTTTAAACGACTTCAAATCTCAAAAAAAATGTATTGCGACTTCATCAAATTGTTGCTTCCAAATTCACCATCTAGTTTGATATTTTTTTATTTTGAAAATACCGACTTCACTGAAGGTTAAATAAAGAAAGCATTGCAGCTGTGGATTGATTACTCACAAGTAGACCATGGTCTGGAACGCAACGCTAGGATAACCTCACCCTGGCGTCATAAAGTATGTTCTAATCAATCAGGCCTGCATGATGGTAGCGTTAATAGTTCATCAGGTAGATATAGGTAGAAAGAATAGGCCATTTCATTACTTCCTCGTAAAATACATCGATTGTGTTTCAAACATTATGTGGGATTTTGGCACATGACCGATGCTGTCATTGAATCAGGGGACACTTACATATACAAATCTTTTTTTTTAGAATTTGTTTTACACATTTTTTTCGTTTAAGGACGTGACATAACTTACTTGGCTTGACCAAGATTTACACATTAGTCATCGTCGATGAAACAGAAGACGCTTACTCTTCCGGAATACATTGTCTTATTATCATTGTACTTTTTTAGGAGTTTCCGTGTAAATCTTTCTTTTGGTCATGTTTTCTCCTACTTTTATAGAATCTGACTTTGGATAATGATTGTTTTTAAATGTTGCTATTTTCTTGATGTTTCTGCACGCTTTATAACTCGTTTTAAGAGTTAGCTGGATTATACTTCAAGTTGTCAAGGAAACGTTTTTAATTTTGAAATCATTATTCGCATACATATTTAATCCAGGTTTAAAGCCCCAATTAACATATAAACTTATTTGTAAATTGAAGTTCATTTAACCTTGAACATTGACATATCCTATGTATTTAAACTTGAAGATATAATCATGCACTATAGTGAGTGAATCATACTTTAATCCTTGTGTTTACGGTGATATGAACGTAATGAGACTCATACATATAATGACATTTTAGAAAGGATACATGTCTCCAGAGATTATTGAATAAATGAGTTTTTTCAACCTCACAGAAACCAGGCTCACACGTTCTGCTTAGACAAGAACAACACAAAGGAGACATTTACAGCTGATAGAGCAATTCAAATGAGATCTTTAGAGCTGATAGAGCTATTCAAAGGAGATCTTTACAGCTGATAGAGCTATTCAAAGGAAATCTTTACAGCTGATAGAGCTATTCAAAGGAGATCTTTACAGCTGATAGAGCTATTCAAAGGAAATCTTTACAGCTGATAGAGCTATTCAAAGGAGATCTTTACAGCTGATAGAGCAATTCAAAGGAGATCTTTACAGCTGATAGAGCTATTCAAAGGAGATCTTTACAGCTGATAGAGCAATTCAAAGGAGATCTTTACAGCTGATAGAGCAATTCAAAGGAGATCTTTACAGCTGATAGAGCAATTCAAAGGAGATCTTTACAGCTGATAGAGCAATTCAAAGGAGATCTTTACATGTGAGAAAGCAATTCAAAGGAGATCTTTACATGTGAGAAAGCAATTCAAAGGAGATCTTTACATGTGAGAAAGCAATTCAAAGGAGATCTTTACATGTGAGAAAGCAATTCAAAGGAGATCTTTACAGCTGATAGAGCAATTCAAAGGAGATCTTTACAGCTGATAGAGCAATTCAAAGGAGATCTTTACATGTGATAAAGCAAATCAAAGGAGATCTTTACATGTGATAAAGCAATTCAAAGGAGATCTTTACAGCTGATAGAGCAATTCAAAGGAGATCTTTACAACTGATAGAACAATTCAAAGGAGATCTTTAAAGCTGATAGAACAATTCAAAGGAGATCTCTACAGCTGAAATAACAAAAACGGGCAGTTTTCACAAATTGTAGATCAACGTCTTCAAATGTGATATAGACTACACAAAGAAGCGCTCTTTATATTAAAGAACAGTTGAAAGAAGTCCATAACAGCTTAATGTTGATATTCACATCTGAAGAGACTACGCACGCTCCAACTCAAAATGTCACATCTATGACATATGCTTATCTCCATTCAACAAAATGACATCACACCTTCTTCTTTCAAAACTGTTATCCCTTAACTCCTCATAGCAAAACTAGAAAACTTTTTTATCGTTATTTTTTGTGGTGTGCTTATATTTGTTGATTTCGTACGTACTGTTAATTCACGAATGATTGTATCCACGCGCTGTAGAGATAAACAACAAAAGTGTAACAAAAGTACACACATTTGTATGATTTCTGAATTCATACTAGGTACAATTGCCAGGAAATCATATTCAGTATGACAGGTGACATCCGACAGGAATATAAATCCGGCCATCAGCCTGTTGAAAAAAATAAATGACCAGAGGTGGGTACAAAGGCTAATCGCTGCAGGTTATCTGAATATAGGTGAAGCTGGTGTAACAGAAGACGTTAATTCAACCAGCCAACCACCAGGGTAAAAGATGCAGTCAGAAGTGGCGAAAATTGTCAATATCATTAAGATTTTGCCTCCATAAATATGACTGATATATCATTCTGTTTAAAATAAAGTAAAAATAAAATACAAACGACACCCTGTAGACAGGCAAGTATTATTTGCCGTTTTCTAAATCGTTATTTCATTCCTCCTCGGTCGATCAAGATCTTCCAGCGCCGCCACCATATCGCCCCCTTTCTGCTTCTAATCCATCCCGCCTCTCCCTCTAATGGTTTCTAATGACACAGCGACCCCTAGTGTCGATATCAGTAAGTTCGAATGGTAGCTTAATGGCTACATGAAAGTAGAAAAAGACGATAAATACAAGTCGTAACTCTTATCCAAACTCGTTGAAATTCAATAGAGTTTTATCATTATTGGAATGTAGCATGTATCTTTTATTTCTCCGACTTACGTGAGAAATAAACATTTCTTTACCTAACATGGAAATTATCGAAAAACAAACGTTCAGATGACCGAATGTTTATATTTTCTTCACGCGAAATGCTTATTATATTGCCGCCGCCATATCGTATTATTGTTTTTTTTTTTTTTATTATTATTTTATCTTAGTTATTTTATTGTAACAGAACGTATTTCTGTAAAGTGTGTGTCCTACAACTATCGGAAAATTGACCTGAAATTATCTATCAAACATAAAACTGTACTTGTTGCGCTCCTGGCACCATGCTTGTTCACAGTCTACCGGTAATTAGCATTATGAGGAGTGCCATGTGATAGATCTATATTTCAACATGGACGATTCGTCATATTTTGGCCATAAAATGTAATTGGACAAATATTGACCTAAGTAATTTAAGAATTATCTGTATTTGAAACGTAAAAATAGCATTTAGTGTGAGTAGCGTATACCAGAAGTAATACATCGGAGCCCTTATTACATCCTGACTTCGTTATTCCGGATTAATTTGTTTACATATAAAGTCCTCGGTTACCTGGTTTAATTTCTAAGAAAAGAAAGAAAAGGGTTATTGACCAATTTCTCCCTCTTGTCATTGTCCATTAACCTAACGTGTTTACCTCTCACTATCATATTGGTTATTGGTGAATCTATCACATTAAACGGCGAGTAATTTTTGCGACACATTCTGATATGCGAACATCGTTAAGGTAACTAATTGGGTCGCTGGTTCCAGGCCAGTATTTACGTGTGAGAGTCGCCAGGTACTTGCCAAAAGTCTGTGTTTTTCTCTCCGGGAATTCCGACTTCCCTCCACAACCCAAATCTGAACCGTCCTTAAATGATCCCGGCTGATAATAGGACGCAAAACAAAAATAAACTAATCATGATATTGTACTATGATATCCAAGAATGATTGGCAACAATTGAAATTAATTTGATAAAATAAACTACTATTGTACACTTAACAAAAAAGGATGACAATCCAGTGTCAACTTATCATATAAGTATACACATTACAGATACTATCCTGTTGTTTTTATATAATGGTTATTGAATAAAACAAATGTGCCGTTGAACAATGTGAATAATGACAAATAACTCTAATAACTATTTTCCCAAACTGACGGCCATATCGTTTACCAAAAAAAGATACACAACAGCACTTATCGTTAGTTGGAAATTGATGAATATTATCACTTTATGTGTAATAACACGACACCAAAAGCTTTTGGTGACGTCAGAAGGTGCAAGGGTCGGATATCAGAAACGATTCATCTTGACATAACTCATTGGCGTAATCTCATTGGTCAAACTAATTTGCTAAAGCCTATTGTGGATAATAGGTTCATAGAGAAATTCATCTCTACGGTATCCGGTCTGGATGGGAGAAAGGTAATTATATACATTATATTAGTAATTGTATATCTGGTAATTGATAAAACGAAATGGTCTGAGCGTTCTCAATACTTCAATACTAACAGAGAGTACACTTTCCAAGATAGGCTTTCGAGTGTAAACAATCACTCCAAATTTGGATTTTCTCATTGTTTTTGATGGTGAAATTATGCTTTTCTCTCCGATAAATAAGTCAAAATGTGTATTGTACATTTTGCATGGCGCCAACTTCCGCCTCTCTGAGAATTCCAATTTTTACTGATTTTAGATAAGTTCGAACTTCAAATTGTTTTTAATGGTTTGTTTCCTTTCTTACATACTTCTCTACAAACAGAATCCTATAGTAGGACAGCTGAAAAGCAAACGTCAACCTAATGTCAAGAACATTTTGTGTTTGGTAGGTTTAACGCCATATCTATAACCAGAGTAAATTGAGGCGAGGTTCCCTTGTAGTAGCTGGTCATCGACCTCACAGAACAACATACAGGAAACCAGTCGAATGTTATGAAGGGCAATCAGGATTAGGTGTAGCAAAGGACACTCTGTTTAGCAGTTTCTTGAGACAGACCGCCTTAAGTGCGTTTTATCGTAGCAAAACACCCGAATTTTCACTTGATGACAAGATCGCTAGAAAACAAAAAACATGCTTTCACTTCGAATGACAAGACACCAAAAATATATATTCTACTGCTCTCAGTACAACAATTAAGTCATCATGGGGTCGAGAATTCATCAAATCGGACATATTTAGACTTATAGTCAGAATGCAACTAGGCCAGGAGACTAGGCGTGTATAGTATAATCAGATACCCTTGTATGGTGTTCCCGGCGCTTACTTCGTTCTTATTTAACTTACAGGAAATTGTCCAGGGACAATAAATGTCAAACCATAAAAAAATAAAGTAACGGAATCCGAATCAACACGCCTGAATTATATCCAATCCAAATCAATACAATAGACAATTGGACGTGCATTTTCAAATAATGAATAAAGTAGCAAAACAGAAATTGCATTCATGTTTAGTGACAAAATTGTTTGAGGCATGCAAACAATTCCTATTTCAAAAATGCCATATTTTATTACACAAAGACCTATAGAAAGTATTAATTACGAACAACCACGATTTTAATACAATGTTTTAATTAAAATGCACCTGGCACATGAATAGCGATGTTTTCGTATTTTAATATGCTCTCTATAGGTGTTTATCGAGAACACAGTATGTGTTGGTACTGAAATCGAATGCACTCAAACAGCCATTTAACAATAGAAAAGCGTTTTGTTCATTTTTAGTCCCTTTTAAATCGATTGGTTTCAGGTCAAACTAAATCAACAAAACTCTATATCATAAACTTAAACATGTCATGTTATGGTTATTATTTTTTTTTTTGGGGGGGGGGGGGGGGGGGAGGGGGGGTTGAACAATGCATCGCGTCATCAATTTAAGACAGTGGTGGAATTGTTTTAGTGCAAAGGTCGATATGTACTCATATGAACTCCATTTCAATCCTGTTTATTAAGTAAATTAGAAAACACTAGCTACACTTCGTCCATCTCTGTCTAACTTGAATACGTCGTCCTGTACAATGCTTCGTCTTCCAGGTAAATGAAATTTTGAATTACTTTTAAAAGAAATTTATATTTTCGTAAATTTATGATACAAAACCAAAGCACTACTTCCATAAAACACCTTTTTCTAACTGTTCGGTTCGCCTATTCGGTCAAACACGGCAAACTATGATTGTCACTACATTGTATCACTGCCTTGTTGTAGTTTTGTTTCCATAAATCCATACAATATGATATCTTGTATCCCGCCAAACCAAATTCCCCGAATTACCTGTGACCGATTGATTAGGGAATGAAATCGGATGCTGGCGATCTAGTTGTCACATTGGCCTGCCGATAGATTGGCAGTGTCGACAGAACCTGATAAATGTGAAACTTAAGAAGATTTACTTTAGCCGTATGGCGAATGCAGATGTTGATGCCTTTGTGTGGCCGAGATGGCGAGTCTTTCCAGATTTCAATGGGAATTTAAGAAACCTTTCCACAATTTCTTTCTTCAATAACCCGTTTTTTGTTGAAATGTTCTAACTATATAGCCTTAGTATCAACAAACGAAGTGACATAATAAATGGCGCCATCCTTGATCTATACTGACCTTGAATTGATTTACGTTGTAATATCCTTACACGACAAACGCACGAGCGATGGACATTTTCAGCTGTATAAATCAATGTCATTTTATATTAGTGTAGGAAGAAGACCTTAAACATTTGCGTTGTTGTAGATGCATTGCTGAGAATGTTTACTTTCAGGGTTAAGAAGAATTACTCCTAAAACCGGAAATCTTGAGGAGAGTTGTCTTCAATGATTGGATGCAGGTCTCTTCCGGGTTAGTAGTACAAATATGTATCCTTCTGTAGCATTTGTCAGTACAGTTATATTAGACTTCACGTTTAATTTGCGGTTCACATCGAGAAAATAACTCAAAGCAAATGTCTATGGACATTTTTTTCTGATTTTTAAGAAAGCATTAGAATGACTTCCAGAGTACTCATTTGAAAATAATTCCACTAAACTGATTTTTGAAAGGATGAACTATACTGAGCCACCTGTGAAAAGTAAATGAATATATGAATACTGGAATCTCACAGGTTTCTAAATCTAATTACGTTAATTCTTTGTTAATTTTTTTTTTATTTAGTGACGTCAAAATCGTATGACGTCATAAGTGCTTGGTAAAAGTGGCGTCATTACTCAGCAATTACACTTCCATAACTCTTTTTCATCAAACTTAACAGATATTTAGGACATAAAATGGAAATTCGTTCAACGAAACATATTTTAGGAATCCCTTTACGTGTTAGTGTAACATATGGGTAATTGAAATACAAATCGCTACATGGAGTTGATTGTTTTAAAGTTAAAATTTAAACGACGAGGAACATTATAATCATTATAGCTTTACCTCTCAAATAGAAAATGCCTTTGGGAAATACTTGCGCGTCTATTTCAGCCAATCAAAAGGCAGCGTATCAACCAATGACGTCATTATTGATATGATGGGTTGATTTAAGCCAAACAACTTCTTTTAACAAGCATTATCAAATTATCAAAGTGTTATTAAAGTACATGTACTAATAAGCATACCTCGATTGGCAAACAGATACGGCTGTGATGCTTGAACACTCCAGCGCACTGCATCATTCAGTTTCTAGTCACCGGGACTCCTTTACTTCATGGAAGTTCTCGTAATTTCCTCGTAATCTTAAGACATTCGGATATATGTTATTTAACACATACTGACATGTAAACACTATCAATCCCGCGTGCTCGCTGATTTCACTCCAGCTTTTATGTACACACTTATATATTATGGATGTGCAGTGTTTTGCGACTGCATATGGCCCTTATCAAATCGTTCGTCACTATGTCCTAGCTTAACCAATGATCGTACACCATGTATATGACCCGACTTGAGATGCACTTTTACTGTCCACATGCATTAAGTATGACCGAATATTCCAACCCGATAGTAACTCAATCGATGGTCGTTTTAGGCGGCCTCACTCTTACTTACCGCATATCTGGTAACTTTCGCGAGTCAAAGTTTTCGCGATTTTCTATCAAAACTGTCAAATAATATAACAACGAATAAAAATTTTGCGATTCTGATGTAAGAGAACCGTCTACCTCACCAGTGTCTTATTATTTCACGGATAAAATTTCCGCTTTGACGTTAATTTACCGTAAAAGAGCAAAAATATTCCATCCTATTTATATTTGGTGCGACTATGCGAAATCTCTCTAGATTAGTGGTTGTAAATATACTAATATCGCCAATCTCGCGTGAATTTAGTTTTTGGTACGGTCACGACCACGAGTCTTGAGAAAATTAACCACGATCAAAAGGTTAAGGTTGAAATAAAAGAAAAACGTAATGCAGTTATTTTTGTACTCTCGAAGGCTCAAAATCCGCATCAAGATGGTTTCAGTTTATATTCTGCTAACCATGACTGGCACAAACCAATACTTTATCCAAGATCAAGGCGGTAAAGACAAAAACATTTCAACAAAAATACGGTTCTGGGTCGCAAATTATTGGCAGCATGCTGTGCTGTTCACGGTAAGCGTGAAAACACAAAAGTTAAACTGACAAATCACCACTAGTGCGTTATAACTGTAAGACCTTCCTCACTGCCTGATCGTGAGCGGCGACTAAATTAAGTATCTTTCGCTACCTTACTTCAAAGTCGATTTTGTCAGCTTAAACGAGGAAGACTGTGGTTCTATCACCATGCCGCGACATACGTAAGTTGCTTGGTGATCTGAATTGAAATCTAACCTACCAAACCTTAATTTTTTCAAGTCTTTGGCCTGTTGTCTCTGGTCCCTAACCTCGTTTTAGCTAAAACTCATTTTCTTCATCTTACATTTTTCTGTACTGTACGGGTACATGATCATTTTATATACTTAACTATAACAAATTACCTTATACTGAAGCTCGAACACCCAGTCCGTTAATAAAATTGCTTGGTTCAACAGAATTTACATCTTCTGTCGCTAATCAACATGGCCCGTATAGAAGAAGGAGTCAGGAATCCTGAATCGTCTGCCTGTAGTCAGCGCTATATCAAACTATTCTTATTTGATCAGCTGAAAAGAGCTGTTTTTAAAACGCCTATATCCGGCCAACCATAAATATAGGTTTTCTGCAGGTTTGTGCAGCATCCCGATATCGAACGTCTGTGTGGCATACCAAAAGCAGAACGTCTTTACAAAGAGCAATGTTTATCATTTTAAGTTACAAACCATGTCTTGCTATCAGTTCTGCAACGAAATCTTACATTTATGAACATTCAGTTTCGAAGTTTTACCACCTGATAAGCGGGTTCCTGCAGAAATGTGTATTTCACAAAAACAAAGGTTATGATATAAGGGATTTAAAAAATCTTAAACTAACAAAAGTACACAGATATAATGTTCTACGAACAATTTTCATTGAAAGATTTTTGAATAGAAGCAAAGCTAATTGACCTAAACATGAATGAAAACCAGTCTCTTTTGATTTCTTTTAAACATAATTTCTAATTGAAAATTACATACCATCAATTTTACATGTGGAATTGGCAATAGAAAACTTATATTTAATTTGTTTCAAAGGAAGACTCAAACAAGAGAGAGAGGAAATCGATTGTGACGTTAGACTCTCATTATTTTGCGCAATATTTTGAACCCCAATTTCCAAGGTAATTGAATTTCAAAGAGCAGAGAAAAAATCATTGCGTTTCATTCTGCTCCGAGTAAATGAGTTTTTATTATATTTATTGTTGTTTATTATGTATAACGACAGAGGGATGGTTTCCTGAAATGTTTAAAGTCCTCGCGATGTTCGACGTCAGTTTGAAGATGGGCAATTAAGGCGACAACGCTGAATTGAATGAAATGGTAGGAGAGAGGAAAGGACGGCAGATGATCGAAGTGCTACTATAACTACTGTAGATTATTTATATATCTAAAAAAAAATTCTCGGTCTCCTAGATACCGCAAATAGAAGATAATATAGTGGTAACGCACTCGCCTTTCAACTACATTCCCTTGGTTCGATAGCCCGGCGAGAAACGGAATAGGGGTTTCCTTCCATATTAAGACCACCTCGAACGCTTTCATCTGGTTCAACAGGAGTGATTAATGTAAGTTCAAATAAATTCTTCACAATTGCTTGAAAAAATACGAAAATCATTTAACATTTCGATAAACAAGTCAAGATGATCGAAAAATTTCGATCCAGAATTGAGTAACTAAAGACTTCACTTGATGTAAGCGTCGCTGTGACTTAAAATTCATAAGGTTCCACATTAGGCGTCTCCCGATATATATTCGAGGCTTCTTTTGTATATGAGCAGAACTGTTGAGGTTTCGTGGGTTCTTACAGCCACATCATGTATTTTTTATAATGGTCGAAAGGCGAATACAATCCATACTGTCACCTCATTATTTATTTGTGACGTCACAATAAGTAATACATGCTGTGGTGTCATATATTTTTGTCTATTTTATTTCAATTTCCCTCTAATGTTTGAATAACTTTTACCTGATAACGTCGGGCCATAATTCGTATTTGTTCTCGCGTGTTAACGATGTATTTACAAATTATAAAAAGTTTTCAGATCATTCACCGCGGCTGCAAGATGAGACTGTCGGTAAAAGTACGACATGTATATACAACATATGGAGACATGGTTGTGATGAGAGTCGCTTTTGATGTCCCTAAGGACACTCAATTAAGACGTGTACATTGATCAAATACAATTTATCAGCATCGCATAAACATTCTTATCGATTAACAGTGACAGCATATTACAAACAAAATTCACATGAAATGCTTCGTGACTACATTCACTACATGTATATCGGACCGCTATCATCTTAAATCTTTTCATTATTATTCGAGCATCACATTTGAACGGCTGATAATTGGTAATGCAGCAAAGATCACATCACTTTACAACATTACTGTGTGCTGCTAGAGATACCGCTCTTAAAAAGAGGACAAGTGTGCCAAAGTATGGAACACGCCATTCTCATTTTCCATCCTAAAAAATAATTTCATTTTTTATTAAATTGACATATTAACGTTTTCGGTGTAACTAGGAAAATTCAACCATCTCTTTAACTTAATTGTTTGCATTCTTAGATTATCCTTTTTCGTTGCTAAGGAGCTGTACCGGTCTACTGTCCATAAAGGCTTTCGACTACCTTCGGCTGATTCCGGTTACCTTCTCCAATAGTTACGGAATCAGCCGAAATGTGACGAGTGTCTTTTTATTGTGTTGTGAAGTCCTGGCGGAGGGTATCGTAACTAAGGCTAGGAATGACCCCACGCCAGAGTTATCGTTCCTTATAATAAATGTCACGAAAGTGCTATTTGCATAGATATTTTATAAATTCGTCAACAGCGTTGGATTTTTTCATTGAACTTATTTTTCTGTTTTGTCTTTTTCAATACATATAAAGATAAACAATAAACTGTGAAATAGTACGGTGAATATTTGTACAGGTGAGATACTACGGCAGGAATCATACTGTATCTCTCCTGTGATGTTAAATCAGTAATAACATCCACTCATACGCACTAATGTCACAAGTTGATTAATATATTAACACAAACTTCAATAATACAACTGGGATATAAGAGACGAAATCGAGTATCGTTCCTCCCTAGTGTATAATAATGGCAATTTAAACTGAGGGGACACATGGTGAAGTGAGACATTCGGCATGCCTCGGGTTCTTTCCCCCTCGAGCTTTAATCTTATTGCATTATGCCTTTCATTACGTAGACACTGCTTACATATTTATATATGTATATTGTTATTGGATTGTTAATAACACTAATTAGTAATACGGCCCCAGAGATATTGATGATCGTTATCTTATCAAACAGAAAATATGATAGGTTCGTAATTTCCTACAGTTTTTTTAGACTCTATCAACGCGTCTCAATGACAAGGCTTTGACATAGATCTAAGCCGCGTTTGATTAAGATTTCGCGGAGCGCGTGATTTATCCAATCAATCAGAATGTTCTCAATCTCCGACTTCAATGGAGGATTCATCTCCTTGTGTTTATTATACGGCGTTCATTATTTGATAAATTAATAAACCGAGGACACGTGACAATGCCTGTTGATTTGTATATACAGATGAAGGATTGAAGGCTTCAATCATATCACTATGTGACATGCTTTATGTCGATTCCCTTGTTGTTTTGTATTCATATTTGTTTGATTTTTTTGTTTTGTTTTTAAAACAGACATAAAATAAGAAAAAGATTTCCTATTTGAGGGGACCAGTGTTTTATTCATATGCGTGTGTATTATTAATCACTTTCAGTTTCATGTGTTTGAAATACAAAAAAAAGTTTCCTATCAATCCATTTACGTAAACCGTTTTGGTTTTCACTCTGACAACGTCACTGTGAAAAATATGCTTAAAGATTAACTAATTTTTGCAATGGCTGGCAGCTGTGTTTTTCTATGAAAACAAGATTCCGTATTATTACACCAAAAACAAGGCAGTTATGTGAAAAACTGAGGTAACACAACAAGTGAGTTTTGCATACTGTATTTCTTTAACTTTTTTTACTTATTTTTTCAAAAATATTCGCAGTAGAAGAGATACTCCAATGATGATTTGACCTGCTCTATACCCATGTGTGTTTATTCACAATTTGTCTAAACGATATGACCCTTAGTGAAAGGCCGCTAATCTAATATTCAAAATAGACCATTTCAGAAATACACTGAAATATTGTAATTAAATACCAATATCAACTAGTAATTTTACTTTTTTAATATCTTCATAAGGAATACCTGGTCAGTGTCTTATAATATAACTGTATTTTGTCTTTCTGACAAATTGCGGCTTATGTTTTCAGACACTGACCAGGTATTCTATTTATCCTGAACATTGACTGCAAATCAACCCACCAAAACTTTTGCCTGATGACGTACGCCAAAATAATAGATCCGCGTGGATATAGTTCCAAACGGATATGACAGCCATTCTATATCTTTCTTAAAATAAACTTGTTCATTAAAACATATGAAATCACTTATTTCAACAATTATTTACAATGATAAACGTAAGCTGTTAGTAAAAACAGAAATTAATTCCGTAGAATTCACGTACGTGCTACAATACAGCTGTTTTCCTTCGCTGCCGAAAACAGCAAAACTATACGTGCAGGCGTACTCCGACAATGACACTGACAGTTGCAGGATCATAGATAGACAATAGACGATCAGTGTCTTATAATAGAAGTTGTATTTTGGCGAGGGTGAAGAAAGACGTAAGTGCCGAGCCTCTGGTGAACCACCATTGTTTTTCTGCCCCGAGCGTGTCTTGAATACAAAGGAGCGGTTTTATCAGTGGTGTGGATGTTTGTGTTAAATGTGACACCATGAATCAGGTACTACTTCAAACTAGGTGCAGTCCTCACTGTACATTTAATCGTGAGCGTTCAGGATGATGACGTCGACAAGCACGAAATCGTCCCGGTCAAAGTTCATCGTGTCGACCAATGAGAATATACTTTCATTATAAATGATCGACTAAAGAAAACAAATTATTTTAAATTTTTCTTTTTTTTTTTATTAAACAAAAAAAAAAAAAATTCCGTCGTCCTGTATACCGTCATTTTCAGAAGAACTGGAATCAAAATAGGTCTCAAACTAGTAAGGATAAAGTCCCACATCTTCTTCAAGTTTCTTCATGATGACAATTTGCAATGATGGGAGTATCTGAGCAAGATGCATTATCAATATATATACCCCTTATGACGTCATTTCCGCTTCATAACAAAATCTGCGAAAGTCAATGTCACACTTATTGGTTTCTCCAGTACAAGTATATAGCGATTTCACAACAACATATCAGATCCCGATACACAATAACTGATGTTTGTGTGATATTCGAAGAATAATTTCAGGTTTGGTAATATGTTACTTCAACAAAAGATTGCACTCAGGTTGGCCTTCAAAGCGACGACGTATTTAAAAAAAAAATCATTTCCTCATAGATACACATTGCATAAGGTCTATTCGGCTCGCAATTGCCAATCACTCTAAAGTCAGACACTGTAATCGATTTGTATCAGAACATTACACCAGCCAAATCCCAAGGACCCGTCTTGTTTACTTTTGCTAGAAACCTCGTCTTCGTAACGGGTGCGTACAACCTAGAATCTATAAATATATTTTATAAAAATCCTTATTTAAAAAATGTGATATACCAACACGGGTAAATGTTTTTTTTATTACAAGTATTGATTGTGTATCTTAAGATGAACGATAGTATTTCTTATGTAAAATAAACAAAACAAAATTAACAGTTTATAAGTAACAAGGCGTTGACGTCCAAGGTGTCCCGAGGATCGTTTTAGCCTTGATCTTCAAAATCAGAACAGTGAATCCTATCATTGACATTGGTGTAGAGGCTGATGTGTTCCGACAAAGCATTTCACACCACAGATCCTATGATTTGTTTATTTATAAGTTATCGGGGGGATGCAAGGGAAGTTGGTTTGGGGGGAGGTGGTAGAGAGGAGGGTATCATGTTTAAGAAAGAATCAGCATTTAAACTATCACGTTTGATGCTAAATTCAGTCGTTAGATTAAATAGTATTCTTATTTAGATGAACGGGTATATTAAGTAATAAATTTACAATACATAACCATGTCATTTCTCCTCATATTCCTTTTATCTAATCTTAAAGTCTTAAAAACTGAACATACGAACGGCTTGGCATGCTACCGTAGAAATGCTTGCATCTTACAGTACTTGTGGTGCTATTAGGCGCGATAGTCTAACCACCATGCAACAAAGTATACACATAATTTAAATAAAGTTAGAGTAATAGTCAGAGTACTTGTGCTGTCGTTGCTGTTCTTTAAAGTTTACAACAAGTCAACGCTCTTTGTCACTTCGAGTAAAAAAATGACAATGGTAAGTTGTAGAGCTACTAGTCCTCACGGATGCGGTTTAGAATAACTGTAACTATTGACGTTTTGCTACAGGTCCTACAAAATACATAAATATTTCGCATGCAACAGTCAACCGGATCCTTTTGGGAAATATCAGCATTCCGTAACAAACAGCTTGTTCGGTAAATAGGTCGCTTTTGATAAAGCGGTGACCTTTATTGACAGTTGCTAAGCTTCAATAGACAGATGGTCGTTATCGACAGGTATAGGATATTTTGATAGAGACATGGTCGGTATTGACAAAAAATGGGATTTTGATATAGAGATGGTCGGTATTCACAGAAAGTGGGATTTGATATAGAGATGGTAAGTACTGACAGAAAGTGGGATTTTGACATAGAGATGGTCGGTATTGACAGATGGAGGAATTTCGACATAGAGATGGTCGGTATTAACAGATGGAGGAATTTCGACATAGAGATGGTATGTATTGACAGATGGTGGAATTTTTATATAGATATGTTCGGTATCGACAGAGGGAGTAATTTTGATATAGAGATGGTCAGTGTTGAGATAAAGTGGAATTTTGTTATAGAGATGGTCAGTATTGAGATAAAGTGGAATTTTGTTATAGAGATGGTCGGCATTGACAGAAAGTGGAATTTTGACATAGAGATCGTCGGTATTGAGATAAAGTGGAATTTTGACATAGAGATCGTCGGTATTGAGATAAAGTGGAATTTTGACATAGAGATCGTCGGTATTGAGATAAAGTGGAATTTTGACATAGAGATCGTCGGTATTGAGATAAAGTGGAATTTTGACACAGAGATCGTCGGTATTGAAAGATGGTGGAATTTTGACACAGAGATGGTCGGTATAGACAGATGGTGGATTTTTTTTTACATAGAGATGTTAGGTATTGAGATAAAGTGGAATCTTGTTATAGAGATGATCGGTATTGACAGAAAGTGGAATTTTGACATAGAGATCGTCGGTATTGAGATAAAGTGGAATTTTGACACAGAGATCGTCGGTATTGAAAGATGGTGGAATTTTGACACAGAGATGGTCGGTATAGACAGATGGTGGATTTTTTTTTTACATAGAGATGTTAGGTATTGAGATAAAGTGGAATCTTGTTATAGAGATGATCGGTATTGACAGAAAGTGGAATTTTGACATAGAGATGGCCATTATCGATTATTAGAGGAAAGTTGGTGGAGGAAAGGTGCAGTTATTGTCAGGTAGCTAACTTTAATAGAGTAATGGCCGTTATCGTCATAACACCTGATTACCGACAGATAGCAATATTTGATCGAGAGATGACCGTTATCGACGGGTAGCTAACAGATATGGTCTTCACAGATAGCAGCATTTTGATACAGAAACGACCGATAGATAATGATATTTTAACAGAAAGATGACCCTTATCAGCAGATACAAGATGTAGCTATAGAAAATATTTATTGTATTGAACTGTCTTGTCAGTAGAGAATGTTGGTTCTTGTGAAAAAAATGTTATTTAGTCAATTTTTACGGACAGAAAATTAATATGTTATAATCCAAAAACATCTGCGAAAAATAAGTTTGTTTACATGCAGTTATACTGCCTGTCTTCATAAAACCGATGACCGTTATAGACAAGTAGTTATTGTAGACAATTGTCGTTATAGACAGTTGCGAGTCCTGTGCCTATTATATACACATGTCTTATTGGGCATATTGCTGTAAGTATTGATTATTCGAGATATCTACTGGATTTTTCAAAAACTGGATTCTTATTGATCATGAACAGGTATAATTATACAACTCTCTACAGGTGTTCAGTCATCATAGATAGGTCTCTTTAAAGGTAAGTAGTCTTTATAGACACGTCTTGTTTCACAGGGTGTTTTTACTAGGTATGCAAGGTGTTGCTATAGACAGATCATCTCATATAAATGGTGTCGTTATAAACAGGGCGTCTTTTTAAACAGGTTCTCGTTGTAGGCAAGTTGACTCTAAGCTGTGAGGCCATGACTTACATGTACCTATATGTTCTCAGCACAGAAGGCTAACCATGCGTGTCGGAATTGATTATCTGGGAAGAACGACAGAGCTGCTTGTATATTGTATGCATGAACGCAGAAGCAGTTAAATCATTTATCAGGAAGAAAAAGGTTTACTTACCTATGGTGTAGTTGAAGTTATGAACTTTGCTAGCTCGCATGCGTGCCGAATGGAACCATTCGGAATCATTTCCAAGATAGGGATACGCAATGGAAAGGTCCTTCACATTAATTGTTCCGTCATCCGTACGATATGCATACGGACAAAACATTATATAACTTTTAAATTCCTTATAGTCGTAGCAGTTTCCAGCTGCGAATATTTCAGGGTCACCTTCCAACATATTGCGCACTTGCGAATAAAAGAGGTATTCCGAATCGACTACTTTCGATTCTGCTTCGCGCCAAATTCTAGTTAGGAAGTTGGCGCGGTTTACTGATACCAGTGCCTGTGGTTTGAATCTGTTTTTTCCATACTGCTGAATGACACCTTTGCCGAGATTGTATTGAGTACCTGTAGTACAATTTTCTTTATTTTGTTCGTATTTTTCGACTTGTTCCAAGAACATTGCGACAACGTCCTCGTTGGGGTCAGTCGACCGCGGAGTAGTCGTATGCGAGGCTTCAGTTGAATAATTTGTCAGTTGAAATGAAGTCGGCATTGTATCCGCTGTGTAATTCACTACTATACTTGCTGTGTATGATAGAAATGATACTCCCCAGCATATTTTAAACATTGACCGAACACTCATCATGTTGCTTGACAGTAGCGCTATTAAAACAAAGCGCTATCACACACTTTTAAAGAAAAAAAAAACAAATTCCGGGTACAGAAATACGTCTAAATTCCTTTCAAGGTCAGCATACTACCGAAATAAAGTTCGGACCAAAGTTCCGGATTATCTTAAGAATAAATCAATGCCCGTGGAATTCTCAGTTTGTTGTCTTTACGTAAATTAGCTGCCTACTTGGAGTCGTCTGAAAGATCCAAGAAACATTGAGAGCGAAGATGGAAAACGAAATTCTGTATGAAGTATATGTTGGCGTTGTACTGTTCCGAGCTGGCTAGAGCGCTCAACAGAATCACCACAGCTTTGTCATTGCAGGTAGATCTGTAATCTGTCGGAGACAAAAATCGAAAAGGCTTTACGTCAAAGGATCAAACTACTCATGGCAAGAAATCGAGAATGTTTGCTTTGCTGTCTGTCCTGTTTCCCTAGTCTAACGAGATCTAACAAGTTCGGCAAATACTCTTTTCTTTTTTTTGTATTGATCGATACCATGTCACAAGTTCAGAGCTAGTCTGTGGACATTTTGTTTTTACTCGTTATAAATGTTACCATTCAAAATTCTACAATAAATGCTTCGTGCTTACTCTTTTTAGATATTCGTCATTGACCAAACAAACAAGCAAACAAGCAAACAAAACCTAATACATTATCATATCATAATGTGATGAAATTTGAAAACTAGTAAGACTATCGTTGATACTCTTTCAAGTGACAAAGACATTTAATAACACTATGTCGTTACAAAAGAATTGTTAATTCATCATATACCTATATGGGGTGTTTATAGTAAACGTCAATCATAAAATGATGACTTTGAAATGTATCGTTTTCAAATGTACACACGAGATAAAAATAAAACTATACATGTATATAAGATACTGGTATGTAAGCTTTCCAATGCAGTATTAACAAAGTGTATTGTGACCGTAAAACAAGGTTTTTATATCAGTCCAAACATATCCCACACAAAATAAACGTCATGAAATAGAAAAGTTCCATAACCTTATTGCATGATTCTTAATTCGTGTTTAAAAATGTCTACTTTCGGGAAATGTAGGTCCGGAACGAGTCATAATCAGAATTTTGTGACAGACAATTAAATACCAATGTAAAACGCCAACTTCGGAATTCAGTATTCAAATCAGATATATACCACACATATCTGAAATATTCATAACGCGTATAAACCGCAAAACTTTTACAGGAGATAATGTCGTGAGGCTTTGTTCTGAAATATAGTAGTGTAGGAAAGAGCTACTAGGGGTTCACCAGGTAATTAAGACTAGTACTGTACTGCGCCATACCTGATATAGGGCGAGCAATCAGTGCTTTCCAAAGATCGAAGTCGATCAACGCAAACCGATGCTGTTTCATAAGGCCACGTGCTCGTTTAGAACTACATCCAAGTCTACAAGCGATGTCTTTTCATTTCAGTTAAATATAAATCCTTTCTGAATAGTATCCGCGTTACTTCTGAAATTTCATCCACCGTCCATGAAATTCACGTGTGTTGCACACATAAAACACACTAGGTGGGCTCGCAATTATCGACTATATAACTGGTAAAGTTTTCTCTCACAACATCTTTACATATCGTACAGCTAGCCTGCTTCATCAGCACAGAACACGTGTAGTGATCGTTGTACACCCATTATATCTAACTCAGCTCTTCAATGATACCATTAATATGATTGGCTCAACGCAACGATGTTAGCCCCGCCCCTCAATTCCTAAAGGTGTTATATCACAAATGAGATAGTTGGGTCGATATTACCCTCCTCCTTCTAGTAGACCTCTGCGTTCATATTGACGTGACAGAACTTATTTATGTTCTGTATACACAAAGACGGCTCACGGAGTTTCAACATGACTTCTTACATGTCCTCGCGAAAAAAAACCATCACTCTGGATAAATATTCCTTAAATTAGCCTCACTCTCCCATTCAGGGAAACACAATCTATCTCCTTTCCGAATCCTGAATAAAAGTGCATTTTTGTCGTAAAAGTAAAAAATAATATGATCTTATGTATAGATTGTGCGTGTATTGATTCAAACGGGTTATATTATATCTCTAAACTACCAGTTTGACATAGAACGGTCATATTTGAGATCGTTATGAAGACCGTGAAAACGGAAAGAAGATTTACAGAATATGCCACAGAGTAATTAACAGCACTGTCGGTACTTATAATATCGCAAACTGTAGCCGATGTCATTTGTTACGGTAAATATGAGACACAGACTCTCTGAATCGTGTATGTTTATTGTATGACGTACATGAGATGGGGGTGGGGGTGGGGTGTGGGGTGTGGGTGGGGAGGGGCTTTTGCAGATTTTCGTAAAACTGAAAACAGCATCTGTCTACTCCATGCTTGAATTTGAAATTAACCTATTTTTTAAAATCTGAATGTAACTTCATATCTAAATTTGAATTTGACCTGACTTTCAATGTGTCGGTTTCCTAAGAGTTTTCCTATAAAAATCGGACGCATGAGTAGGTGATAATGTGTTTTTGACGAAGTTAATCGGATCTACCGCACGTCGAATACGACGCCCCCTTTACTCCAGGGTGGTTCAGTAACACGTTTATTTCTGATTTGATCTTCATTGCAATATTGAATTTTCGATTACTTAGACAATAACATAAATAAAATGGAATCACATTAGTCCTAGGCTATAGTGATATCGACTCCTGTTTCATGACCTTTTCTACTATTAGCCATGGTCGATCTACTGTTACAGACCTAGCAACAGCAGTATCTTAAAAGGAAAGGAGACAATTTGAAAATAAGTTTTACGAGCTGTCCGGGGATTCAACTTGGAAAACAAACCCCCAAGAGATGTTAAATACATGTAACTTCTATGCGACAAAATAAACCTAGGAAATTGAACAAACTCAAGGAGACACTTTGATCTTTGTTTTTCCAATCAATTTTTTAAAAAGACTAACAATTTTCCCACAGACATTGAAGCATTGAAACTACTGGAGGCGGAAAGTCCTTGAGAAATTAGATATATATGTATTCAAGGCAACACTTTGATCATTTCTTTTTAATCAATTGAAATCAGTGGTTGTTTATTTCAATTACGTAAGTGTGATATTTAGCACGACCTTTTCTTTCTTCAAAGAACTATTTTAAGTAGTTCAGTATTCAAAAATAGCTCGTAACCTTCTGGAGTTCTTTTAAGGGTATACGCTATCTTGTACGTGGCACTAAATGATATCTGTAAGAGTTATCTTCCTTGGCACAGGCTATCATATAATTTAAGTAGTTCAGTATTCAAAAATAGCTCGTAACCATCTGAAGTTCTTTTAAGGGTATATGCTATCTTGTACGCAACACTGAATGATATCTGTAAGAGTTATCTTCCTTGGCACAGACTATCTTATAATTCAGGCATACATCAGTAAATATGCCTGGTACTTTTTCTCCATCGCCTTCTATTTTTTCCTATCTGAAATCTATAAACTGTCACAAGCTATTCCTTACAGGCAGGTTTTATATTGTTCGATCTCAACAGTAAAACGTGAAACGCCGTGGGTTATTTCCTCGCGCTAATAATACAATCTTACAAAAATTAAAATATCCACTTTTTGACAAACATTATTTTGTATATGTAATTTTTCATGGTCTTTCCGTTCTTTACAAAAAGTTCTAAATATGAAATTTGAAATATTTCGTCCCATTAAATCCCAAATGAAATGGATACTATGCGGTACATAAAATACATGTCTGTCGGTTCGTCCGTCTGTTGAGTGCAGCAAATTTTGAACGGGGGTATGGTCTATATATAACCGTTCGTACGTACACGTGTTCGTGTGTCGATGACTTTTGTAGACGGTTGTTAACGACGGATGTTCCTTTAAGTACATGCACCTTACTTATTTTCTATGAAGCCACATCAAATCCTATTTTCCTGTAGAGTTATGGACGGACATATCGACTCCCTTACTTACATCTGCCTATATGGACATGTCATTTGCTCTCTCTTATACACGAACAGCAAAGTGAAAGAATATACTGCTCCTAGATAAGTACATGCGTTTCATTGATTGTTTACCGGTATTTATTTACTAATTTATTCTTATTTATTTATGTTAATTTCTACGGATAAATTACCCACAATACTAGAGTAATCAATTATATAACATCAGACATACATATATACTGTTCAAACATTGAGTTCGAATTTCTGTGAATGTCATGTAAACCAACTTAAACGATATTTGTACTGTAGTAGTTTTTTATTTCAAAATAACAACCATTAATCCATTTACATATAAAATGTGAATTAATGATAAGCGAAATTACAATGAGACATCATTCTTATCAAATTCTTATTCAAAGTACATGTACATAGCCAACAGTGGTTACATCAACAGTGTACAAGACACCAGTCCGTCGTAAGATTACGATACTGTATATAACACCTTAACGAAAGGAACAGTAAGTAAATTTGATTCTCGACTATCAGAACTGTACAACCACTCAAGAGCAGCCTTCTCGCTGACGTGAAGAGCCATCAGGAATTGTGTGGATTCCATAACACCAGTAATTGATACGAGATGTGTTTGACGAACAACCTCCTAAGCATTACGACCATGACAATGTCTCTATGTGTGAACACAATGACAAATTTAGAGCTTTTTTTTTCTTGGACGTCTAGCCTCACCTCCCCCACCAGGACACACACACACACAAGCACACAGTGGGTGTTAGATCAACGTCAAACATGATTTGAACATGTGCATAATTAGCGTTATTTGTCACAGTCAATACTTCTGACTTTGATCTTGCAGGAAGATATTCAATTTTGGTTGTAAAGATAGACAGTGTTATTGTGTTTTCGGTGTCGGGCAGTCCAAAGCACTCCTTTCGTGTCTTACAGTCATGTGTTTAACGTCTCTTCCATTCCAATTAGATGGACATTTGAACCAATCGAGACAAGCATCCCGCCAACTGCAGATTTTTGCATTACATATAGGTCTGAGGAACGTGACTATCGCCTATGTGCATGTTCTGCATGGCGGAATGTTTAGGCTTAGAATGTATTCTGTATAGTGTAAACTTTGACAGCACTCAGGATCTTTCGAGATTGAGATTTACCGGTTCTTGTAACGCAGAAATCTCTATGGAAACGGAGACAACTCGAAAACAAGTTGTCACACAAACCTTCTAATTTTTCACTTCACTGCTTAGTAGAGCTGGTCATATCGCCTATTTATTCTGCCGGAAAATTGCTTTCCGTCTTCGTTTCGAACTACTACACTCTACCTTTTGTTCCGAAATGGGATTAAGTATATATAAGCATGTTGTTTTGCAGAACGGAGAAGGGTTTAGCACCATTTCATAACCGTAATTAATCTCAAGGGGATTGAAAACAAAATTTCTTCAATAAGGATAATATATTGCTGGATCTCATGTGACTATTAATATATATTTATATCGGGTTTTAGAACATTGCCCTAGATTTTGACCCCGAGAGTAAAAACGTGTTTGTTAGATTATTGATCGAAAATGGAATAGACAGAACCGGTTTTTTTTCTTTTTTATCTTGAAGACTGGTGTTTGTGTGTTGTCCGTGATGTGAAAATATTTGCTTTCAATGTTATATAAAAAATCATTGCTTTGATTTATACGTAACACAGTATATTCTTACACATGTTAAAATATCAAAATGCTATGAGACGTGGAAAGAAAAACGTCAAACGATATTTGTGCCGGAAGAAATACTGGAAATACGACGAATTCGCAACACAACATCTCAAATTATATCGATATGTTTCATTTGAATTCGAATTTCTATCTTGACGTATAAGTGAAAATACATTACGTACAAATACATATTGGAATTTTTTACACTCTCACCAGCATCAGACACAATTTGACGTGCATCTGCACCGAGGTACACAGTGTGCGAGACGTTAATGAAGTTACAGGACCTTTCGTCTGATGTAAAATTAAGTAAAAAGTAGTGTGACGATATGGTGATAATCACAGTGAAATCAGGCCGAGCTTGTGATCTATACATGGCAGCAAGGTACTATCTGGTGTTTGTTTAAAGAACATCAATTCTGTAACATTTTTATCAGAAATTATTAACAATATGTCTTACATACACTGTATATACATTTCTCCACGAAAATGAAATGATATCAACTTTTCCGTGGTTTCGTTTTCCTTATACGTTCATCAACAGAATATAGCTTATAATTTTCGCTCTCTGCAGGCTTTCCCTACTCATATCAAATTACTGTATTACAAAATGCCTCCGTGTTGATCATTTACTTTTAACTTATTGGCGTCCTGTGATGCATTATACATTGGTTGTGGTGAAAAATTTTACGAAAATAAGTGGAAAAAGAAACCTGTGTGCCAGAAAACAAATTCTGACCCATGGTTTATATATATTTACTAGTTTCATACGAAAACGAGGGACGGAGAACAATAATAAAAAAATCTATGTGTATCAAAGATATGTTGTTTATTGTGTGCTGGAATATCATTTCATTTTCTTGTTGGCTTGAGTCCAAACTACCAAATAGGATCAGCTGATAGTCCAGTGGAATGAAATCGTTTAGTTCTCAATACAGTCTGAGTCTTTGTTTTGCATGATTAATTTTTAAAAAAAGGTGTCGGAAATTTATCAAAATAGCATGGCCTGACTGATTATTTAGTGTACTAGCTCTGTTTCTTAGTCTGATATGTAAAATATCTAATTTCTACTATCGCCAGTCAGATAATTGAGAACTGGGAAAAGAATGTCTAAACGCTGTATATGAAACTCTTTGTCTCATGTCGGAGTCAAATTTACCCCGAAGGCGGATTGTAGAAGGGGGAAAAGATGAGTTTAAAACCTGAAGTCGGAAAACAGAGAATAGTTATCGCATTACGGAGGTTGTAGTGTGATTTTTCCGAGACAATAGACAAATCAGATAGCAGTTTTCTCTCAGAACTCCTCTGAGATAAGGGTTCAAGCCCACTTTCAGAATACAGAGGTTACGTGCTGGAGACCGTAAGTTTCCAAGCATACTCATGTTATTTTTTATTCATTTATTTATGTTTTTTTAGCTTTCCAATTTGTCTGCGTCACAGACAGTTCATCCATCCCACACCTCAAAACAACATTCTTAGATAGAAATGTTTAAAATGTTTTGTTCAAAGACTGCCAAGTTGACGTGTATTTCAGTTAACACAGAATACTTTTCCTTTTTTATGTATAATCAATGGTGTTACTTCGTTTAGAATCATTTTTCACGAAGTCAACATTTGAATTGTTATAATCAAGGCCAATATTTTATATAAGTAAAGCTTTCGTTTAAACAAGGTTAAATTCAATCTATTATTTATCTGAACAGTTTTGAATCTATCACACAAGTAAAGTTATTACAAAAACAATTACAAACTAGTTGCTTAAACTCAAACATTTGTCAACTTCACACAAGTCAAACATTAACTAATTGATTTTCATTTCAATAGTCTTAGGAGATTTATCTAAACATACAAAATATGTGTTCTCGAGAAACGATTTGGATAGGATTTTAAGATCATCAGAAATAGCAAATAAAGAGAAAGATTAGTAAATGACTAAGAACCAAACCCTGCGAAACGCCAGAACTGGCAGTTTTCACATATGATTTAGAATCGCTAACAAACACCTGTTGTCATCTATCACTAACATAATTTATTACCCAATCCAATAGTTTTGTCCCAAAATGCCAGAACTTAATCAGTTTGTTGTCAGTCCCTTGTGCCACAACCAATCTAGGAAAGCTAGAAGACGACTGCGGAAAATCAAATGTAATCAAACGATATGTCAAATTTAAATGTGAAAGCACAATAATACTATAATTCAGTAAGTAACGTATTTTTATATATCTTATAAATTAGAAGAAAACCTAGCACGTGCGTATACATTGAACCGTGACATGCAGGTTACTGTAAACCTCAGAGACTAATAGCCCACCAGCAATGTATAGTGAATAGCACCTTTTGATATAAAATTTGATACGGTACAGCCAAACAATGAATTCAAGAAAATGGTATATAGGTGTATTGTCTGGTATCAGAACAAAACGATATAGAGTTCGTTTTTTTGCAAATGGCCGTCGGTGGGAAATTTTGATTAGTTGAAATTAAATATAGTCCCATATTGATGAACAGTTACTGCTGTGATGTTTCGTTTTCTTATTAGACAAAATGACTGCCCTACTAAGGTAATGTGTGGAACGAGTTCTTTATTTTGATAAATGGATCGAAATTCAAATAAAAGTAAAGTTATTACAAAAACAATTACAAACTATTTTTGCATGTTTTTGTTTTCTATGAATGAGTTGCTTAAACTCAAACATAACCCTATCACACAAGTCAACCAGAACCCTATCACACAAGTCAAACTTAACCCTATCACACAAGTCAAACTTAACCCTATCACACAAGTCAACCAGAACCCTATCACACAAGTCAACCAGAACCCTATCACACAAGTCAAACTTAACCCTATCACACAAGTCAAACTTAACCCTATCACACAAGTCAAACTTAACCCTATCACACAAGTCAAACTTAACCCTATCACACAAGTCAAACTTAACCCTATCACACAAGTCAACCAGAACCCTATCACACAAGTCAAACTTAACCCTATCACACAAGTCAAACTTAACCCTATCACACAAGTCAAACTTAACCCTATCACACAAGTCAAATATAGCCCTATAACACAAGTCAACCAGAACCCTATCACACAAGTCAAACGTAACCCTATCACACAGGTCAAACTTAACCCTATCACACAAGTCAAACTTAACCCTATCACACAAGTCAAACTTAACCCTATCACACAAGTCAACCAGAACCCTATCACACAAGTCAAACTTAACCCTATCACACAAGTCAAACTATCACACAAAGAACCCCCTATCACACAAGTCAACACAGAACCCTATCACACAAGTCAAACTTAACCCTATCACACAAGTCAAACTTAACCCTATCACACAAGTCAACCAGAACCCTATCACACAAGTCAAACTTAACCCTATCACACAAGTCAAACTTAACCCTATCACACAAGTCAACCAGAACCCTATCACACAAGTCAAACTTAACCCTATCACACAAGTCAAACTTAACCCTATCACATAAGTCAACCAGAACCCTATCACACAAGTCAAACTTAACCCTATCACACAAGTCAAACTTAACCCTATCACACAAGTCAACCAGAACCCTATCACACAAGTCAACTTAACCCTATCACACAGTCAAACTTAAACACACAAGTCAAATATACCCACACAAGTCAACCAGAACCCTATATCACACAAGTCAAACTTAACTCAAAGAACCCTATCACACAAGTCAACCAGAACCCTATCACACAAGTCAACCAGAACCCTATCACACAAGTCAAACTTAACCCTATCACACAAGTCAACCAGAACCCTATCACACAAGTCAAACATAACCCTATCACACAAGTCAACCAGAACCCTATCACACAAGTCAAACTTAACCCTATCACACAAGTCAAACTTAACCCTATCACACAAGTCAACCAGAACCCTATCACACAAGTCAAACTTAACCCTATCACACAAGTCAAACTTAACCCTATCACACAAGTCAAATGTAGCCCAATCACACAAGTCAAACTTAACCCTATCAAACAAGTCAAACTTAACCCTATCACACAAGTCAAATGTAGCCCTATCACACAAGTCAAACTTAACCCTATCACACAAGTCAAACTTAACCCTATCACACAAGTCAAACATAACCCTATCACACAAGTCAACCAGAACCCTATCACACAAGTCAAACTTAACCCTATCACACAAGTCAAACTTAACCCTATCACACAAGTCAACCAGAACCCTATCACATAAGTCAACCACAACCCTATTACACAAGTCAAACTTAACCCTATCACATAAGTCAACCAGAACCCTATCACATAAGTCAAACTTAACCCTATCACACAAGTCAAACTTAACCCTATCACATAAGTCAAACTTAACCCTATCACATAAGTCAACCAGAACCCTATCACACAAGTCAAACTTAACCCTATCACACAAGTCAACAAGAACCCTATCACACAAGTCAAACTTAATCCTATCACACAAGTCAAACTTAACCCTATCACACAAGTCAAACTTAACTCTATCATACAAGTCAAACTTAACCTTATCACACAAGTCAAACTTAACCCTATCACACAAGTCAACCAGAACCCTATCACATAAGTCAACCAGAACCCTATCACACAAGTCAAACTTAACCCTATCACACAAGTCAAACTTAACTCTATCACACAAGTCAACCAGAACCCTATCACACAAGTCAAGCTTAACCCTATCACACAAGTCAAACTTAACTCTATAACACAGGTCAAATATAGCCCTATCACACAAGTCAAACTTAACCCTATCACACAAGTCAAACTTAACCCTTTCACACAAGTCAAACTTAACCCTATCACACAAGTCAAACTTAACACTATCACACAAGTCAAACTTAACTCTATCACACAGGTCAAACTTAACACTTTCACACAAGTCAAACTTAAGCCTATCAGACATTTACAGGCGTTAATTCCACGTGTGGTTTATTTCATTGTTTACATAACACTGTGTTAATTTGTGGATATGAATAACACCTACATCAGGACTTAGAAATATACAATTATACAGATATTCTTCCTATACAGACAATAAACCTATGTTTACACCGAGGCGACTTTGCTTAAAAAGAAACATACCAATAGAATCGGATGATTTCGTTTCCAACCGGGAATCTCTGCAAGGATACAGTCCAGAAGTTCCGAAAATGGCCAATACAACAGATAAAGTCAATGGCATTGCGGGATGTCCTTGTGTTTGGTAAAGTGTCTTATATGGACTGTAGACACGTCAGGCAGTCGGCGTTGATCTGATTATTCCACGAACTCGATGCCCTGGTCTATTTTTAATACTATCTAGCTTTTAACACCGAACACAAATTTCCGTTATTATCCAGCGTATAGATACAGTGATACCGATACCAATCCAGTCTTGTTAAAATATATTGATCTAAATTCATTTTTTTTAGTCTAGGTTGATAGATATCATATGCACAATTCTTTCAAATGCGCATGCGTACATTGTATGAGTGGTCTATTGGCGGTATGTCAATGTCCTCTCGCCCGCTTGAACATTTTTATCATATTCGATAAGCAATCTTTTTACGTTGGTCACAAAAAGTGTGTCCTTGAAATCTTGATCTAATTGTAAATAATGTCTACATTATACGCGCATGCGTCCCTTTAATGAACTCAATTACCACCTATTCACATGTGCTTTTCGTGTCCATGAATTAGACCAATTATTCAGGAAAACCATACGATATCTTAAATGTTCCAGGCAATATATTGCTGACATAAGGACATGACAATGGAATAGAACTCTTTAATCACCTTTATCCTCTGAATTCACCAATCTTATATTTTACATAGAATCTAGCTGTCACAAGCGAAACATAACCATGAACATTTTCCAACTGCTGCGCTAGTCAGAAATCGATTGTGATGTCATATAGACAATGACGTGACTTGATGAATTGATTTTGTCCTCGATTCGTTGTCTTTAAAATGAAACTTTTCTAAGTTATTTAATAAAAATGTGCCTTGAATTTTTTTCCATAAGAAATTTTATGAAATTCGACTCGTCAAATAGAAAGAAAAAAATATTTCCTTTTGGTATTCCGGGAACAGCGTTTTATTTCTGACGTAATGCAGAAACAAAGATGTCGTCTCCACATTATGACAAAGGATTTTTTATTCTCTGCTATACTGAAGCGAGTATTTTGCAAGTTGATAATTTCAAAAACACACATATACGTAAATAGTTCGTGACGATTTAAAGCTGAGTGCCTTATGAAAAGAAAGATGTGATATATTGCTAAGGTATTATTGAGATATATTTCTGCATGTTTAAACCCTGAAAAGATTTTTTTTTTCTATTCAGACGATAAACTTCTAAGTTCAAGACATGACATTTCATATTGTTTTTTATTGTCAAATGTGAGAACAACCATTTTTTCGCGATACATAATTTGTATGATCAGCAATCATTCTTAGTTAATGTTGATATATTGGAAAACATTCAGGAATGTCGAATTATATTTTTTTCTAAATTTCTCAAAAACAGGAGAAAAATGCAAGAATACGTCACAATGAGCAATCCTTAATGTTTAAAACTTCCCCGAGATGTCGTTTTACTAAAACCACATTTTAAGTTTCTTTATAAAGTGTACCATTGGGAAACATTAAAAAAAATAAGGAAAGAACAGTCATCTTTTAAGACCCTGGACTTTATCCCAACTGTTAAAGTATTCAGTTCAGTGGAGTGGGGATTTTTTTTTTTTTTTTTTTTTTTTTTGTGATATATCAGTGGCTCTGTGCCTGGTAATTTCTGGTCGTTGACCTCATGAAGAATTCTCCCAAGAGTGTCTGTACTGCTTACTTTTGATTGTCTCTGTTCCTGATTTTCTATCGTGTCATTGCTTTAACTATTATCATCTCTATATTATATACTCGTGTGGTGGTCTCTCCTGTGTTATAGTAAATACGTCTGTCGTTACGAATAGACATGTCAACGTTGAGGTATATAAATGTCGTTTGGGATGGCATTCCAACCATTTGTCTTCATTATCGCCTATAGATTTTGTCATGATATCTTCATAGAAAAGCACATATCGTTTGAATTCCATCCTTCAGTTTGATAAACAATTTTTTTTTGTTTCCTTAATAACAACAAAAAAAGCAAATTTTAATAATGTGTACCCAATCCCTTGTTTAAATTCATAATGGCAATAAAATATGTTTAAAGTCAAAACAATCAAGACACGAAATTGTACATAGGAAATGAATTAACTGTAAAATATAACACTGCTTATTAACATATTTATAA
Source organism: Ylistrum balloti (assembly GCF_031769215.1). Classification (NCBI taxonomy): domain Eukaryota; kingdom Metazoa; phylum Mollusca; class Bivalvia; order Pectinida; family Pectinidae; genus Ylistrum; species Ylistrum balloti. The sequence goes on from NW_026782299.1 coordinate 3,536,535, forward strand.
TCCACTACCTCATGACAAAATAAAACAAGGACCATAACTCTGTAAAAAAAATGACAAGAGAAAATACCCAAAATAAAAAAATTGTATAGGAGATATAATTCGGCGAAATTACGCACAAGAAACAAAGGGTCATAAATACATGACAACTGCAGGTGAAAATGTATCAAGGAAATGACGTGAAAACGCAGAGTCCCTTCCGGACTGGCATTTGAAATAAAAACCACTTTCTGATTACTTTTCAAAAGTGAATGTTGCTTGTGATATAGCTGTTTTCCGATACAGAGATACAAAATGTAGCGCTCGATGTCAAGCGGTGAATTTCATAATTGTCATAAAATCAATTTAACATCGACTGTGTACGTATGATGTTATAAGTTGATTCTCGATTATACTTACATATCACGTGTAAATATACATGTAAATATATATCGGCGAAAGATTAACTTAAGATATTAGTGTAGCTTCATAATACGTATTGGTGTCTTGTATTTACCCCTGGTCAAATGTACATGTTCAATAGGGGGTGGGGGGGGGGAGGGGGGATCCTAAACAAAATCATCGATCGCAGGCGTTTATATTACCATAAGGAAAGTTAACTTGCTCCTTAATCTGTGGTTATATTGAAGAAAAAAACGAATAAGAAGTAGGGTACTCGTGTATTCAGTCCAGACATTTAAAAAAAAAATTTCGATTGTTTGAAATGATCATAATTCTAACGGAAAGATATCATTGTGAGTTAAATATAAAATATGCCGAGTATGCTCTGTCTCCAATTTAGCAATTACTTCGAAATGTGAAGTGCAAGCATGTGCAAAGATTTCGAACAAAAATTGTCACGTCCAATATTGAGAAGATGTCTATCTTTGCAAAATTGTAACAACTTGAGATTTCTTTTGTGCACAAAAATCAAATATTGATAACTGATTGTGATTGGTTGATTTATTTTGACGTCTTTCTTTTCTTTTTCTTTCTTTTCCTTTTTTGTGTTAAGATTGTAACTGCTAATTTTGTCCAATACAAACAAAATAGGAAGTGCATTTATTAATTATTCTTGCAAGCGAACCGAAAGTGCTTCATAACTTATTACGTATGACAAAGTAAATGAACTTACGCTGAGTTCTGTAATTTTTTAGAAGATAATATTGCAGTTTGCTGCGCAAAATATGTTTCGCATGTGTGACCGATTACTGATACGAGAATTTGCGCCATAATTTTCTAGCAGTTTATAGCACCTTTGTTTTTTACTCTAAGGATTTTTGCCTAACTCTAGTTCAACGAGATCACGTGTTTGTGTATTAAACGGACCTCGTTATCGACGTGGAATCCATTCTTCAACTATATATATATATATATCGATATATATTTATGTTAGACAGAACAGCTTCATTCAAGGCACTATGTCCGTAATTGTTAATTCAAATAAGCGCAATATTGACAAGGCCACACGTCTAGGACGCGAGGTGACGTTAGTATTAGGTGATAACCTTATTTTCTATTCCACAAGGAGACACAAAACGCGAGAAAACGCTAGAAACATTAGCACCGATTGATAACGAGTCTGCCCACAGGTCAGTGAGCCAGCAGTGAATGGAACTTGGACAGCATTACGGAACACGTCAGTCAGATGTACCGTTGGAACACGACGTTTTCTGTCAATTCTGATATCTGAGTGGATTATTTCCTCGTTAGTTTCGTATTTAGTTTCGTATCTAATTTGTAAAACGTCAAGAAGACATCTATAGCCTCTCTCCCAACGAATATATATCAACCACGTCTCTCTCGATATGATGGAACATTTAGCTACTATCTTTCTGGCACTTATCTCTCAATGTTTCCACCTTGTTGATTCCGACTAATACCTTACACGTAGTGAATATCACTTTACCTACAATATAATTTACGTGACAATAAATCTATTAAAATTATTTACATTATAAACGATTTGAATGTGATACAAAAATCTTAACAAAATAAACCAAATATACACATTTTTTCTACTTATGACACAGAAAAATTATGACAGTAATTTGCACATACTTAGAGGGATTCAATGGTGAGATTTCGTTACTTTTTCCCATGCTTTTAATTTCGAGCAGGCATTGTTATACTTAAAATTAGACTCTTCACAAAATTATAACACTTTCTGGGAGAAATTGAAAAAGATTATCAGCTTCGAACTAACGCTAGTCGACACTCGCTGCTGTGTCTACGATGTTTTGATCGTAGATCGCCGAGTTCAGCACGTGACCTTTCAGAGCCTCGTTTTAACCCGCCGTTTTGATATGATATCTCACTATGTGTAATTACGTAATTTCGCTAAACTCAATCTGCCAGTCATGTTTCAATCCATACTTTGTAAATTGACCTCTTGCTTCACGCTGCACGCTTGACTGAGCGAAATAAATGAATTTGAAATAATCTGAAACTAAAATCGCATGCGTAAAGACATTGTTTCAGTCTTCTAACGATAATGATATCAATTAGTGTTGGATCGCTCCTATTTCATTTAAATTTTCTGACGTTGTTAATAAAATGATTATGCAAACTTTAAAGTATCATTATTGACAGAAAGTAAACAATTTTTAATAGATATTTAAATGTTATAATGCTTTTTATCAGCTATGAAACGAATATCTAACCTTTTAGTCCCTTTAATGATATTTTGGTCACTTTGATTCTAAACAGTTTCTAAAACAATTACAGCCCCTTAAAGGCCTTTAACTATCCATCAAAGTTCATCATCATTATCCTTACAAACCATGCATTTGTGATATTATCTTCCTACAGGAATTATCAAAATGCCCTATACCCCAAATCCCCCTTCCCAACCCCCAATGTGAGTATACAATGCAGTCATCATTTATTTATTTATTTAACACATCGTGATATTTACACTGTGCAAACTATTGTTGTTCTTTTTTTAATGTGTACTGACTGAACGGAAAAGAGGAAAAAAATGGATGGATAAGACATTCTGTCGATTCATACATATGTGGTTGCTCATCCTCAAATAAAGCATTCTTGAATCCATATTTGTTAAATATCATAGTAAATACTTTTAGAAAGAAATAATGCATAGATATATAATGGAAGTATGGCTACACTGTTTTGATTCTACTTCAGTTATTCAAATGTTTCCATACATGTGATTTGATGAGCTTTATCATAGAAACTCTGTGGCTTTACATTCTAGCAACAGCCAGGGTAACAGCCACTGACGGCCGTTTTTATAGCGTAGCCGCACTGAAATGTCACAACCTGGACATGGTAGCATGACATCTCAACCGATCGTTTTATACGAACTAAAGATAACAAACACAATACTGTCATAGTAATACATCTATAAAAAAGATAAGGTATTTAGCCAAACAGTCTAGAATCATCATACCCATATATTGAGAGAAGGAAAATTGCAATTTGTAACGTTTAGTTTTGACATTTACATTAACTTGACATTAAACATAATAAATGGCACATGAAGTAAGAAAACAAAGGGTTTTTTTTCTGTCAGGAGTAAATTCAAATATTTCATTGAAAGAAATGTTTACATAAGAGAAAATTGCTTAGAGGCATGAGAGACCACATATGGCGTGTTCGATTTACACCCATCAATAACCGGACAGGCATTGTAGGCAGGCAGCTGGTCACACAGTTTGCACATCAGGAAAAACGGTCTGTCCGAATCAAGCGGACCCATCCTTTTTATTTTGGCGGCGTTAATTAAGTTTAAACATACTTATTGCCAAAAGATACGGTTTGGGTCATGTGATGACTAGAAATATATTTGACATAAAATTTAAAAACTTAATCAAAGAAAAATGCATTTACTTGTATGAGGGTATCAATAAATCACTTATAATTCATACTTGAAATAAGATTACTGGTAGGATTTGCTCATGGTTTACACAAAATGTCGATATAACCTGACATGAGGACCAATGCCTGGACAGAACGCTAAACCGACAAAAAAGCATGGGTTTGCACCTTAACCTTGTGACACGTGTCGACAAATACCATTACATGAATACACATAATACGTTTTAGTTGTGAAGATAAGAAACGTGGAAGGGGAATTAGGGCAAGCTAACAATAAAACAAGAGTGTGCTCAGGTGGCGCAGTGGTAACGCACTCGCCTTTCACCTAGCCGTCCGGGGTTCGATTGCCGGAATGATATGGAAACGCTTTTTGGTCACCTGCCCGACAACGTGGGTTTTCCACAGGTTATCCGGTTTCCTGTCACACTAAGACCACTTCCATCCGAGCCAACAAGAGTGATTAATATAAGTTGGGTAAACGTACTTCGCAATTGTAATGAAATAAATAAAGTTTATTACGATAAAACGAGAGTACTGAGATGGGCAAGCCCGGAAAATCATAGTTTACGAACGAACAATACAACCGTTATACAACGGGCGTATTAAAAGAAATAAAGCAAAAATTTAGAAATTCACACTTTCACTGTGCTAATATTTCCCACCCAGACAACTCAGATAGCAATACTATAGAGGCACTCATATTCCTTCAACTAGTCCATCACTCCCGTGCCTTGGTGATCTTTCACTTGACCTTGCCATCTAGAGACCAACTGCCATTATATTGAAAACAAAATTAACGAAAGTATAAAGTGTATATCGTGATGAGAGGACACTGCCATCCACTTGAGTCCCAACATAAGGTATACACGAATGAAAACACTTGATCATATAGATTATTAATATTTCACATTTAAATGCTACATAATACATACACATATATAGCATACATGATACATATACGCACACACCGACCAACTCTTTAACGTCACACTCGCACACACCGTCAGACGCACCCTCACTCACTTACATATATTCACCCTCACACACATCCACTATACAATGCCGGGTACACATGTATATTAAATTCATACCCAACACACATGCACGTATTGTGTAACATCCTTGGAATATTTGTTCACCTAACAAGATACTTAGTTATATATGTATGCAAATATCCATGCATTAATATAACTGCACACAGTCATTACGTGTATATAATGTGCTTGTTTTATTAATCTATTTAGAGATAATCCGGCACCAGTAGCGGTTAGGTATGAATTCAAACTCAGATACACGCATTTTGTGTATATTGTCAACAAGCAAAGCTCACATCCCTGTCTCATTACAGATATATTCGGCGTTCATGGTAATTAATGTAATTACGTATCCTTTAGCGAGCTTTATATTTCAGCGGTTCAAATACTCGAGATTTTACCAAACGTTGTGATGAAGCAAGAACTATTTATTCTAGGTAATTTCAAGGTATACGATGTTCGCTATTTCATTCCTTCTCGTAAACATAGAAAAAAATAAAACATCTCGAAAATAATCATTTTTACAGTAACATTAGACATATTTACAGGACATGTATTTACTGAAGCCACATTAGGTATGATAAACAGTACACTTGTGTTATAATAAACATCAGCTGGGAATCACGCTTGAAGAACTATAGCCGCGTTTGACGTACGGGACAAAGGATAATATATTGCACGTGTTTATCAAGAGCTACAGACTCTTCCATAGCATGATTCTGACGTAACTGCCCGAATGAACACTTACATTTTTTCTCTCTCTACGAGACATAATAATGTTTCTGCCATTTGTTTCTAAATGGGAAAATGCTATGAGGCCCACCCTATCCATTCGTGATATAGGTGTGTAGATGGACACGTAATGGATATTACTACTTTACATCCCATCAATAATTCTCATTATATGTATAACAATACCTTGTAAAGTGTACGAAACTCACAATAATGTTCATCAGGAACGCGATTTTCACGTCAAATGTCACTAAAACACTTAATTGAGTATAAATATCTTCAGCAATCATAATTATCTTCATAAAAACTAAAACATCAAAGACAATCTCTTTAACAATATGCCTGACATAATTGTATCCAAATTGTAACATAACTCAACATTGAAATTAATTTTTCAAAAATCACATACAGTGCAGTTCATCAGAAAGAATGAAAATCGGTGACTGACGCCAGAATATAAACCGATTAAGTCTTTATTTGGAGCGGCGTTTTACCACCTTCACGAACATTCCCATTTGAAAGTCTTTTGTCGGAGAAAATACTATTTCATAGTCTGTTTTAAGTAAGTTTATCTCGTCGTGTGAGGTAGTTCTGAAATAAACAGCTGATACCAAGTTAAGACAAACTTATACATCTTTAAAATGATTTCTATTTAAAAGATGGCGACATCCTTTTTGTTGTTTGTCTGCCAGTCCTGTTTTTTTCCTGTTTTTTTTTTTTTTTTTTATCAGTAAACATAAGATCATGCTGAGCTGCAGTTTAACAGGTGGTATAATAGTCAAAGCACCGATGGATTGTGGTTTCCAAAATCATGATTAAATTGATAATAATACAATATAACCACACAATTAAAACGTTTAAGGGACATGTACCACTTCCGTCACTCATTTCCTCCAACCGTTTGAGAGTGGAATCGTAAAGATGTGTATATAAATTCCAGAATTCAAGCCATATACAGCAAGCAGAGCCCAGTTTGTGTTACACATGCTCTGTATTTGAGAGAGTTTTGGTATTTCTGTGGGATAGCACTATTAGATTAGGAGTCGACATGTTGATCATCCGATATACTTTGGTTTTATCAGGCAGATCAATTGATCCATTTCAAAATCACTATCTATAGAATGATAAACGTGATAACGAACTCGTTGGATGGATAAAATATATGTATCACGCGTGCCTTTTAGCATAACTAACATATAAATCTTTATTCCTTAATATCTCATATGTGTGTTTTTTAAGTATGCAGTAAGTTAACACAAAGTGAAGCTATACTACATGTATAGTATATCACAACACTGCACGAGATCCTTCATGGTCAGGAAGATCTGCCCCGTACACGAGTCCTGATGTTTTACGTACGAATTATAACCGATTACGATTTCTCTCCAAGTTCGTGACTTTATTCTGGAATATAATCCTCTCAGTGAAGCTCGTTCATTACATCTGACAATAATATCACTATGTTTGATAAATTACAAACAATCAGTAACCGTTGTTAACCTCTGTATTAGACTTCCGTGACAGAGACGTAGGAATAAAACGAAATGAATTGTATCTTGATGTGACACCAACATGCCTATCCAAAGAAAAAACATATATATATAGATATGACAGAATCAAAGTTATATGGAATTTGAACTTATGCTTTATATATTTACAGATATTTGTAATATTGATTTTTATGTCACCGAAGCCGACGTCATTATCAGGACATTGAGACGTCATCTAAATGTATGTGTCTAAATATCGTTTCGTTATACGAGGCCAGACGAGAAGTATAAGAATGACATTGATCAAAATATATTCACATCCATGTGAATACAATTCCTCTGAGAGCCATTACATAATATATTGCAGGAGAAATAAGAATATACTTGTTTATCGAACCAAACAACCTGATTCTTTCTGAAAATGATACGATATATTCTTATGCATTAAACATCTTTCTGCCATATTAGTTGGGCCTTATTGAACTCACAAGACATCAATTAATGATTTCAGCTGCGGTACAAATATTCGTGTTATATCACACATGGTTAAACAATTAAACGTGTTTGATTGGATGAAAGGTTGAACTTTGTCCGAAATAGCACTTACCACACACGGAAATTCGAACACGCAATAATTAAGTCAAACTTATGTTTGTAATACTTTGATTTTATTTGGATTTCTATCTTACTTTCTTAAAAAAAAAAGAATTTGTTTCTAGATTTGTTTTTCAAAATGTAACAATATTTCAATGTATTTCTGAAACCGTCATTTTTCATGTTAATCAGAGACATTTCACTAAACGTCAAATCATTATGCCCAAACTGATGACGTAATCATAGCACACATTGGTACCGACCAGTGAAAGAAATACATATACTGCTAACCATGTAACTTTTACCTATAAATCACCCCGAATACGTTATAATACTGCATAACTCCTACAGCTATTATCACCGAAGACCTCCAAGCCAAGAGTAAATCAGTAGGAAGTCTTATGCTTCAATTTTAATAATAAGGTTAAATATTTTTGAGATACAGAACTTGATAACATAATAACTTAATAAAAATAATTCAGAACAAACATTTTCGGTGAGGAAGTATTAGTGGAATCGCTCAAATGTAGATGAGAACTGACTGATTCGCATGAACATCATTTTTCTATTCATAGCACAAGTGCCCTTGATCCCCTTTAACCTTTGCAACTTGAATGTAGCCTTAAGAAGAAAAAACATTAAGAATCTTAGCTGTATTTTTGAGTGGGAAAAGTGCAAGAGGGAAGCACTACATAGATATGACGTTATAGACTTGGAAAGTGGATACCAGCAATATCTTTCCTAAGATCTCAAACAGAGTTTTAGCTATAATGTCCTTGCATTTTTAAAACTTCCGACCAACAGAATTTTAGCTATAATGTCCTTGGATTTTTAAAACTTCCGACCAAAACGAGATTTGCTCGGCGTTAGTAGAACGGTAGGGAATTTCTGTTAATGTAATATATCTATATAATTGTCGGAGTTTCCTCCATTTGTAACTATTTTGATAACAACCTATGATTTATAGTAATCCCTAAGATGTTTTCATCTTTGGTAAATATGATTAAACACTTCTTCTATGTAGTAAGTGGTTTTACCGAACCATATTCACATTGCTATGAAATGTTATTTTTCCGCCTACAGGAACTATTTTAGGAAATTTCAAACGTATTTCATATCGAACTCATACAACCTAGGTCCTTATGTAAGAAAGACGTACTCATTCCAATACATGAACGAGCCATGTGCACAAAATGTCACAAATTTTACATCTTATCTATAATTCCATTCTTTCTTAACAATGTTATACGTGTAACGTGTGACCCTTGTCTTGTCACCTCGGCCCTCGTAAATATAATTCGTCAAAAAACCCAAATGTTGGCCTTCATAGAGAGAAAAAAATTGTAATCTGAAAACTTTTTAATAAGTGTTTTATAAATTGGAAAATCATATACATCTATTGATGTTTTCAAATCCTCAGTGAATAAAAAAATATTTATAACAAAAAAGAAATATAATGTATATCGTCGGCTGGCTGACAAAACCTCGTAAGTCCAAAATTTGTTTTTTACAGGGGGAAGAAAAAACATTCTATAAACCAAATGCAACTGTGTTTCTTACTTAAAGTTGTTCCAAGGTTATTTTTACCGACCTTTATTTAAGATACCAAGGTCATGTTGTTAAATCAATATGCGCCTGATGAAGTAGTGGACATACAATATTTTGGTTCTGAAAATTTATGCCAATTTTGGACATACAACATTTTTGCATAAAATGTATGCTTTGATTTACGACTTTAAAATCTAACAAAAAACCATAAAAATAACGAAAGTCGTTCATAAATCAATAAAACAGAGTTTAATTAACATGAACAAAACCAAAGCAATTCAACAACAGTATCAATGAAATAATTAAACCTCTCGTATGACTAGAAAAAAATAAATAATTATTTCAAAAGTAAAACGTATAGCGTATAAACATCATTCATGTTTTCAGCATTAAAATTTAAAAAAAAGTATAAACATTATTCATGCTTTTCGGCATAAAAGTTCAAAAAAGGATAAAAAATGTAAGCAAAAACCACAGTCCTTATAAAATGATGATCACCTAATACAAGATTAGATATACATTCGGGAATCAACACAGATAATTTGTTAGACTGGCTGTCTGTTTTTATCAACAACAAAAAATACACAATTCAGCTTTAACTGTATAGCAATAGATTCACATAATAATCACATTAAGTATTTTCTGTAAATGTTACTTTTAAACACCTTTTACTTTTTGCTAAGCGTTTCAATGATTCAATGATTCTTAGATCTAAACAGTTTAAGTATAACATAATCCGATATGAAAACAATAGAAATAATTTTCAAGACTGAACAGGTTCATGTATGGCGTAGTACGTCATAAAACGGATGAAAATCCCGTGGAATCACATTTTTTAGTTCTTGAAGGTGTTTGTACTTTGATTCTTTCACCTTACATTGTGTAGCGTGAAGTGGTGCAACTGTCATTTCAGGTGTAGCTTGTTCATTAAGTTTGGCCTTTCTAGGAAAGTCACAAAACTCCTGATCATACATCAGCTTATACCTAATACCACAATGGGGAGAATATTCCAAAACACGAATGTCAGTCACAACAGGATCACCTACTTTAGTACCTGGCCTGATACTTGAATACAAGTTTATGTGCGAAAAGTTCTTGAAAAATGTGTGATCGACGTAGTGAACATGGTAAGGTTGAGACGGACGGACAGATTTGATTATATCTACGTAATTCTGTGGCACATAAATTGGCTTTCTCTTCAGTTTGCTTTCAATGGTGCTGTGTACGCTGTCTACCTCCATTTGGGTATGTCCTTTCTCCAAATATATTTGTAAGATAGTTAAACCCCTTTCTTTTGCTAATTTGGACAATGCGTTTGCTAACACCGTGTTCCGGTTCTGGTATGTGCAACCATCGCTGTAAAGTACAACTGTTTTAATCTCTTTATCAGATTGAGCTAGCATGTCTTCAATAAAGTGGACAATACAAGAAGCAAACGAATTTCCAGTCAGATCACCCTCACCTTCGTGCCAAAAGTACCAAGTAACATCTTTCGTTGCTAAGTCATAGAGTGTGAAATTATGGCATGCAAGCTTGGTCTTATAATAAAGAGCGCTGGCCTGAAGTCTTGGTGAAAGAAGAACGCACTGAAGATCCATAGTTACAACTCTGTAGGTATTGTCAGATATCGACTTTTCCTTGTCTCTGTTCTTTTCGTCTCTTGCAGCTTGTTTCCTTGACAAGTGTTTCTGAAACACTTCCTCTTTAATATTGCCAGTTTCAAACCCACAGCACAGATCACACTGGTCTTTTTTTGGAGAAAAAAGACTCAGATTTTGGTCATCAAACTCGGATTTAAACAACTTAAGACACGCTGCTTTCAAGCTATTTTCATCACAATATCGTTTGTATTCATGATGCAACTCCGTCAGTGTAGTAAAAAGAGGTTCCAAGTATTGCTTAGAGCTTGAGGACCTGCAGTAATGAGACTCTAGTTTCGGAAGTGTTTTCAAAAAGTCAACAACACTCGTCCTTAACCCTGCGTCTCTTTTTCTCCTCGTGTCTCCTTTCTTAGATGGAGGTGGATTGATTGGAATACCTGTGCTCGACATATTGACCCAACCATAAACAGTTTGTTCTCCTACAGCCAAAGTTGTTAAAAACATACTTTTACATACCACAACTTTTTCCTGGCCTTTCCACAATCTATAAACAAAGCTATGGCTTTTCCTACTTTCGGCTGCTGCTGTTCTTTTTCTACTTGTTTCAGATTTAGACACCAGCGAGTTGACATACACTTTTCGTTGATTCCAGTCAAGGTTATTCCAAAATTTATTAAAAATAACAAGCCTGTCATCTTCACTAAATTCTGCACACATTTTAACTTTTGAGTTTTGGCATTTTTTGGAACAACCTTTTGGGGCCAATATGCGACCTGGTCTTTGAGCCGAAAACTGATATTTGCCGTCTTTTTTTGTCAGTCCAGAATACTGTTTTCCTGACATTCTCAGCATTTTGTTTTTGTTTTTTACCCATTCATTACTATTACATTTCTTCCTTTTGACTGGTTTCTCATCGACAACTTCCTCATGATCTACCTTCATATCTTCATCTACAGGATCATCAGCATCACTCTCTGGTACGTAATCTGGATCATCAAAACTGTCATCAGCTTCTGAAAAATCATGTTCTGTTTCATCCAAAGTATTTTCTTGTAGATTTTGCCTTTTGCTATTTGGAGATTTGACGTTTAAACTAGAACCAGAAAATTCATTATCTGTTTCCAGAAGGGTCTCATAGCAAGTAATATCTGGAATATCTGCATCACTAGGAGCAATATCTGGAATCTCATTTACATTGGTAGCTGTAATTGTACCACCCTGGATTCTATAATGGACGTCTTCTTCAGAGTTTTTCGGAATACTGCCACTTACTCCATTATTTTGAAATGAATCCGTTTCTGTAAGTGTCTCACAAGAAGCAATACCAGGAATTTCTTTTACACTGGTAACTGTAATTGCACCTCCCTGGATACTACAATGAAGTGCCTCACAGGAAGCAATATCAGGCATTTCTTTTGCAATTGTAGCTGTAATTGTACTACCCTGCACTGTACAATGTACGCCATCTCCAGAACTTGTGTGGGTGTTGTATTCATTGGTGTTACTTGAGTTTGATTTGTCCGCATTCTGTCTTGCAAGACGAACCATTAACATACCCCGTGAAAGCATATTTTTGATGTTTCAAAAAGCCACAGCATTAGCAACCGTTTTTACAGTTTGGATGGAACTTAAATTCAATTTGCTCATATGAATTGCCCTTTCTTGATATAACTAAATATCTAGGTGTCGAGGACGGAAACATACTGTAATAAAAATATTGCATAAAATTGTATTGGGTGTTGTTTGTCTTTGCAAATGTTCCATTTTCACGTTCCCTCAGTAACTCCAACTGCGAGTGCTCATAGTGTTTGAAGTTAATCAAAGTTTTTATATCGGCGCCGTTTCGTTTCCAAACGTTACTCATACTTAAAGGATCACATGCCCCAGCCACAGTCTGCACATAAATAGTCCTCTACGAAGTCACCTTCTGTTAAATTGTCAGGTAAGTTTTCTACGCACTCATAATGGAAATATCGGTGACAACAGAGACACCATAACCAAATTTTTCCATCAGTATCAGTAAAAACATACTGTCCAGTTAACTGTTGATCTTCTAAATGAAAAGGATTTTTTGCAACCCTATCACATTGGCAACATGTCCATATTCTTTCAAAGTCTTCACAAGAAGATGTTGACATTACTACCTACAATATAATAAGCACAGCATCACTCAAGTGTCCCAACCAGACGCTACGAGTGTTACGTCATAAAATAGACAAGCAATATCAATGTCCCCTTCAATACAAACACAAAGTTACGTTTGTTATGTAAGAAGAAATTTTATATTAGGATTCATTACAGTCATGACTATATTGAAAGTACCTGTAGTAAGTTTTCAAGCTTTTTCCAGTCAATTCAGGACAATGCCTATAATTTCTTGTTCGTAATTTAGTCTAATAGTCTGTATGCTATAAAATGCCGTGTAATTCTGAGATAAAAATACTTGTATTATTTCTTAAAAATGAGCTTCTATTGGAAGACAAAATATAGTATGTCCAAACTTTGCTAAATAGAAAGCGAAGTGGAAACACTTTCAAAATGTCGTATGTCCATCAAATCACAAAAAAATATGGGAAAACTGAGGGTGGTGATAGATCCAAATTGTCTTAAGTGGATATATGGAGTAAAAGAACCCAATCGCTGTTTAGAAACTAGGCAGTAAAAATGCAGTTTTAAAGACAGAAGTAAAATGCATCAAATTATCGTATGTGACATACACCCCAAGAAAGAGGTCTAAAATATCGTATGTGAAAATAAACTTACTAAAGTTATACGTCTCGTTTTAAAAAAAGAAAAATAAATAAATTGAAATATTTCTTGTTTACTATACAGCTCATTAATGCAGTCAAATGCAAAAAATTACTCACAGAATATCGTCAAATGGTCCTCGGCTCCGATGAACAAGTTAGACCTTCTCATCACACGTTAATTCAATGGAGATGTGACATACGAGATCTTGTCACGACTTTCATTTGGACCAATGCAAGTACAATTTTTGAACACATGGTTATATCTCAAAATTTCATTGGTGCTGCATTACAATATTTTGTCAGGAGGTGCATTTTAATTTGTAAATTGGCGCTATGTGAAAAAGCTGTTTTCCACAAAAATGGACTTACGAGGTTTTGTCAGCCAGCCGACGATATAGAGAAAGAAAAAAAATCAATTTCTTATGTAGAAAAACAATAGTTACCTATTTTTATATAATAAAAAATAAATAAACGTATTTCTGATACTAAAATCTCACCAAAGATATAGAGAAACGGATATCTACTTTGGTTTTTGAATTCTTCATTACCCAGTAGATATTGAATTGTATTTGTATAACCTAACATTTCGTAAATCTCTTGATGTTTCCTGCGTGATAAGAACCCTCCTTCGTTAATTCCTGCCAAGTCCTAATCACACGAAGCCTATTTAGGACGATAGTTACGTGTATATAGGTCACAAACGTCACAAACAATAGTGTACTTGGTGCCACGTACCTGGATAGCTTCAATTATTCAAAGATGTTCAAGGTGGTTGGCATTTTCTAATGACATAAGCGGTATTTCTTTTCGTAGCAAAGCAGGGGACAACCAGAACCAATCAGCGTTTCCTGTGTGTTCTTTATAAAATAAGACCACGTGGAGTCCTCGTGTGAATCTGTTGTCACTGAATAATGCTGTATAATAGGCATGTCATGCAGCTCTTATACAGTTTGAGGGAATGTGAGTTCAGTGAGGAAGTCTTACAGAACAAAGATCTATATATTCACTTATCTATGAAAAGGATTCAATCTCAATGTTTTATTTTGGTCAAATAACGAGATCAAATCAAAGATAAAATATTGCTAAAATTAAGTATACGGTATGTAACTGTATAATGAGGTACACACAATGTTGAATATTGCTGTTTTCTTCATAAGTTTCGAATCCATATTAAATTTCCTTTTCTGTTCTATTTTGAAAATTGTAAAAGGTAATGGTGAAATATTAAAACCTCGAATTTTTACTACTTCTTAAATGTAAAATTTTCTTGGAAAACAAACCCTCGTCGTTTGCAAGTATGGTTGTCAGTTGACCTTCTAAATCAACAATTATTTGAATGATTGACGTTTACATAGAATTAGCCCCCGGTGATATGAACGTAACTGATAAAGGTTGCTGTGATGAGACCTGTGTCTCACTTTTATTTGATTAAGTCAATTTACGACTACATTCAATGACGCCAGAATATGCCTGTTGTTAACTTAAAGCTTATGTTATGTTTGGAGTGAGGATACTCTGCGCTAATATATCGGTACCTGAGGAGCATTTTACAACGCTCTTACCGCCCTCTAGTGAGAAGACGACGAGATAAAGGCAACAAATATGGGAGATAACTATGTCCAATTTCTGATTTTAATTCCCAGAATCAAGTTCGCTCGAGCGCCTGTCACGAGCAATGCTCTTATTTATCTATCTTTTTATCTTACTTTTCCGGTTTTTTTTTCTTCTTCTTTTTTTATGATAGAAAAAAAATCGCAAAAATTGACACCTTGAAAATATCATTGAATTGCACATTTCACGACTTCCGTGTACATTACATTTACTTCAGCCTTTTAGTAAAATCGCGAGTATATACACCAGTGCATTTAGACAAAAAATATTACAAATCTGATGTGCCAACAAATATGTTTTATATTGTCAGAAAAAAACATTCTTCCTTGGAATAGACCCTAAGAAACAAAATGTTAAAAAATTCGCCATACCTATATATGTATATATTTATATACTTATATCGCTACCACTACTGAATTTTACTCCTTTCGCGAATTTCTCAAATCGTGCACAATCTAGAATATAGGTATTACAGATTTAGTCAGAGACATGTTTTAAGAAAGAGGAGTAAGATGTTGCCATGTCGGGTTGATATATTTTTTCCGCTTACATTGCGTTATCTATATAATCTACATATATATATGCGTGTATATACTTTACGTTATATACAGGTTACATCAGACACCCAGCCATGTCATTATATACCGACAGAGGATCACACATCCATCGATATATTGCCATTAATTGAATACCATTTCGTTAATGAGACAGTAACGTTACCAACCAATTATCTGATCACAGTGGACATATACTGTCTGTGCTGTAGATCTACAAACAATGCTCGAGTACCAGTACTCTGATTATATATCAATCATACCAAAAACAGATCGGAGCCTTCCCATCCTATGTCCTATCTTCCCAGTGTCATTAAAACCTAGCAAATTTCCAAAGAATTTAAAAACATTCAGACGAGTCCTGTCGAAACGACCCAGAGGAAAAATATCTCGAATCTATACATGTTTGTGGAAAGAACTTGTGATAAAATTGATGTAAAGTGTAATACGTTGAACTAACAAGGCTTGGAATATCCGTGTGTAAGTTTGTAGACATGTAATTTCCCTACTCTCTCTTCTAGAAAGGATCGTGCGTTTCACTGGAAGAGCGGAGAAAGCCCGGCTGTCCGAGAGGCAGCAGTAGTTACATAACAAATCACAGGATGCACGCAATAATCTGACTGATACATTAACTCCAGAAAGGTTCCGAATAAGGCAGACACAAGTGTTGTTAATTGTGCCAGAAATATAAGATTCCACATTTCTTTTAAAGTAATTCGAATCTCAATTTAATGCGAATAAAATTAACCATGTCTTAATAGATTATCTTTGATGAGGAATATTTTCGTCATTAAGCATCATGTTATGATATATGTGGGGACGATATACTATACGTAATACATCATTCTTACATTATGACGTCAGCACACACAAAATCTGACTCGTCATTAGTATTACCACTTTTTATCATCCCAGATATTTAAATCTTATCGAGAAATTTATCGGTGATAAGAAAGAGTCCATTTTCGTGGATTGCAGTCTTAAAGAATAATATTCTTGCTTAATTGTGCAAAATTTAATAAAAATTATAATGATGGAGACAAAGTGTCTTGTGCTTCATGTATTGCACAAAAAAGTAGAAAAATCTTTCAAAACCAATTGTCATTAAAAAATAAGAAATACAGTACAAGTGTTCTTGAAGGGTAAGCGACAACATGGTACAACCATCCAAAGAAACAATGATTTAATGATAGAGGAAGTAGCAGGGTTTCTTACAGCATACTAAATGTATAAGGTTTTACTATAAATCGGGAAAGAGCGAATGAAACACTTTAAACGTTCCAGACGATTGCTACGGGTCTGTGTGAGTTTCTCAGACAGATATTGAATTCTATATGTATCCAAAAACAATAAATCCAGTCATATGATTTACAAAACTGAAGCACATAATTCTGTTCTGAGATAGTTTGGGTGCCAAGGGATTCATTCTTGACAGGCTATAAGTCAAAACCACCAAAAACCACATCCTTAAAATGACAACTGGCTGGCCAGGATTGAGACAGTCAGACACTAGGCATGATGAGCATTTAGGTCACGTGAGATCACCATACGTACTCTCGCGAGATTTCATTAAGACAGGTTAAGAGCGGGCTTGCAATATATTGTCATGATTTCTCTGTGTTGATATGGATATTGACGGCTTCGTCTGTCAGCTTTCCAAACCATGGGCAGGATCATAACAAACCTCGATAGTCCATGTGTACAAATGTCGTCTGCTCACTAAAAAGACTTTCCCATGAGGTATCGGATGACAATCGTTGATTTGTAAACATGACAATGCGGTGCTGCAATCTTTAAATGATGAATGAATATTCTTTCTCGTCATTCTTCCTCGTAATTTTGCCTTTAGAGCTGTTAGATATTTATGAACCATAAAACGTATTTCTACTACTTTCGCAATATGACTTCATGGGGATTATTGAGCTAGCAGTTCTGACACCAAATGACGAAATTTGTGCTTAGCGAATTACAACTGTGATTAATTTTAGTTGTGTTTTTCACAAAATTTAATGATAAGAACAATATATAACGTCAATATGTAACATAGGGGTAAAACTACTGGTAGTATAAGGTATTCATTACACTTTGAGTTCGTTATTTTTCATCAGTTACAAAAGACGCGAGTTTTAAACGAGTGTTTTAGTAACGTTTGGAAAAGAACTAACGAAAGAAATACTATATATAGCGACAAAGAGTTTGTGTTTCTACTATAATGAAAAATCATTTTAATGTTGCATCGGCCTTTTCTGTGCCCATGTGTGTTTTGTTTACGTTATTAGTTGGCGCGCGGTAGTATAGCCTTTAGTGTAATGCCGCTGATTAATATTGAAAACTGACCATTTCAGTAACATATAGAGACATTGTAACTCATTACAACTTAAAACTAAAAATAACTTTGTTTGTTGTCTTTGAAGCAAAAGGAAAGAGAAAAAAATGAAAAAAGAGAAAAAAAATCCAAATAAAAAATCAAATCATTACAAAAGCAATCATGAACTAATTACTAATTTTCATTAGTGAATGAAGCGTCCTTTCGGTCAAAGGTCAACCTGTCAGCCAATCAAAACATGCTAAACCGTTATACCATATGTGGTAAAACATGTATGTTTATACAAAAGTTGGAAGCGCCCTTTCGTTCAAAGTTCATCCTTTCAGCCGACCAAAACATGCTAAACTGTTATAAATACAACAGTTGGAATAATTATTTGATGTCTTGTGAGTTGAAAAACATCCACCTAAAGTGGTTGACCAACCTTCCAGAACACGTCAATTTTCTTATAGAAATATTTATTTTTACTGAGCGATGCTGTAGGAAAGATGCAGGAAAATCTGTATCATGGTTTTTATTCAGATTTCTATACTGCATCTTATCCACAGGCTTTCCCTTGGTATCTCGGCTTCACTTCTTCTCAGAATAATTGATCGGCTTAAAAGTCCCTTATACCATGCCCGTGATGTTTGTTAAGTTAACATTTCAAAGGAAGTATCGATAATCTCCTGCCCGAATCTGTATCACCTTTCTGAGTGTAAGATGGCCTTCACATAAATTATGATGTACGGTTTTTAGAAGTAGTAAAGGTGTTACTACAATATGTCAGTTGAATCCATTAACAAAAATAATGATTTATGTTTATCCATACTTTTTACAACCATTCCTAGAACTGTAAATCAATGCAGCGATCGTATTGTGACATATATCGTAAGGGGAGTTTTCAAAAAAGGCGAGCGACAAACAGATAGGTCATGATTTGTACTGACGCCTTTTGCGTATAAATAGATAAAAAGTCAGATGATGTCATTGGAGTTTCTTGTTCACAATGTAATTTTACAGCTTATTGTCGAGAGCAATAAACAGGAATCGCCATTCCCAAAACAACAAGATATTGTATCTCCGTACAATGTTAAAATATCAAGCTTATTTGAATCGGTAGCGAAGACCTTTCAATTTCCACCGATAGCTGGTAAGACATTTTGGTCATAACCTGACTTTGATACATCAAAAGGCTTCGTAATGCCGGGTTTCCTTGTCAGAATGAAAAAGTATGATTATTTTGGCAATAGGCATTTCAGTACGCCAGGATAAGGTATAGGAGTTACTCCTGGTTAACACTAGCTGACATATTTCAGCGTAGGTAACATCAATCATCTGATGACGATTACGTACCTTAAAGTTGATGTGTTTATGGCACCGCTAGATGCTAAATATCTACTCTAAGGTGAAGGTCGCTAAGGAAAATATACATGCTGTTCAAATTCAGCGCAAATTGTTCCATTAAACTCCTTTAATACCGGACAAATTGGTATTAAACAAAAGCCTTCCTTATTTTTGACAGACGTTCTGAATATTTATTACCATTGTTATTCCGAATACAATATCTACTCCCAACCCAAACCATTCCCCACTCATCCCCCCTTCTCTCTGTCTCTCTCTCTCTCCCTCTCTCTGTCTGTCTCTCTCTCTCTCTGTCTCTCTCTCCCCCCCCCCCTCTCTCTCTCTCTCTTTCTCTCTCTCTCGTTCTGATTTGTTGATATGATTTTATTCTAACGACAAATTCATGCAACAAACTTTCAGCTGTGCCCAAATGTATGCTTACGATATCTACACTGACTTCACAACAAGCAGAGACAATGTAAAACCTGTCAACCATTTAATTTGAAATGGATCATGATTTATACCTCAACACTATGTACCATGAGCCATTACTGAACTATTGCCGATCGAGGTAGCACATTCAAGTGTGTACAGAGGCAGACAAATCAGTAAAACCTTACTGCGCTGGTACCTTGTTCCATTTCGTAATTTATATGAAAATATCAATAGTTGTTTGAAGTATCAGAATTCCAATATAACCCTCATCAGATAATCATGCCCGCATCATCGATTTCATAGTCAATTATATCTAACTTTATTTTGTCAAGGACAAAAACAGTGAATTAGTTGGCATTCTACTGGGAAATGGATAAGAAACCTTAGATTGTTCGAAAAGCCTGCTCTTCATTATGCTGGATCATATAGGGGCTATTTCAAAGGGGGAGAGGAGTTTATATTCAGTCTATTTATCAAACTATGTAAACAAAAATACATAAGCTATGCTTCTTTAAATGATGCTAATTTTGATAAAAAATGAAATTGAAATCTAAGATAAGGGCATAAGTCAATAAGTGAATACAGACAGCTATGTGGATGTTGTTGAACATTGGTTATTTTTGTAAATTTGAAATATTTTGAGTCTCGAGGAATTCGATAGAAACGGGTTTGACTACATACTGATGTAATCATTGGCAAGGTTAATTACAGATTCCACATTACTCTAGTTTTTCCGCCATCTTATTTTATCTTATTTTAGTTTTTTTATTTATTTTTTCCTTGTTTACAGTTCCCAGCAATCAGACAAAAATAATAAATGCCCTGTACTTTGATTTAATGAAATCCTTAATTCTCTAACTAGAATGTGATTATCAGTTATCATACGAGTGAACATTTGTATTTCATGATATCCGATACATATGCCTGCTTCATACTTACCAAAATGTCTCCTTTACACTGCATTATTTTTCAAATCATACTCTTTGCTACAACGACGATATAATTCGAAATCTGAAAAAACAAAAAAAAACAACATTGTACTACTTCAAAAAGATGTCTATTGCAACCATTGATTTCGTTAGATTGGTAAGAAACAAGGGCCTCTGACCATTAATTAAAAAATAAAATACGAAACACAGTATTTCACTCAAAACACATAACCATTAGATTCGAGTCTATTAAGCTGTACAATGTCTGCGTTTTCTATAAAATCCATGCTTGAATGCAGATTTTGTTTCTTTTTGATGTTTAAATCTAAGATCCATTGATCCAGTGTTTGGCTCAACCTATTATGCATCAGGACTTGTATAGACCATATTGAAGGTCTGTGTGGCACGGAGGAATGCTAAATCGTCTGGCCTCGCCTGATACCAAAAGCTATTAGGCTAAAACGAAGTCTTAATTCGTTCTATATTGAGGCTACAGCCTCTTTGGGAGAATATAGATAGAAATCAAAGCATCTACAGACGACAGAAAAGTCTCTTAAATGAGGGCAGTTTTTTTTTCAGTTAATATCTCTCCCTTTGACAAATGTAGTTCTACATTTGTAAAAGAAACATTTCCTGTTGAGGTATATACCAATAAGATAATATTATATATCAAGTTGCATAATATGAGAAAATTAATGTGTAATTGTTGTAAACTGAATAATTGCAAAGAGCAGAATTTCCTTCTTTGGTTTTGATATGGTTGTGTATTCCTTACCAATTCTATAATATCTGCGAATTATAGAAGGATGTGACGAAAGGAGGTTTCGGAGAAATTACGAGGACAATATAAACTGACTTTGTTATTTTAAAAAAACTGGCTTGTTGCATATACATGATTGAAATCAGCTGTTTGATGTTTATCTGCCGAACACAATGCAAGTACAAAAGACAATTTTCAATGAAATCACTGTATTAAGCTCTGTTAGTGGTAGCAACAGGCATAAAATTATTCTAGTGTACGAAACATCAGATGAAATAAACTTTGAGAAATGGTACCCTTAATACAGATTTGTACAATATTTATTTTTTTTAGAATGCAACGTTTTCGCAGCTATCGATGCCAAGTGTTGTTTAACAGGACACGAAGCCTATGCTAGAGGCAGCGTTATTTAGCCTCTTTTGGTAGCTCCCAAGGGTGCAATATAACAACAGAATTTATCAGACAGACATAGAGCTAGATCACAGCATGCCTCTACCTACCAACGTGTCAGAAAAGTATGTAATACACGTTAGCTAGCATCAATGTTATTCAAACGTTAGCTAACAAAATTATAGAATGGAACCACATGTCGGGTTATGTTAACTGGAATGTCGACAGTTTAGATAACCTGCTGTGATTTCTTTTATAGAAATGGTATTCCTATGGCGCATATCGCAAACACAGCTTTTTCATCAAATTCATATGTGAGCTCCTAATAATCGCAAATTGAGGAAGTTCTACGGGGGACGGGCATTGGTTTAGGATGAGTTGCTTATGTGTAACGTCGTCACTTTTGTCTGGTGTAACAAAGAAACATGTGTCATAACTCCAATAAGCTCTGCCGTAGCAATGGATCCACATTTGTATTTCCGTAAGAACAAACGATTTTTTCTTGTCCTACCAATTTGAAGCACGTTTCTTGACAATTGTTTTTTTTTATACTTTTTTTCATTGTTATTCTGCAGAAACGTACAGACAGACGGAAAAGGGGCCTGACAGACAGACAAACTGATTGTGCTGGTATGTTTGTGTCCTTAGGCAAGATACTTTATCATTAATGCTTTGGACGGCATGCAATGTGACTCCCGTATGTTGTTCAGGGAGATAACCACCAGCTTATTTAAGGAGAGCCCGTCTCAAAATGACATAGAATGTTCACGAGGCGATAAACCAAGCAAACAAAAACAATGATCGTTAATATCTTCTATAAATATCACATCACGTGTTTTATAGCAACTGTCAACGGATAAGTCTAGCTATAACTACGTTTTTTAATTAGTTCGAAAGAAAAAGTATGCTTATATGGCAATGACGAATAAGAAGCAAGGTCATCTCACTTATATGTACGAATTACGTACTAGCCTTGTCCTATTATTGAACTTCGGTACGCTACATAGTAATTTAAAGTATAATGCTATTGGTGTATGGTAATGTCCAAATGCATGCTCTAGTTTCAGTGCTATTTCCATTTTCCTTAATATCCTGTCTACTTCGTTCCGTTTTATTTGTAATCAACACAGAAGTCTGATAAATGTAACGACCACTGTAGAGCTTTGCCATGTCCTTTCTAGACAAATGAGATTTGTAATGTCCGCCCTTGTGGATATCTATACAGACTATCCCGACCTACATTAGTGTGTTTCTTACTAAACACATTATTGAATTCATATCAACACTTCGCTGGGTGTTTGCACATCGACGAAAACTAGAATATGTATTTTATCAAATGTAACTGGACAAAGTGGAACAAAAGATTCATCGGCAATCATAGACCTACAGATGGACAAGAGCTTCGAGTTTTGCGCTGGAACACAATCAATTAATCTAGTTTTCGACAGTTAGACAGATAATATGTTGAGTAAATAACAGCATGGCGTCCCATCAACGATGCAAGTCGTGAAAATAAATAATGAAATTGACGCAACTGTCATTGTGATAAGCAATGGATTTGCTATGGCTTTCAATGAAGCTAAATATACAAATCCTCAACGTGGTGTCAGATTCATTGCTGATATTTCAGATTGACCGTTTTATAACACCACGATATCATAACACCACGATGCCATTTCACCACGATATTGTATACCCTTGCAATGATAGTAGCATCAGTTCGTTGTTGATACTGAACCAATTTCTATCACTGATGTGACGATATCTTATTTTGTTATTGTATGAGCAACGTTGAAGGCGAATTACTGCAAGTCTAGTAGAACTGGCGTATAATTCTATGTATGGTGTTAATCGTGAGTTATTGAAGTGTAGTGTAACTGGTGAGTATTTTAAGTGCAGTGTTGAAGACGATTTAGCGATGATGTGGAAATGGAGAGTGTTATGTTTAAGTTTCTGTAATAATGTAAACTAATGTTAACTGAAGGTCTTCGGCTTAATGATAAAATGTTAAAACTCGATGACAACTTCAGGTTTGGTTTTGTTTTGTTTGGCGTCATTTCAACAGCTACGATGAAGGTAACAACAGAAAAAAACTCTGCCTTGACTGTATATTTATTAATAGTATCCATCACGACCTACCATTTTTAAATGGATCACCATTACATGCATATACTACACATGACATCTCTGATCACAATATAAACTAAAATCTCCTTTGCCGTAAGCAAATAGATTTTTCAGTATGCTATAATTATTTGTCAGCCGTAGAACTCTTCGAATCACATTACCGGATAATAACACACGTAAAAGACACATATATGAAGATTTGATTAAAGTATGTTGATAACGGATGTTATGAAAGGCGTGCACGCACACTCATGCAAGCTCCATTGAGTGCATTTGTCCTTAATGTGACTAATATCGTGATGAATGCAGCTTTGTAGTTTTTTTCTGATTTCAACGAAAGATAATTTTACAATAAAGTTCTCAAACGTCTTAGTTTCGTAGTAAGACAATACGGTTTTATTAAGAAACAGGTTGTCAGTGCAACGGGCTTCATCACCTTAAATTACCTTGCGATTTCTCCCTGAATACTTTACTGCAATATCGACCTACATATATAACGACTTCATAGAACAAACCCACATTCTGTCACGATATGTAAAGATTGAAAAAAAAAGACTAAATTTGATTTATTGTCAACACCAAACGTAAACACCCCAACCCAAAGACGCAAAATTTTCAATTCAAATAACACTACAACGAGATTCCTATTGCGCTCTCATCGTGTTATCATGGAACAGAGCGGTGCGTTTTTAAAAACGTCAGAGGGTGTCGGCATGGTAACATTTCGTTTATGCTCTAGAAGTAGGGTTTATCTTTATGATTGTAATATCAAAGTCATCGTAGTTGGTTACAATGTGCAAGCCACACCATACTTGAAACTAGAGGTATATAATTGTTTCGAGGAAGAAGATAACGGGCAATTATTTTTCGAGTACATGGTTGTATATGGATTGCTGCAGATAAAAAAAATCCTGAGGACTTATAATAGGATTAGTTTGTCTTTTGCTACCAAGTTAAGGATGAATTCATCCAATTAAAAACACATACCTTTCGTTATCAAGGACCTAGGCATGTACACAATAAGGATAAACTTCAGGTGTAAACATTCTGAACTAAATTAGTGTAGTAGTGAACAACTCAAGGAATATCGAATTCAATCACACAAATGTTACCTACTTTATTTGCTGTATTTCTGAAGCCGAGGTCGACATTTACTGTAGCTGAATTAAGAAAACCTTAAGTATCGTATGATTGTAGGTCTAGATAGCTTTCCAGCATTAGACATGTGAAAGAGAAGAAATGGTGTATGGTAACGTGAATTTAACGATGCAACATGCAGTATTAGATTTCAGGAGACCATGAAGACAAGGGAACACCGTGGTAGAAAAAACAGTGAGCGATAAAAGATGCAAACACAAAAGGAAAAACCGAAGTTTTAACAATATCTTGTTTTTATGCTTTTTAAATTTTAAAATTAATGAAAAAATGTCTAAGATGGAGCGAAGAACCATTTTTATGTAGGCGCCTTGTAAACCCGCCATGTAAATATTGCCCATTCCAAGAGGGTGATGACACGTTCTCACGCCATGCAAAGATTGGTCATTCCTAGTGGGTGATGACACGTTCTCAAATAAGAGCAAGTTTGATGACAACGAGAATGTGATCGGATATCCAATACACCAAACTCGATATCGCACATCATTATCACGACCAAATCAATGTTCTTTATCTTTGATGTGGCAAGTTCGTGAAATTGAGAACAACTGTATAACATCGTTCATGTATAAAGACTGGCTACCACATCCTAATTATTCGTTAAAATTACTCATTTTATCTCGCCTTTTTTTTGGTCGAAATTTTCAGTCTGATTTTATCTTTGGTCTCTATTGAATAAACTCCACGATGCAAACTCCAGAGGCTGGGAAAGCGTCATTGTTACTTTGTAAGATAAAGTTATCTCATTGGGGGAATTGAAATATCAACTTCTATTATACCGATTAGTGAAAAGCTGTCCATGTTGGTTCCGTTTCTTGGTAGGAAAAGATGGAGGTAAGCGACTGATATAGAAGAGTCTATCCAATTCTCCTGTGTGTATACAATGAACATGACCAATACATTTCTTTTTGCATACAGGAAAGATATCATCAAAACATTTAAAAGTAAAATTAAACAACAAGTTCTTTGTTACCAGCTTTGATACGCCCTGCGATAAATTCAGCCTTGCATGAAAACAAAAGCAAGTAGACCATGAGAGTGACCCAGTCAATATAGTTCCCAAGAGCTTGTCTGTTGTATGGGATCTTGTCTCTATACTCATTGACAGCCTTAAATTGCTGTTACGATTTTTATTTCTTCATATTTCTTCTTTTTCTGAATTATAGTTCTCACGAGAAATGTACAGGTAAAGCTGACAACCGTAAGCTTGTGTCTAAATTTGTCTATCTTTGCAAAGAAATCTCTCATATGCGCAGAATGAAAGGCCATCCCTATCGTTAAGAATGGGTTATGAGTTGCATAGTGTGAAAAACGGGAGACATTTTTTATAGAAGAGAGGATTTGCAGAAGTTCTTTTAAGACTCCAAAAATCAATTTTGCATTAATTCCACTTCCGAAGACTAGTATTACAATACGACACTACACTTACAATGGTACGATGACGACGTGGTTGAACCATTTGCATTAACAATCATTAAGATTTAATTTAAGTCATAGATCATGATTTCATTTAATGGTATACAGGATACATCTTTTCTCTAAATATCACTATAATATTACAATAGATATAAATACCTTTAATCCAAAGGTGTAAATAGAGATGTAAACTTTTATTTTACCTCTCACTGTCTTGGGGTTTTATCACCAAACCACATTTCATACGATAACTTGCATCTGTTTACTGTCTTTGCATGCTTTGATCGTTCAAAAGGAAACCGGGATAAGTAAAAATAGATATATCTACCACAGAGTCAGCACAATAAAAGAAATACAAATGTCTGTGTCTAGGGAAATCTTCATTATGATGTCTGTATGCTAAAGACTGCACCTGACTTGGGAATTAATAGATACAATTGCTACAACAATACTTTAAGTATATTCATATTTATATCAAATTTGCTAAGGTAAGGTTTTATGAAATAACGTCGTTAGATGCCACACACATACTGTGTTTATGTGTATAATAGAAAGTATCTAGTAATATACAACGGTATTGTGTAATCATTTGTGATTTATATCGTTATCTTATAAATTATTAAAACACTGCGTCACGTCTCGGTGGCGCCAATTATGATAAATTAAGTTTAATATAGAGACTTTAGGAGAATTGTGTATCAGATATTCATACCTATTAAGTACATTGTATTCATACGCGCAGTGAACCTGTTTCCTTTTTTTCAAACTTGAATCGAAAGCAAACCTTCTCTTTTAACGACAATGTCATTCAATTTCCGTTTAAAATGAAACTATTATAGAGAAAAACAACGGTAGCTTTATGTCACAGCCTCACTAAATGAATTGATTCAGGAAGACTGCGAAGTCATTTTGAGCATTCGAGATCTCTGACCGTTGGGTCAAGAGATGATCGCGCTGAGAGAACATTTATTTTATCTGATTGCATGCTATAGGGTCGATTGATTTGCAGGTACATTATCCTGTTGACACTGTTCTGCTCGGAATACCCTTCACTGTTCATCACGTGTGTAAGTACAATTAACTCGAAACGCCTTGGGCTTTATCTATATGATATAGTCTGTAAAACAGCAGTCTGTTGGGACTGCGATACGACAGCATAATTTTTCGTTTGATTTCTGCGAATCATATTGGCTCCCCAAGGACATTTATTTTATAGTCAAGCAGAGTAAACCCTTATGATCCAATTAATATATGAATCATAATGAATCAAAATGATTTTTGGAATAGATTATTATGTCATTGTTAATAATAATAGAAAGAAAAAAAGGTTGGTGTGTTAATAGAGGTGGTTCTATTGACAGATGTGTAGCTGATAAAACACTCACTTTTCACTAGAATGGTTCCGAGGTTCGATTCCATGGACATGAAACGATATGGAATCTACTGTCCTCGAACGCTAGGATTTCTTTAATACTATAGCTCATTTTATCAAAACCATGTACACGGTGTTATTTAACTAGAAAAAACACCAGTATCTGGAACCTGAAAAAGTTCACTTAATTGGAAAATGTATATGAGATATGAATGCACCTGCTCCGCAGCAAACCATAATCTAATCAGGTGTATAATTTGAGGTTATTATACTGTCGTGTGAACCAAACCTTGACCAAACACTCTCTTAATATGATAAGATGTAGAAGTTAATGATATAACACTATGGGATAGATATTAACCTATTCTCTCCTTCTCGGGCATATCACGTGGTGGGACAGGCGAACATT
Organism: Ylistrum balloti; assembly: GCF_031769215.1. Lineage (NCBI taxonomy): Eukaryota > Metazoa > Mollusca > Bivalvia > Pectinida > Pectinidae > Ylistrum > Ylistrum balloti. The sequence continues at coordinate 3,564,907 of NW_026782299.1, forward strand.
AAACATCAAAGAGAAGAATCGAACTCAGGTAACCTAGATGAGCAGTGTTTTTCGCATTCCCCCTCCCCCTTCAACAATCTATTTCTACTATATAGTTGGTAACCTTCCGTTACCTGAATGAACAGGAAAATTAAGACAATATGTATAGGTCAAGTGTATACAACAGTCACATCTTATCAACTTTATGGAAAACATTTGGTACACAAACGTAATCCAATTAACTACTCCTCTTTTATATTTGCTAATTGCTAATTTCCTAGCAACATTAATAGGCTATTTGTTCCGTTAGCCCGAAACATGAACTTCAATAGTAACAGAACAGTGAAATGTTTTCTTACATTACTTCTGATACTTTATTGTATTTTACCGACAGAAAATTTCCATTGAGGTCGATTAGGGCAAGGAAAATAGTTAATGAAATTTCTATAGATGTGGAGCGTCCTAAGGTTTTGCGAGTTAATGACACATTTAAGTTAGGAAACGTTAGTGAAAACGTGCTCTATGAATTTGATAATTGAAAGACAAATATGTTGTGTATTATATCATTGCCAAAGAGCAAATGTTTTTTAATTGTTTTATTTGCTTTGTGCTAGAGAAATATGTTTTCTTATTGTTGTTGAATCATGAACTTCTTTCTTTCCTTGATAATGATCTGTTTGGTTACATGGCTTATTGTTTCTTCTAAAACACTCACCATTATTGTGGCGGCATTAATCGCTAGCGAAGGCCAGAGGCAGATACACTACAGTAATCAGATCATACGGTATTATTGTTGGATTATAATCTAAAATATCATCATCTTGATATTTCAAAGAAATCAGCAGTTAACGAAATGCAAAAATGTACATGAACCAAATGTATACGCCAAAAGGCTTTTATCAAAAGATATTAACTTTTCATCTTAAAGTGTGACAAGAAATCAACCATTATTTGTTCAATATACTCGTACATATTATCCGTTCTTCAAAAAACGTAAAAGGATAGAATATTGATAATCGCATATGTAATATCTAGTTGAAGGTTAATGGAAAAATCCAGCACGTAATGACATGCAAAACATGAATTCCATCCTTGTCTCAGCTTGTAGCATTCCTACAGATTTAGAAACTATTCCATAGTGCAAACCCTTTATTTTTTCACAATTTGAAAATTTCGAAAACAAATGTTATATTAGATGCATGGCGAATTGTGATTTGGAACAATTTCACATGAATATAAGTAACAAGAATACCATGACATTGATAACGGGAGTGATATTTTCTAGAATTGTTATATTTTTTGTCCTATATCTCCGTGACATGATATTGTTTCATTGTCGTGCAAGAAGTCGTCAACTGACGGACAAACTTGTAATACAGGGTTTCAAAAGATGTTTTATGGTCGCCATTGTGATCTCATTGAGTAATGTTCTATTTCTTTGTGCGAAATGAAGCTTGACGTGTTTGTTGCTCGTTAGTTTGCCTGTTGGCTCCGTTGTTGTATACTTCGTTCTCATTTGAGCACTTATTTGGATTGACCAACGTTCACATGACGGGTGTCGTCGATGAAACAGAAGACGTTTACTCTTCCTGAACATCTGGTATTTTCCTCTTTGTACCTTATCGGGAGTCTCCGTGTATTTTCTCATATAAGATTTTGCCCTAGTTTTATGAAATTTGAATTCAGATTATGATAGTGTTGACAGGTTGGTATTTTCTTGATATTCTGACTAATGATTTGATGATAACGAATATAGCATTGTAGGCAACCAGATTTACAAACGAATATGTATTAACACATTCACCTTAAACTGCGTCATTACATCACATAAGTGTCCTCCTAATACGTAATTTACACCTATCTTCATATTTCGTGGAAACAATCTACTAAATATCTTCAATCATATATCCTTGTCTCTAGACAGTTTCTAACACGCTTAAGGGAATCCCAAAGAAGTTAATTTCCTGTTTGGTCCTTCTTCATCTTAATGTTGATGTACATTACCAATATCTGTTTCAACTGGCCAGACTTAGGATGCCGGATAAGATCAACGGTTTTTGTTTGATTAATTAACTTTTAGCTCCCTTCAGGCTGTTGGCCTTTGCTATACCCATATGATTGTTTATATACATAACATAAAGCAGCCTCTGGATGATAAACAGTATAACTGGGTTTATATCATAACATTGTCTATAATATCCAGTAATGAAAACGGGCACGAAGTCATTATTGAACCCTAAAATTTGACCCAAGTAGATATAAATGGTATCCACTTGTAATTATAGTTGAAGACATGCTTTTGTCTTTCATGTGAAATTCGAATATAGATATTATTACGCTTTCATGTTGTGGGACAAATGTATGAAATACAACACTACAAAGAGTACGATACCGTTTATATATAATTATGAATTGTATTTATGTATGCATTAGGTTATAATACTACATTTCAGCTAGTCATTAATGTATAGGATGATTTAATCATTTAATAAAGGCTGACGTCATTATATATTGTAACATTGCTATATTGTTATAGTATTGATCCACTTACTTACTGTCAACGTGTAAGCCCTCGATAGTTCATCACATCCCGCAATATTGTCACCACATAACATCAGCTTATCAATGGCATTACTGTATTATATAATTTTCTTAGAACTTTTTAATAGCATCCATCACACAGATATGGTTGGCCGAAGCTCCAGTTCTGTTGGTTGTTACGTCTTCAATTTTATGACATCACATGAACTGTAGTGTCACAATTTTACATTTGAAATCAGAAGGAGGGATTTTTAATACAATACCTTTCTAATTCTTCTGATTACCGACTAATTCCTCAAATACATCATTTTCTAAATGGGATTAAGAAAATAACCTTAATTTTATTTTCAAATGGCCAAAGACTCGCGGAATTCAGACAAATAAACCGAATTCGTTCCATTGAGCCGATTTAAAAAGAAACTGATGTGACATCAAGCGTATACTTTGGTAAATAGTGAAAAAAGTTATATTCTATAACAAGATATCTAGAAACATAATCCCTACATAAATAGGATATAAATCTACACATGGCGCTGTTCTGAAGGTCACCAAGACAGTAAAATGATGCTTGTTTCCCATGACAATATTCGTGTTAACATGCCGTCTATTACACACTATTCTATCACTAGATATGAATAACAGCGACGCCAAATCACTTATAACTGTTTGTAATAGACATTTAATAGACACACCAGACTGGGCTAGACCAGTATCGCAGACTCGACAAAATTTGCTCAGGGCTATCCATTGTTTTGTGATATTATATATATATACACTTGATCACTGTTAAGTCTATTTTTAGATAGTTCAAATCTTCGCAGTATTATCGGAGCCTTGAATAAGAAAATATTAGGTTTTCATGTTAAATTCTTCATCGGAATCTATGTAAAACGTTGCGGTTCTTAAATCAATGTACAAGTAAGTTTGTTATTTTAATTGTTAACATCCCAGCTATTGTAATTTGGATTACACAAGATAACGTAATCTTGTGATGGGTATATACTGAACGTTTCATTCAACATTTAATTAATAAAATGCCCTCACGGATATACTGTTAATCAACAAAACTGTTCAAATATAAAGCTGAAACACGTTACATTATCAAAAGAGCTATATGAGACTCGCACATGCTTTAATAGGAAGTACAATTACAAATAAATAAAAAAGTGAGGAGACGGCATTTTTTTTCTCTCTCTACATCAAACGATGTAACCAAGTGTTAACAGGATTACAGAAAAAGAACTACGTGTACTTTTAGTAAGATTAGGGTCGACTGAATATGATTTGTTCACTATAAAACGAGGAAATATTAAAGATAACAGAAGACATTTTTATTAGTAACCACCAGGGTGAAAACTTATTATGGTCTGAATCAACATCAGTGAAGTTTGTACTTTAAGTTGCCTTCCCTCTGGGCAAGAAAATAACATAATGATAAAGATAAATTGTTATTTTCTCACATCTGTCTTACCATTACTTTCCCTATTTACTTTTCATCACCTCATGCTATAATAAATTTAACAAATGGTTACAGCCCTGATTGTTCCTATGTTAGCTTATAATGGTACGGAGACCTAGAAATGATGCCGCCAATTTGAAGCTGTAAGTTTATAAACAACACACGTGATCGGTGATAAAAATGTTTCGTTTCCTGTTATAAATTTCCTTGACATACTTCTTGTTTCTAATAGGCCTTATATTTGATAAAGCACGTGTCATGAGATGCGCTTTGTATGTATAACAATACTAATCAATGAAATCTAAACACGTTGGAAGAGTTATAAGTCTATGTTATTAAATTTATTTTATAGATATTAAATCATCATATGACGTAACCTTTCATTTATCTTAACAAAACAAGATAAGTATGAAGTGATAAATCCTAATTGATATTCTGGTTACGGTCGTGGTATGTAGACAAGTTTATAACCTCTTCTTATCACAAGATTCGACAATGTCGTATAGACGTACATTTATACAACAAGGAAACCTCACGTGAGCCTGAATATTAAACATTTTAAAGTGATAATCTGCAACAATTGGCAAAGTTTTCTTTGTTTTGTACCTTTTTGGATCTCGTTCTATGACTTTTTAAGTATTGTCAGCATCAAAACATCTTTCCTATGATCAGTTTGTACAGTTGAAATTGGTGAATATACCCCCTCCTAATATAAAATAACTGTATAAAATATAGCACATTTAGGAATCCGGAAGTCAGTTACTGACTGGATTTTAGATTGTATGCGAAGTAGAAACACGGATTCGGATTTGTGATTATTATTTTTATTGGGATCGGAATTTCATTGCTTTGTTTGGCCTTTTCTAGTCAATTTCATAATAAAAACAAATATTTAACTTTGTTAGGCTAATACAAAACTCAATCATGGTCGAGTTAATGTTTGAGAATCGATCTGGCTAGATTTATATAGAATTTCTACAAGCAAGATATTGTGTGTTTGTTTATATGGTGAATTTCTATAGGGACATAAACAGATCATTTTATAATTTTCTCCTAAAAGACACCATGTAAAATCCTTCCCATCACTATATGACCAATGCGGAGTTTAAACCACTATACATTATAATATGAAAGTTTACTGGATTGAATGTCTTGAAATGGAATAAAAACTTGAAATATTTTTAAAGGTTGAAAAACATCAGGACAGTTTTGAATAATTAGTTTTGGAATTTCGATTATCTTAAATATCAAGTTTATTGTACCACGAAGGCAATTATTTATTTAGTTCAGAATCTGAAGTCACCTGCGTCATAAATATATCTAATTATTCAAAATAACGGTTGTTAATTTTTCTTTCAACTGTAAATACACATATATCCATGTTACCTTATTAGTCGTCTTACTATGCGAAATAATCTCGCTAACAAGTTTTATCAAGACTTTCTGAAGCGTAATAGTTCAATTCACTTCAAACGAAGTAGAGCTCAAATTTAATAAGTTTATAAAACTTATCACAGACCGTTTAACATCTTTTAGCTGTTCAGGACTGCTCATTTCTTTGTTTTCTAGGCGTTTCAGTTCATGTCTCCGTTAAAGATGAGTTTAAGTACTAGATCTGAAAATTACTGTCTAGCGTATCAAGAGAAAGAAGACCATTGCTTGTGTTATATTGTAGAAAGTTTGATCTATGGTTCATTGGCCAGTTAACCAATAATTATGTTGTTGTGCATAGACATTGCAGATTTTTAACTATCAAAAAATATCTTTATAAATGTGGTCTCTTATAAAAATATAAATAAGTTGACCAAGAAACGAATAAGCTGGGAATTCTTACATCCACGAACAACAAATCTACTTAACGTTGGTTTCAATTATTTTTCTCATTAGCCTTAGAAATATTACGAAATATTGTGAAATAATATATTTTCATGTAACTCAATTTTCGGGAGTTTTTGTTTTTTCTTTCACAAAATCAATCACTATTTCTTGGACTCCTAGTTTCATGGTTGGAAATTTCTCAATTTCTCAGTTGGCTCATACTTATCTTTACACTTTGTAGACATATCAATTCGTTAAGTACCCACAAAAGTTTCCGAAAGAAAGTAATGAATTCACAGTAGTTCAGGATCTTCATAGTTAAGTAATAAGAATAGCAATGCATTATGTACAAGCTGACCAGTTACACACTCGGATTGACCAAGTATCACATGCCGAGTGCCGTCGGTGAAGCAAAAGACGCTTACTCTTTCTGAACACATGGCCTTATTCTCCTTGTATTTTTACATAAATCTCTAAATAAATCTTTCTATTGTTCATATTTTGCCCTTGTTTTTAATGAATTTAAGATTTGATTATGATTATGTTTACATGTAAGTGTTTTCTTATTGATTTCCTAACAGAAATACAATTGATTACGGGTAGATATTTGGCGTGTCACCATTGCAAAATGAAACAAGGTAGAGAGGGCAAAATCCACGGATAAAATAGCAACAATGAGATTTATGACCAAAAGCATCACTAAACAAATATACATATGCACATGTGAAATGCGGGTGTTTAACATTGGTGTCCTACGTGCTGGAAAGTAGGAGGTTTCATATGTAGATTAAAAATATAAATGAATACTATTACTACATGCTGGCAAGTAGGTGTTGAGTTTGATATTGAGATTTTAAATATACTGTTACTACATGCATACAACTAGGTGTTGAGTTTGACATGGATATCTTAAATATACTGTTATTATGTGCATGCAAGTGGGTTTTGAGTTTGATATGGAAATTTCAAATATACTGTTCCTGCTTGTTGGCAAGTAGGTGTTGAGTTTGATATGCAGATTTTAAATATACTGATACTAAATGCTGGTAAGTAGGTGTTAAGTTTGATATGCAGATTTTAAATATACTGATACTAAATGCTGGTAAGTAGGTGTTGAGTTTGATATGCAGATTTTAAATATACTGATACTAAATGTTGGCAAGTAGATGTTGAGTTTGATATGGGAATTTTAAATATATTGTTATTATTTGCATGCAAGTAGGTGTTAATTTTGATATGGGGATTTTAAACATACTGTTACTGCTTGTTGGCAAGAAGGTGTTGAGCGTGATATGGAGATTTTGAATATATTGTTACTACGTGCTAGCAAATAGGTGTTAAGTCTGATATAGAGATTTTAAATATACTGTTAGTAAATGCTGGCAAGTAGGTGTTGAGTTTGATATGGAGATTTTAAACATATTATTACATTTGATGTACCGGCTGGCAAGAGGGTGTTAAGTATGATATAGAGATATCATATTTACCGTTACTTTGTTCTTTGCCTAAAACGTTTTCCGCACTTTTAAGAAATGTTGTGCTGAGTTTGGTATAAAGATTTTAGATATCAAGACATTTCTTCGTGATGAAAAATTCACACGGCAGGAATGGCCCACAGAGATGCTCCAAATAATTTTACAATTTGTGTTAATGAAAAGAATAACTTTGCAGTTCACGCGTTTTAAAGTAATCTTCTGTTGGATAAATACCGTTATTACCTTGTCATGTCAGAAAATGGAAAAAAGAAAGTAGTTTAAATTAAAGAAAATAGGAAATGATATACAGATAGCACAAACTGCTAAATGATTTATTTATTATTTAAGAAACGATCAACAAAATATCACATAATTATTTCCCATTTATCTACAGTAACGACTACCATTGGTGTATTAGCACATGAATGCATTGCGCGTTCATACGAAATAAGAACTGCTATTTGCAAATAATATCAATATTTCCCACAAGTCATTTTGGAAGGAAATCACACATCATAATGTTCTCGTAGTTTAGGCAACATAACGACACATCTTGGCACCAAGGCTTTATAATCAATAATTCAGATCCGTGTTGATACATGAAATTTGAAAAGGAATTGCCCCTCCATTGTAGCTCTCGATGACAGTAAGATGTCGATGATACTTCTCCACCTAGAGAATGTCACAAGGTGTTCTGCTGCTTGATAGGTACAATGGTATAACAGACTTTTTGTCAACAGATCTGTCCATCGCGAATAAAACCCAACAACGGGGATAGTCACCAAAAACATATTACGCGTTAAGTAAAGCTTAGATTCGTTACGATTGTTCCGATATGAATTGTAGTTTTTCATTTAGCGAGGGTTGATTTGAGATACTGATATGGACTCCATTAGTGAAAAACAGTGGAAGCGATTGACTCTAGAGTAAATGTTTATTTACAAAAACTGACGAAGGTTTGTTTTTATCTTTACACAAGTAAATATTTTTCTTATCAGATAGTTATTGCTTCCTGAAAATACTTTATCAGCGTTTATTTATAGTTTATTTACTTCGGGTTTAGGGATGTAGCGATTACACCTATCTGATTATGATTATCTCCCCTTACTACAAGGCATTAAGATAAGAAATTTAATATCTTTTCCATTTGTATCTCTAATTCATTTGAACAAACCAGGGACCAGGCAATTCGGTCATTTAAGCCGTTGGTCTACTAAACCTCAGGCAAAAGTTCGATTCTCCCGATCTGTGGAGGTGAGGTGAGCTGAGCTGAGCTGAGAAACGAGCCAGTCTGTGCTAACAAGGTTTAAGATCTCGGGCAAGGAAATTTATCCCTTTTGCTCCGCATGGAACGGAACGGACTTCCTGTATGTTGTTCAGTGAGGTAGCCACCAGCTAATAAAAGAATTCGTCTGAAAATGTCACTGGCTGTGCTTGTTCAACTAACATGACAGACTGAGAAAACGAAGTGTTTACTGTATATCAGGATGGAAAGACATGAACACGAAAGTTAATTTAGGCGACTTAGAAATTAAACGGAAGAAATTTTAACCATTCAAAAAAAGTAAAGCTCTCAGAAGACACTTCTCAATGCCCTTTTTGCGTATGCAACTCCTACAGAACTTAATACGTCATAATAGTGCGAATAATGGATACTAAGTTTGACATTTTGATTTGTACAAAGGATGTTTAATATTATTATCTTTGCAACACATGAATAAGTCGATCAGTATTCTGCTTTAAGATGCTGTTACTATATCACTACTAAAACAACTGTTTTATGGTTCGTATCCTTACAAGGAGTTTTATACATTAAAGATTCGTTAAGACTCAATCAATAAAACTCCCTCCCACACTCTGAGTATTCTCCAGGACGATATGTTGGTGATTTACTATGATAGAAAGCAGTATCACTGGCATAACTGAATATAACTCGTGATATATGGAAAAATGGAGGAGATCATTGCATTTATATTTGTATGGGGGTACGCTGCACATAAATCACTATTTCTCTGTGTATTTACAGTGTGATATCACTTTTTCTCTTACTCTGGACAGGTAAATCCACGCTTTTTCGCGACTTAAGATTTCCTTATCTCATCCTAGGGTTGATACGAGCTACTTCTGAGGGGTGGAAATCGTTCCTATTCATACGCCGTCCACATGTTATTGTTTACACACAGAACACTTCGTTATTGCACTCGGACAAGGAAAACAGTGTAAGAGAAAAAATCATTCATTCCCTTCAGGGTAAGATTTTGGGATCTCAGCCCTCGAGGAAGACTATTAAGTTGTCAAACACGAGGCTTGCTGTGTGTTTGACAATTTGATAATCGCCACTTCGAGTTGAAATCCTCTATCGCACCCTAAAGAGGATGAAAGATTCTTTAAGTCTCACCCTAGGGGTGAGACGGATGGATTTTTCTTTCTTGGCGAATCGTTGAAATAGCAATAACACATACATAGAAAGCCAACGGGGTAAAATAAATATGATTAAACCCTGTTGATGGGATAGGTGATTCTCCTTCCCGCGGGGGAAGATGATCAAGTTACGAACACTTGGCATGTCATGTTTGCCAACTTAATAATCTTTCTCCTCGGGTTGAGATCCCCCATCTCAACCCTCTGTGGGTGAACGATTCCAGTATTCCACAGTTGGAAAACAGCTATTTTCTATACCAATTACATCTGCTTTCAAAACAACTCACCATTAGAAATACTCATTGCTTGCTTTCGATAGATTTGCTGTCTTGAGACATTTGTTATTTTTGAGACACAAATGAGTTTGACATATTGACATATTATTAGAATTTCAGATATCAACGTGTAGGATGATTGAGAAAATCACGCTTTCAAGACACAATCATTAAGGAGTGTTATTGCACATCACAGACAGACAAGTTCAAAATCCTTGACATGACGCCAGAAAACAATGATCTCGCAAGCGCAGCTATTGAAATATTTTAGAATGTTTTCAAATTGAATTGCAGCGAGTTTCTAAATACATGAAATTTTAAATGTCTGATGATCCACGTCAGTGTTTAATTAATATTTTAATTAACATCACATCTTACTTGAAAAAAATATAAACATTGTTTTATTATTGTATCATTGATAAAAAAATTGTCAAAAATTATATATCTACTAAACTTGAAATAAGTGAATAAACGAAGATATATATATACAAAGATTTGTAGAATTCCATTCATTATGTTTGATGTTTGTGAGACTTTAATCAGATAAGCTACAAATCCATCTTCTTCAGGCTTGCTGTATTATTCCCCCCCTCGTCAATAATGGAACTCACTGAAAGGGCAAATAGTTCTTTCATAAATATAACACTCCAACAGAAGGCCGAATCGTCACATCTGAAGTAAGGAGAGAAAACAAATAACAAAGTAGTCGTTTGGATCAATTTGACCTCGTAAAATGTAAGGCTACATAGGTGTGTGTCATGAGCAATTTGAAATTCGAATAAGATGATCCGAAGAATTTAGCTGGAGGAGTATTGTTATAACATTTGTTATAACATGTACATATGCAAGTCAAGGATCATGTGTCCATTCATTGTCGTAAAGGTATCAGTCAAATATCTTCATTGGGAATTGTTGTGTCAGCCACCCTGACAGAAAGTAGATTCAATCTGTAGTTGATCGTAAATTCGCCAATTATACACGACAGTTGAAATCTATTATTGGCAATCGTAGACTTTCCCCGTGTCTTTTACTCTCGCGGGATTTGTCCCAATGTTATGGTCGTAAACTTGGTATAAACGATATTACTGAAAAAAAAGGATTACCTACAAATGGCCGTGATGGCGGTGTAGACACATTGCGTCTTTCATTGACACACGGCATCAGTAAGTACCAGTAACCGACAAGTGCGCAAGTTTATGATATTTCAGGTGATTGGCAGAATAACGCGGTTGAAAGAGGTTATTGCGATAAAAGCTATATTTCAAATCAAAATTGTCTCCCTGTATGTAATAAAACAAGGGGATCATTAAAAAAATCTCGTCTTCAAGATCTCCTCACGTAATCAATTTTGGGAAAGAAAAAACTTGTATCAGGTATTAAACCAAGGAACACTCGTAACTGATGTAGTAAACGCAAAACACACCTTGAAGAATATTTGATCAGGTGTGTCATTTAGTTTAGTTTAGTATATATATTTTTTTAAGTTCAAATATATGACGTCATTGAGGCAAGGTTTGCACTAGAATATGTGTCACAAGGTGTTTTGTGTACATGATCAAACTACGGGCTGACAATATCACATTATTGGGAAGAAGCTATGCCCCTCTCTTGCCTGGCTTGGTTTTATTTTCAATACACGGATTGGTTTATCGATGAGCTTTACAAGGAAGGTCACAACGACTTTGCAACGTCCTTCCATTTCCCTTTTCGAGATGATGGTGATATCTTGTCTTTAAATAACAAGACATTATTGACCTTTTCTATAGTATATACACACCAATACATTCAAGCTTTTCAAACCATTTTGCAGCTAAATCGATGTGAAAGGACCAGTAACGAAAATTGGGATTTTGTATCCTCTTGAAAGACATTGACAGATGACAGATCCATGTAAACACACAATACAGTGTTTCAAGGAATGTTTGCTGATGAAGATTATGGTTCTATGGTTGACGTTTTCAGGAATGTTTGCTGGTGAAGATTATGGTTCTATGATTGACATAATGATATTTTTTATGAAAATATTTTATTTCCTTATGTAATATTATGTTTGATTGTTGAAAATATTGTTTCTTATTAGGAAACAAGATATTGGATTTACCAAAATTGTTATTGCGGTTGCCGTCGTGTCGTCATATTGCTTTTTTCATGTCTTCATATATGTTTTCTTTTGTTGATACTTTGCCCCAATTTGAGCTCCGATTACGATATTGTTGACATGTTGTAATCTTCTTTCCTGTCCTGATGGCCTCAAATATATCAATATATCAACGTAAACTTAACCATAACGAAAAATGTTAATCATAAAGTGAATGATTTCGAACAATGTAAAGTCACATTTGTCTAATGGAAAATTCAATCTTCCAAGACACGTGGTTCACCGTGGTAAAAGCGCTTTTCTTATAAGCAAAACAAGTTTCCCGCAACACAGGTGCTTATATCTCCTGATGACGTCAAGAAATTGCTGATGTCAAAATATACACATATCATATTTGCTATCCGGTGTTAAGGTACCTTGTTATGGGTTTAACAGCAATACTGACGTAAGCTGTACGGTTTCGACCTTTCGCTAAAGTTATTAGTTTGTTGATACCTTCTCGGCGGGCGAGGTTAGGTGCTACGATACACCAAATAAAGAATCATATTCTCTAAAAATAGGATGGACGTAAACGAGATATTTTGAATGTATCCACAGTTTCTCATTAAACATGTTTTGTTTCATTCAAATATTTTGCTGTCTGATATATTTTAGGCAATTTATCACCCTTACGGTTCAGACGAAAACAGTTTGGTACCAGGTATCGTTCAAAAGACAACACACGTGTACTAAAGTTAGGCTAAGTAATTTGTTTTATTTCTTAAAATAAACCTGATACATGTACCTATTTTCGAAATGCTAGACAGCGGAAATACGTTTGAATCTATTTCTGATGAAACACAGTGTAAATAAACAAAGCATTCGAAAAACAATGACAGGGTTATGAAGACATACTTAATTCTAAAAAAAAGTAAGTTTATTTGATATAAAGAAAGGGTTAATATTGTGCGTGCCTTCACCTTTTTAATTAAATGAGACTTAAAGACAACACAAAACGTTTACATTCTCATACGATTGTAGGTACCAACGTGATCAAATTGCTATGAAGATGCTGGTAAGCTGAACAGACTATCGAAACATGACCCACACGTGCATGTAAACACGTATACAGGCCAAAAGATTTGTTAGCTTTGTAAGCAGTTAATCAAAGGGAGCAGAAACTAAAAGGATTAGTTATATCTGTAAGACTGAATAAATCACCAAATAGCTTTACTAATGGTATGTCTGGTGTGCATATATTTGGGGAAGGGTATTAGTAGAAAGCCCTTCGTATAGAATGTATGCAGATGAAAAAGGTTTTGATCAAACATATGTGAAGGTTCGTAGACATACACTCATACATCAATATGTGAAATTTTAAACTACAAGGAAACATTGAAGTATTCAGCCACAAATAAAACACTTCTATGTCCTGTATACTGTAAGCATATTGTTCAAAAGACTCTCAAGTGAATAGTACATTACAAATGCAAATTAGAAATAGTAGAGACAAATATTTAATTGGACTGCATTAAACATCAGTTTTGTCCTTCTTACTGGCATCAGTGATTCAAGGACCTTAATCTAAAGGTTGCCGAGGAAAATAAAAATTGATCGAAGCACGTCTCATTCTAAATGCGGATGTACACTCAAAACTCAATAATTTCCTTATTTTAAAATATCTCATAATTTTTAAAAGAACAAGGATTTATGCAAATTGTTACCTTCCCTCTATTCGAATGAATTAAGACGTGACATGCAGGTTACATCGGAAATGTCTACCACCTGTTATCTGGAATATTGTAAAAACTGACGTAATACTAACCGTATCTGCGTGAGACGATTGCATTTTCATGGAAATGTAGTTAAGTGTTTGACATGTTGATTTTATTTATGTGTTATTTTAAAAAAAAGGGGGGAAAATAGATTGACTACATTTATATGAAAAACGTCTGGATCTTTTTTTGCAAATATAAAACCAACCAATTTAAATTCAATTCTGTTTCAAATCTTTTAGTTAATGTTTTCGTGTCTAGAACTTTTGACTGGAGGTAAATCCCGTTGACTTTGAATTAACAATAAAGATAAAAAAAAGACCAGCAACGTTTTGCATGCTTCTTTTGAACGAAATAAAAAAGAAGACATTCAAAACACATTGAAATATTTTAAATGCTTTTTTCATATCCCCCGCAGACCATTACAGAATGGCGGTCGTGAAATCAGCATGAAATGAATTCTGTTTCCAAGTCTGAGTCCTTGAAAACGACATTTCTGACTTACCGTTATTTAGTCCGCTATTTACAATTGCCAACATTTCCTTGTTACTTTATCGGAAACATGCCTTTGGGATTTTCTCCGCTATGAAAGAGCCATAAAAGACTGCATTCCATTCTTTGTGTTTATGCATTAGAAGGGCTAAAATATTTCTAACGAGTCGTAAACCACGACAACGTTAATGATGTAGCAATGTATGAGGACTCTATAATGTAAATCCTGATATAGGCGATAAAAAGTTAGAAAACTAATGTCAAAGCGGTTTTTGCTAATCTTGATTTGTAATAACATATTTTTGCGGCAACAAAGCATGTGCGTAAATTTGTATGACTAATGAACAAATTCGTAAAATATAGCTGAGCCATTGTAAATGATCTAGCTCTCCGTGCTTTTGTGGAAAGTGCATTGATTTCATGCTGAAAATGTCAATGAACTACTTTTATTAGCTATAGAGAATTGTTTGGGAGAAATCCTGCCGAAACCTCAAGGTTTGAGTGCAGTAGAATAAGAGATTCAGAAAATATAATTCAATGTATGCGTATGTCTTAGAGGTGTATTATAACAATGGAACTTGTCGAACAGCTTTAATATGGATCATGACATTCTTAATAGATACAAATAGACCAATTTTACACAAGAAACACTTAAGGCCTGATTTTTTTCGTAAGCGATGATCGTGTGATATGATATGGATACGTAGGCAGACAAATTCCATAGCTATTTCACTGCTATTCTTAAATATGAATGAGAGAACGTACAGATATTTTCAAAACATGTGATAAGTGTATACAACAAGAATCACAGCTAGAATAGACAAATTTTGGAAATGTGTTACAGATAATGTAATATTCTTTGATAGATGTTGTGGAATGTTAGTATTGATTTTAAAAATGCAGGATAATGATATTTTTCTACAGCGCCTGTTCTCGATCACGATCACACCAGGACGTAAACAAGTTCTTGCTGCGATAAGATGTAAACTCTGTTCGATGCTCGTTAATACACTCGGTGGTGGCGATGTTTACTGACGACCCCACTTCCGCACAAATAGAGAGAATGCGCGTAAACATGGCAATTTCAAATAACTTCCCTGTCGTAGCATTTTGTTATTAGAATAAATTGGCTTTAGAACATTTTTTTTTTTAATTTTTTAACTTTTAAAAATATGTGCTGATTATAACGCTTATAAAAATTATTTTCTCATTATTTCTCTGTTTAGTTACTTATCTATTTTATATTTTTACCTATTTCAACTTGCACTATAGTATCATAACACCAAGTTCAACATTTTGTTTTCCATTTTGCGGAGGAGCTTTTGAAGTCCTGCCATAAATATTCAATGATTAAACATAAGGGTGTTTTATGCATATAGCAAACACGAATCTTTATAATTTCATACTTAAAATGTAGGTAGGTATATTTGGTATGTATATATGAATGTAGAAACACTTTACACACATCCACGTGGTATATGACTGTATATATTTCTTTCTAGAGAGTCCTATGAAGACACAGGGTTTGGATTTTTCAAGGTACAAAACGCCGACAATGGTGACCTCGAAGCGACGCTCTTTTTCGACCTTACGAGCAGTAGTACTCTGGACCTAACCTTTATGCTAAATTCATAGCTGTCGATGAGTGTTAATTAAATCAAATGCTATCGTCCTGGAGGATTTGATTCCTAGCAAACAAGTCGGTATTCGGGGGCAAACAATATTACGGTCGATAACGCATCAAGGAATGTCGCTTTAGGCATCAATGTGTCCCAGGTGTAAATAAATCCCCACTGGAAGTGGTAGTCTGTTAAACATACACATGACCATAATGAACTAGTGTTTTAGTTACATATACGACTCATCCGATCGTTCGACTCAATTGCGTCTGTATGACCTCATTTTTGGAGTGGCAACGACTAATTTAGAGCATGTTCTAGCTAACATGCTCTTCTAATGTACCTTTCATATCGACATTCTACCCTCACATGTTTAGTTTGGGAATATAAAAATCGGAAATTCTTCATCGGGTATACAAACTTTACAAATATAAACGTATTTGTATGCATTTATCAATATCCGTTTCAATTACTTCAAAAACATTAATTTTCGGGAGGATTTATTTTCGTTGATTTCATTTGTACGTTTAATCAATCCATATATTTCATTTGTCAACGAAGTGATAACATTAATATAACTAGATCTATTGAGCAGCTCTATTTATCTATGAAATCAAGTGTTCACGAAAAAGCAGTAATTTTTAAAAAGCACAAAAGTTCAAACCCGCGAAAATTTATTATTTCATGTTTATATGAAAAAGCATACACCATTGATATGAATGGTTAGATCCTTATCAAAATAGACCGAAGTAACATTTTAATATGCCGTGTTTGTAAATAATGCATGGTTATATCATGGCCGTTTGATCTGATAACCATTTGAAGGTAATGTTCCATTTATACTTATCAAGGGAGGTTCATGTCACTGATCACTCCTTCCTGTAAAGTCTAGCGTCGACGTTTAAGATTTTATCAGTGATATATAAAGCTTTTAACAAATATGGTCTATTTTTACAGCAAACAAACAACTGCTTTCTCTGTACGTTGTATTTTCATTATATCTATATATATTTAGTTCTGTACTCCAAAATAGCAAAACAGACATCTCATAAGTGTGAAATTTGTCTGGATATTTGAGAGTATGCAGTTTCTTCGGAACAATGGAAATATTGAGGAGCGCAGATATTAAGTGTAGTAAGTATAGCAAGAAATGACTTAGTATAAGGTTCGTTCAGAGTACACTTTCATACAATACTTTTACGTGTTTTATGTACGGAATTAACTTCGTAAACATTTAAAATGTGGTTATAGACACTGCATTTCATCCAGATAATGTTGTCTACATTACCTAAAAGGTAATGACATCATTGCTATGCTTTTCAAATATTCGATTTCGTACATTTACATAAGAACCTATTTCATTTCCACTGATTCCTCCATAAATTGACCTTTTTTCAGTTTTTCACTAATTGTTTACATAACGTAGTATTTCCTGCTGTGCATTTTTGTACATGGAAACCTCCATGGACAAACGCAGACAGGCTTCAATTATAAATAGTTATTTGAACAGAACCAGAAACACCAGAAATGTGCACGTTCTGACAATACAGAATCTCATTATCTATAAGGATTCTCCAATGTTTTTTTCCGGTAGTTCCAATAAACCCGATTTCTGCGTGTCCATTTCCATAAAACCAAATTGTTCGTCTTGTCGCATCGTATAACAATCTTGATGGGAAATTCCTTTTCAAATAAGGATCTGAGAATTTCTGGCGAAGATATTGTACCTGTTTTATTTGAAACAGAATAATACTTGTTTCTAATTCCTGTCAGACTTGTGCCAATGAATGTTACAGATTAATTAAACTTGTAAAGCATGTAGAATCATCGCAAGAGTACGCTGCACTTTTCAGTCTGCTAATGAGTAATCTCCTGAAACAATTCTCTCGGAATTTAATTGCAGTCTGTACGTAGAGCTAACGATGTCTCGGTGCAAACAAAGATGTATAGATAGTGCTTTAGTAATTAACTACGTGTCTTACTTTTTATACAGCATGCTGTTTTACCGTTTATATTTTCGTACATGTAAACGAAGGCCATCCTCCCATCAGTCAAACTTAATTATTATTGTATATAATAATGCAGATGACGTAAACTCAATAGAAACAGAATTAAAGTCGAAGTTTTGAATAAGATAAACATATCATGGTTTGAATTGACAAGGAAATAGAATTTTGATAAAAATGTTTTTGTGACAGTTTTAGGATTATGGTTTGGGTTTGTACACTTGCTTATTTTACATGTATGTCTGATAAATTTACGGAATTTGTTTAGCGAATATTGCAAATCCTTCCAATTTCGTATCAACTGTCAGTTATTTCACGTTATATCATATGCGTACATCCCTATATCAGCTATAACGTATGTACTGTAAACATAAGCTACTAGCTATTTTACAAGTAAAGGATAGATCGTACCAAAGGCCTTACTCACGAAGGAATCCAAACGTCTAATACATGTACATGGGGAAACCACAAGTTTATGCCAATGACCCCATACCTTTTCACATCCGATCGTAGAATCGAACTCAGGTCTTTAGGTGAAAGGCAAGAGCGTAGTCATGGCGCTCAAAAACCATGACGTGTTCTCAGATATTCTGGTAGACTCTATCAATACCCTTATTTATTAGTAAGTAGCTTGTCTGAATTAGCAAAGTAAACAAGTAAGCATTGAAAAAGTATCGGAAACAAGCTTGGTGCTTTAATACAGTACGATATTGTATTATTTTATTAATGATAATAGTTTTAAACACGCATTAATGTCTTCAGATATGATACACAATGAAAATAACGGGATGTATGAGCATGTTCGTAGACATTTGTATAACACACAGTCCTAGAATGGAGCTCTGTTGTATACTCCCGTCTACTGATCAAAGTACAACCATCAATGACGAATTCCGTCCAGACATAATCTATATATATGTTTGTGAATTGGATGCCACAGAGGAACCGTGTCAAATTCTTTCATGAAATCATGTAAGAATACATTGATTTGGCCTCCTCTATCTTCCACATCAACTGAAAAGTTCAGATGGAAGTACAAATGGATTTTCGCGCGTTGGATATATTCGTCTCCTGTTTGTTGTTCTGTGAGGTAAAAACCAATTACTACTAGAGGACCCATCTCTAAGCATTGTTCAGAACTGTAAGTTATTGTGGAAAAAGCCAAATCTAGTAACCTTGGAGTGTCTTATCTCGAAATTGGTCAATAAAGTACCAAACAGAGACCCTGTAAACTTTATATTTCTTATTCAAATGAGAGCAGCGGTTTATCATAACAGCTTTAATTACAAACGAATGAAATGTCAAACACCTTAACAATAAAAAAGAATATTTTTGAACGCAAGAATGTTGTATTTGAAAGCAGAAACTTAACATTTTAATAATTCATAAGTTTTGATATTTTCCCCCTATTCTTATTTTGTTTACAGTGTTATGTTCAGTTCCTTGACCTCAGTTTCATCAGTCGATGGACTAAACTTGATACACTAATGGCACTAAAAGAAACTCAAATGGGTTTCTCAAATAAGCAGATGAAGAATAACAAAATTCAATTTCAATTAGTTTTGTATTTCAATGCAACTAATTGGTATATGAAGATACATATTTCAAGTCGTACGTAATTAAGCTTGAAGCTGCTTTTTAAACAGATATTCTCAGATGATAATTTCAATAGCACACCAAAGACAAGAGTACACATAGATTAATTTCTTAGGATGAGTAGTATTGAGTTGCTATGCCAACTATATTAATAGAATTTGAGTTCTTCGTTCTTGCAATTACTATCAATAATCAAAATATGAAGAATGCCAAGCATATACATAATATGCCTTCACTATTATCTGTCATATTGAATTTATTTTGCATATGTCCTTGTGTTTTCATCTGTTGTTTTCTTTCTTGTTTTCTAATTTTCTAGTAGACTCTCTAATTACGTTATGGTTTGTTTATCAGTTAAGTCATCACGTTATTACGTCATAGGTTGACATGTTATCAAAGGAGAGAGTATAGAAAAAATATAAATAGATTAGAGAGGAGTAATAAGGGAGAAAATAACTATCACAATAAAGGTAAAAATTCTATTTACGCTTCTTAAAAGTATCCAGAAATTTAATTTTGGTTTGACAAGTATCATTATCTAGAAAGAAAACAAAGTATCCAATTGTCACAGGATACGCAAGCAATTGTTTTTCAATAAAAAGTTGAGAGAAGGAATTGTTAGTAATATGTCAAGGTCACCATGTTTCCCTGAAAATTTTATCTGAACACGAGGTGTACATTCAAGCAAAATAAGGTCCGAAAAAGGGAAGTGACAAAGAATCAAAGATATCGTAAATTTCCTTTCATTATGCAACAAAGACAAAGCCAATTTTTGCCTACTTTCCTTTCTCTTTCACATTGACCAGTATGGGAGATTTTAATCATTAATACGTGCTCAGAGCTTTGTATCCTTGTGAACTATAGAAACGCCGTTTCACAGGACACATTTAAAGAGGACTGTAATAGGCATTGTCTTTCAGATCTAATTATATCAACATCGCCAAAAGAAAGGAGACGAAGGTCAAAATGTTCAAGGTCAAAGTTTATTTGTACGAAACCATATCGACTTTGGTCTAGCTAGACGTATTATTCTTTAGCATTCTCCTAATTGTTCGTGATGGTAACAATATGTTAGTATCCATTGTATCAGGAAGTACGAAAAATTATATAAATGCTACATGTGCACGTAGCTAAGCACAACATTTTTTCATAAATTAATATTAAATATTGATATATACTGTGACTATATTTCTTTGAATTTCAAAATTCTATCGGATTTTTCACTTTATATTGCCCTTTCTGGACTGAAAAACATTCACCACAGCTTGTCCAATTAAATATATGTGCAGGTAGTCACAATGAGTAACTGCACTTGGTGCAATTAACACTGAATTTATATAAAAAAAAACATGTTATATGTTAAATAAACAAAAAAACAAAAAAGGACGAAACATAATTCACATGAAGATCCGTGAAAAGTACAATTAGAATAAAAAGACCAGGCCCCACTTGTATAAAACATCTCAACTTGAGATTTCCTCAAGCCCAGATTTTCCTCGGCTAATATCTCCTTGAAAATATCTTGTATGAAAATTCCTCAAGAAATTTCAGGATATCCTAGCCGATGCCTTCCTCCTGTTCCTTGGGAAAATTTTATACAAGCCGTTTTTGAGGCGATATCAGCTGAGGAAAATCTCGATTGAGGAGATCTCAAGTTCAGATGTTTTATACAAGTGGGGCCAGGTGTTCCAAAGTACAAAGTGTTATCGTATTTTTAGATGATTGTCAATTCATTCGCCATGTACAGACGCATCTATTTTCTAAGCAAATGTCAACCTCTACATTCTTCGTATAAACCTTGTAGTATTGAATGTAACGTAAGTTCATACAGTAAAACGAGGTGTCCCGAATGTCAATGTCAAGCAAATCAGAGAAGTACGTGTAACCTGAATTTTAAAGATTCATGCGTTCCTCAATTTAGAGACGAGAATCGGCATCGCTAAAACAATTAAAAATTATTAGAAAGATGTGCAGTTTCTGCAATCCGTTAAAATGTGCTACGATTTAAAGTACCTTGAACATCGATCTTACTGTTATCATATTTCCCCCGAAGTATCCATAATCAAAATGAAATAAATTTAGACACGTTTAAAACGTAGAATCATGGAATAGGGGTTTTCATTGCATAATGACATATTAAATGGTTATATTCTTCGTGCACAGCTTGACAGAAACGCCATCAGAATATATGTAATTATCTTTATATCATTTATTTCCATGAATCTCGATATAATAGAAATGGTGGTTAAGAAATGTAAGCCTCCAGAATCAGTGCATAAAGATAGCAAGGGATGTCATTTATGAACTAGTATGCTCACAACTTTCTAGAATGACTGGAATTTCCTCTGATGATATAACACCTTGGCATTATGCAAATTGTTATGGGCAACAAACTACATGCTCTTAATGCGACATCGTACAAATTTTATCGTCAAATAGCGTTGTTAGTTTCTGACAAGTCTATTAAAGTGACAATAAAGCAAGCGTGTGTCGTAAATCTGTTGATAATAGCCATTGATTATCAGCTTTCTGATTTTATACGATATTTTACTTCAAGGACAAAGTTATTATTGATTAACCTAATTCTTATTATTTTCAACTTTAAACTGAAAACCATGTTTTGATTCTACTATAATTGATCAAACAGGAGACACATTCGTATTTAATAAAGGATTGCCCCCTGAAAAGAATAAACAAACATCTTAACATCATAACAGGTTGGCAAAATTTCAGTCGATCAAAACCGTTCAAATTGATAGTCCACTTTAAAAAATAGAAAATCTATAATAAATGAATAAAAAAAACTCGTGTGCTCGTGAAAATAATTGTATAAAGCGATACAAGTGAATCGCATCTGTTAATCCAGAATGTTAAATCGTAATAATACATTCTTTCTTACCCACATGTATTTCACGAAACATCATAAACAGGAAATATTTTGATAGTTGTGTCTCGTAGAATGCATAAAAAACATTTCGCCTTCTGTAGGTAAAAGATACCAATGTTATTTCAACCATGTCGGAAGCCAGTAGGTTAATGCGCGTGTTTAAGCCAGTAGTTTAATTGATAAAACGATGTGAAACTTGTTCGTTTATAATAAAACATGGATTATGATATCATGTCCAGGTCAATACGTCCATGCTTGAACGGATCTAAAATACTCAGCACTGAGGTTAACATTAAAGTATGTTGACCAAAAGATTTCATAACATCCAGGGTTTGGAAATGTCAGATTTATTTGTCCAAATAGTTTTATCTCTTTACTTGTTTCGTTAGATATTTTGACACAGATTTTGTATTTGTGTACAAACTCTCGTGGTTTTTTTCTGTTTTGTTATCTATTTACAAACTCTCGTAGTTTTTAATGTTGTGTTGTTATTTGTGTACAAACGCGTAGTTTTTAATGTTTTGTTATTATTTGTGTAAAAACTCTCGTAGTTTTTAATGTTTTGTTGTCATTTGTGTATAAACCCTCGAAGTTTTTAATGTTTTGTTATTATTTGTGTATAAACTCTTGAAGTTTTATTTTCTGTTAATTGTCAAATTTGTTAAATTGCAAAAGTTCAGAGTATAAAACTAAAGACTTGCAGATTGAGTTTTTGGAAGAAGACGCCAGAATTGTGTTCAGTGGATATGAAGTTGAACATGTAGTTTTGAACATCCTAAACCAAAACAAAACATAAAAAACAAGGATCAAACAAGACAAGAAAATGAACATAATTAAGCCAAAACTTCCTTTCAATGTCAGCATATTACAGCTGACCCACATCACCCACCAATGAGTGTTCGGATGATTCAGTGAACACTGACTGTTCGCTTCAAAAAACTGGTGTCATAAATCCTTAAGCAAAAATTATGCAAGTAACGAATGACTCTGAAATATTTCGCAGCATATCAAATCGTCATACCACGGAGATCGCAATCATGATTGACTATGATTTGTCCCGGGTCAAATCTGGTATAATCTACTTTTAAGAATCACCACTTAAGAAAGTTCCAGCGCAGACCTTCCGACATCCCCGATGGCAATCAATACCGGCCGAGGATATACGAACTAGACACCGTGACATTATTCATTACAACTTTTTCATCGTGTGTTTCTAGATCATGTGACCTAATCTTGGATCATAGGAGACACGTCTTTCTGAGTGTTACATTTATTCAAAGTAGATTTCATCACACTAGTCATCTTCGCATCACAACTTTTTTCTTCAAGTTTTACCTTTTTATCTGTCATTTTTGACACACATCCATCTTTTTCAATCTTCCATTTGTCAAAAAGGTGACAAAACATGGCATTTAGGAGAAGAAAAAACAAACATTCCTAGAGTCACAAATTCACATCAGATGAAGGCTAATATAAAGTGATAGCAACGATATCTAGTAATTTCATTTATACAGATTTGTGTGACATATTCTGTGATATAAAATTGACAAGTACTTTACCGAATATGACTTTCAGAACTACTTTCACAATTTATTTTAAAAATTCATAATAAATAAAAGATACAATGACAATCACAAATGGGGATTTCCTATATTTTTCCAGATTCGAACCTGTTACCTCGGCTGATTATCTTGAAAGACTATCTGTAAACTAGGTCACCATTTATCCAATAACACGCCTCTGCCTACTTCAAGAGTACATAAATTCGGAAATAGCAGTAACTATATCGCTGGTGATAAGCAAAATACCGGGTTGTTTATACTCCGTTCACAGCTCCGGAAATAGATAAAACCGCGAATGGCCATCAATTTTACTCCGTACATTGGGAAGGTCGAACAAAGGTTGTTTTTGCAGTTACTAATAGACTAGGTCTATTTTATGACGAATTTCTTGCAGAAGCTTGTAAATTGGGTACCAGTACAATCTTTTAGATCACCAAGACTTGGAAAACATCTGGGTGATCACAACGCTTGTTATGAAAAGATTATGGATTACGTCTAGCCATGAGGAGTGCAATCATTCAACGGAGGCAGAATAACCGCCATAATGCGATTTCAAACTTGACTTCTCTTCAGCATTCGCAAGCAATCAATGTAACGGTTTTATACTAGCTTCGCCTTCTACTTGGTCCATCTTGTGAGTGGTATTGTGCTGACCATGTTCGAGACAAGGGGCCAAGTCTGGTTCATCTACGCGAGAAAAAAAGTCAATTTCTATAGAAACAATTCACGCTCGCCCGAAATAAAGCTGTCATCCTAAAATCAATAGAAATCAAAGCAATGTCAAAGCTCTCATCAAAACTCAATTTAGACTAAATACCACCAAGGTTTTGTTTGCATGAACTTGAACAAATATTTTCGTTGAATGTCGTTTTGACCTAATTTCAGTCCTAGGGTATGGTTGCCCATGCTCAGCAGTTGTATGGTATAAAATAAAAGATACCAGCCAATTATTTCCTTTCTGTCAATTTGTATAAATAAATGGTTTAGTGACGGTAAAACTCACGAACGTGATGAGAATAAGGTTGTGCGTATTACCTACATTTTGTATCGAACCCCACAAAGAGCTGACCACTGTCCACTATCAATGTTTACCAGATCTTACAATTACTGTAATAATGTTTCTTGTATCAATATATATCTCGCTACCACCTACCTCGCTTTGGCTCCATGATGCATCGACCGAGACCGGTCTATTTGGTTTTCTTAATTGAGACATCCTTATTTGTATATATGAAATATCTTTACGTATTTCATCAAATGACATCGCCAGCAGAAATATTGAGAATCAAGAAGGAAGGAATCATAAGATTATTGGCGGCATAGGTTTTTGTATATCAGCCAGTTTTGATACATGCCGTTGCAACGCGTAAGACGAAGATTTGAATAATCAATCTTTAGAGCCAGACGTTTTTGTATTTTTAATATTCACCACTTATTGTGAAAAAACATTTTAAAAGGGATGTATAAGACATGTAAATACTTCATACCTCGGCTCCCTTAATAAATAGAGTCATGCACTTTTCAATGCTTTCTTGATTGAAAACTAGGTTATTTTTGGATTATAAAATTGTCTTTAATTTTTTTTTTTTTTTCGCAATAAACAAAAATCTATATTTTCAATATATTAAGTAAATAATATAGCTTTTGTGTTACCAATTTTCCCAAAATATGATGTAGTGATATTTCCAAGAATTCGTTATGTCATGGTTTGATTAACGAACACCAGAAGTAGAACCATTCAGAGAACTGACCATTGCCAGGATATATGCCATTTGCAGTAGATCAAATTGATTTCTGATACTTCACTCTCAGTTCCGTCATCTTCAAGAATGATTTACGAGAGTTATATCCTAGAGCTCTTTGGAACTGTTTGACATGCTACGCACTAACACTCGACCCCAAGTCAGAATCCCTGATGCATTTTTAAGTAGAGTGTAATTAACTACCATGATAGAAATACATATATATATATTTGAGAACTCATCCATGTTGAGTTGTAGATTCCAGTATTTTGGCAGTACGTGAAAGAGGGAATAATTACGCTAGCAAATCGGAGAGTGACGTTTTGATTGGCGTATATTGTCGCTATTATAGAATGTATTAATTGTACATGCGGATCATGCTGAAGGCTTGATGAACGGGCTGAATAGCTGGCAATACTTGTGTCAGTTTTGTTATGGTGTGGAAGAAGGAGCGAAGCGGTGAAGACGCGCAGGGGGTTAATGGACAAATTATGTCTCAATTGGTACAAAAAAGTGTTTTATTTTTGCAATGAATCCGTTCGCGTTACATTCTCTGGGGATTGAAATTCATAACAGTTAAATGTTCCTTGTGTGCATTACAATAAATTTTATCTACTTTACAAAGAACAGCGAAACAAGTTATCGACTCGGATAAAAGCGTAGTGGGGGGTCTGCAGAAAAATCAGAGACAGGTCTGAGAAGAACGCCATGTAGGAAGGACATTTGAGAGATCCATGGCCACGACATGCAAAGTACACTAGTATCGTCTAAATCATGACGGTTATCCCAGCCACCGTCATGTATTGCCAGTTTCACGGCTGTTTGATTTCGGGGCGATTGACTTTCTCCAAATGATTTATTTCCCTGTACTGTAATCGTTGTGTGTCATCCTTGCCTCCATTCGCGACGATTAACTTTCGCGAATGTATTTGATCAATAAAATTGCAAACGAAAGACATTTGTTATGTAGTATGCTACTTCCCTGGTAAATATGTCAGTTTTTAGACTGTTCCTTTATCAATAGTAAAGTAATTAGTGAACAATTTTAACAACATTAACTTCAAAAAGGTTTTCGCAAGAAATCAAAAAAATACTATATAGAATACATGCGTGAAATATCTTTATTAATGTATTTCCAAATTGAACACGCTTTTAGTCTATTTTTCCTTTTATGCTATCAACAAACGCTGACAACGTTTCCATCCTGGTTCAGAATTCCTCTTAACAAAGCACATAGCTTGTTAATCTTTCTCATTACTAACATCAACAACGAGAACACGTGAAGATCCGTAATTATAAAACTGATAGAAATATCAAGCACACCAAGACAGGATCCTAAACACGTTACATTGATTTTCTGTATATGTCGCGTATGAGTGCATCTCTGCATGCAACCTCTAAGGAGTTCGAATTTAGTTAGCAATCATTAGTCTTTTTAAGATAATCTGTAATTCTGTATAAGGTATAAGGAATTCCATCTACCACAATTGATCTGATATGCAAGACTAAATTTTAAATTATCTAATTTTCTATTTCAGGAACAGCCTTTTAGTATGCATTAATAGTGCAATTAATATTACTTATAATATTTGCGTCTAAATTACTTTGAAATGCGAAACTGCGGCTTCAATTAAGGTAAGGTGCCAATTAAAGGTGAAAGAAAAACATCGATGTGTACTTCTGTTTATGTCATATTGGTTTCAGTAAGAGTCGAGATGCCATGGGTACTACAGAATACAAAGTTTGGTTCCATCGAAAGTAAGGCTTACTTTTGTTTTCATTTGCGATTGCAACTTCCGGAATCAAGGAAAATATTGAATCCATTTATCAAAATTCATAGCGTTACAGAAAACACATCCTGCTTTCAACTTGTATACTATTTCAGCTTTGAAAAAGGATAAGATTGTTGTAGTTCTATTGGAAAACGTAAAGATATATAATTCAGATTTATATTGCAAGAGACACATTAAACGGATATATCCTGCTTCGGGAAAATTTCGGTATGAAATATTTGTCTGCCAACGGCATTGAAATGTTGCAAAAATATTTCAGACGTTATGAATAAACTATTATGACTACTTCCATATTCCATGTGTAAAGAATATGGAAGACATCATAGTTTTTCATCAGATGATGATGTAGCGAGATATCATTACAGGTCGGTTGTGTTTCCTTAACAATGGTTTCTTATTTCAGTCCCCGAGGTTTGCCGTAACCTAAATGCCACGTAATATTTCATTCGAATGGTAGCATGGTTCAGAATATACACATGTACCGGACGCTGTTCCTATATCACCAGATATTTATTACGGAACAAGTGCTCCTCCCCAAATACATTTTGACTTCTCTTTCGACAATTTGAATTTTCCTCAGTTGCCTCATACGCTTCAAACTCTAGGCCCTTAGCATTACTGACGAAACAGCTATGTAATGAAGTTCAATGTTTGGCTATACTCTAACAATAAAGTTATATTTAAGGTGTTATTCACATGTGTGTCTTTTATACATATAGGATTAGGACGATGTTTATATTATCCGTAACAAGTCATTCCTTTAGTTGTGATATTAAGCGTAAATGTGATGTTCTGTAATATTTTTCTTGATGATGGACGTCATTTCACTATATCGGAAGACATTTTATGTAATATGCCCTTTATGCATTAGACATTCAAGAAATCAACATGTGTTGACCTTTAAGGCATTTGCTGTTTTATTTGATTGTTTTTCATTGATTGTTTGATTTTCATAGAATATTGATTGACAAACCTAACTTGTCATATGACACATAATACTTTACATATGACAAAATCAGACTGCTGAACTTTGTATATGACATAATGATACTACTAGATCACATGAGACGTTAGAACAGGTTTCACAATGTGCTCGAGTTTTATTCCTATGGAGGAAACAGACACAATGGTTACATGGAATCGAACCCAAACCCTCAGCTATATTGCTTCCTACCGTAACACTGGATCAGTTTTGACCGGAACAGATTTATGATGAAATTTCATTCAACATTTGGCTCTACTGAATCGAATTCTAAATTTGCACAGAAAAGTATATGTATATTTGAAATCACAAGATGAAAATAACGGAATTCATAAAATTATGGGGCTACCACACCTTCCTATCTAAATTCTAACATTTCTTTCGATCAACTCGGTTTTCCCTTGTCGCCTTATATGTTTCAAAACGAGTTCTAGAGGGACGAAACAGCTGTATGATGCAGTTCAATTCATTATTTCGCTCAGCTCTGTCTAACATCGTATTTGTATTAAAACATGCTAATTACTTGCGTACTTTTTGTTTTGTTTTTTCAACATTCGCCTTCCTGTTTGACAAAGCGACAAACACTGATAATGAAATGCATGCACATTTTTATAATGAAATTTCGTTTACTTTCAAAGTGTATAATGTGCAAAATTCACCAGTTACATTCATTTCTTTGATCATTTTGTCTTTTTTATATATTTGTTTTCGCTGAAGACACAACAAACAAATTGTCGTTGGATTTTCATTTTCATAGATCCTAGCATTTTGAACCAATATCAAATTTAGAGTTACTCCATGGACCGATATGATAATGATATGAAGTTCTGTGAATCTGTTGCATATTTTGCTTTTGAAAAAGAGATCATGGTGACAAGAATACAGTTCATTAATAGTTATCACATTGTGTAAAAAATAGAAGCAAAAACATATGAATAGATATCAAACTAGATTCTGATTCAAGGGGGATCACTCTTACACAAGTATCTATTTAAAAGTTGCAACGCAGCATGCATCCTTAAGATGGTATTACTATAATAATATGAGTATAAAAGGATCCCTGTTTTAAAGTTGATATTTCTTTATCGATACCAGAATCACTGTCTTATTTTAGATCTTTCGCATGGCGTCAGAATGTTATATGGTATAAAAGTTTTTGTTGTGTCAGCGAATTTTCGTTTACTTAATTTGGATGTTCGTGAGAGTATCATGATTGCGAATGTTGCTCGCATAAAGATGATTTAATCATTACAATTTGTTCGTAAATGTATCCCTTCTAATAATATCTTAGTAAAATGCTAACAATAGCCCGTTTTTTATTTGATAAATTATCGTGCCATTGATACGGATTGAGTAAAACCATGACAACCCTGTCAGAAACAAACTTGCGTTCCAAGAACCTATTTACGGCAACCTATAAATGTCCCAATCGCATTTTCCTTTCCATGAATCATCCTACATGTTATCTAAGCGTAAAGCATTGTCAGCTTTACGTACAGCGATAAAAATATGTATCCGCAGTTGTATGTCAAGCAAATATACGTCCGTAAGTAAATCACTGTGTTTAGTTTCCTGTGAGAATATTCCCCAGACTACTGCGTGCTTGGTTTGAGATACCACGGCTCCAAATGTGTGATTAAAAACCTTATGGTATAAAAACACTTTGCTGAATGATTTTTATGAACGAAAGGCGACCATCTGTAGTGCTGGCAATAGCATTTTTTCGAAAGCACAGATTTTCCCCTTATGTCAGACAAATTCAAAGCAATACCTGCAAACAGAAAATAAAAATGGATAAACCCAATGTTTTCACCTTTTGCCTCCCGTTGAAGTCTTGAAATTATCTCTTAATGTTTCTTAAATATTGAGATTTTTTTAAATCAGTATTTATCCTTACCTTTAATATATAATTTCAAACCTCCAACATAATCTGATTTTTTCTTTTGAACATTTTATAGAATAACACACAAGTGGTTTTCATGATTCACTCAGATGAAATACAGATATATGAAATATGTTCAGAACTTGTAAACCGGAAAAAACCCAAGAAAAAACAACAACAAAATACCAACATGCCAACATCATAATCTATACTCAAAGTCAACAAAACCCAAGCAAAATATGAACAACAGAAACTCTTGAAAAAGTACAAGGAGAATAAGATTGTTCCGGAAGAGTAGGCGCCTTCTGCTTCAACAACGGTATCCGCCATATAAACCTTTGGTCAATCCAAATAAATTATGTCACGTTCTCAAGTGAGATCAAATTAGCTAATTATGAAGGTTGGTTTTTCGCAACATATACGTTTATCACTAAGAAAATTACCGAAGCTTTGTGGATAAAGACAATAAGTTACATGTAAACAATAAACCAAATCTCGCTACACTGCACGGTTTTCTTTGTATTGTAAGGAAACGCCTTTGGGAATAGTGGGTCTTATTCCCGTTACTTAATGTAGATGATATTAATATAATCTAGTCTTTTGTTGATACTTCCCCTAATATCTTTAAGTTTTAGTTTAAACAAGTACATTGGATTTAGTATTCTCAACTGATTTTTAAATAATTGATTATTGAAATATAACGATATAAATTTAAGTCTTCCGGTTAGCATAGCGGCGAAGAAATTAAGACGTATTTTGCTGTATCCCGGTATTAATATTATAATGTTTATTTGGGTTCCTTATAAATACGTTCAAGACTAAAAATGAATGAAAAGACAAAACACAAGAGCAAAATAGTATCAAGCTGAAGCTGATGGATAATTGAAATTGATGTGTACAGGATGAAAAGCTGACAATGCGAGGCCCCTAGTTATTCCAGACACCTTGCACACCTTTGCCGTGTTGAGACCTGTCGAGATCACAGATAATACCACACCCGTTGTAGTATATTAAATATTCAAAGGTCTACCTTAGACCAAACCATTATTGATGATTTTCTGACTAAAATAAGTGATACCTACGTCATTAACTATTTTTTACAGCTTACTATTTCACAATAGCATTTCATGCTCTTTATTAATTCATTTTCGGTATATTTTTACCAGATTTCTTTTTAATGTTTTTACTGGGTGTAAACATTTTCGCGAGATAAAGTTGTGAATGCACCGCTACACGTACGAAGCTTTCATGAACTGAAAGGAACAAAAGTAAGACCACAGGCATTTTTTACATAATTTTAAAGAGGAAAGGCAAAGGAACCGTCACACAACGGTTCTAGAAAGCCGTTGTAACCAAGACAATAAATGCAAGTCACCTTGTTGTATTTTGACGTCATGATGCTCTTGCTATATATATTTCATGCTTATGCTGTTCCGATAAATGAATTTACTCCGTCGTATAAGATAAGGATTTTGCTAAATATAACTGGATATCTAATTATCAGTATTGCCCAAAAATTAATTGCAATGTAAATTTAAATTGATCACGTGTTTTCTGAATGTAATTATAGTCGATGTGATTGCAAGATGTTCTTTTCGCAAACCGTCAATAAATCGCTCACAGTTTTCGTGGTGTTTTTAAGTAGGTCTGTTATACCACCTATAATTACATTCACAAAACACTTTATTGCTTAATTAACTATTTTCCCTTTAATTGTAAATTTCTGAAATGTATTGCCTTCCAGAAAACTTCGAAAAGACCTTGTTTAAAAATAGAAATCCGGAACTGTTCATTTGGCCTAACATTCAAACGAGAGTCCAGCTATCAATAACGCTTAATGAGGCTATTCAATAGCAATTACTATTGTGTG
The DNA here is from genome assembly GCF_031769215.1 of Ylistrum balloti. Lineage (NCBI taxonomy): Eukaryota > Metazoa > Mollusca > Bivalvia > Pectinida > Pectinidae > Ylistrum > Ylistrum balloti. The sequence continues at coordinate 3,597,158 of NW_026782299.1, forward strand.
TCCACCGAGATAGCACACTGAGACCGGCTGGCATGGAGAGCTCAATTTTGATTAATATCGCAAATCGTTCACTGGTAAAAATTTACTACGTGCTTTGAAGACCCTTAATTTCTTCACTAGAACATAATTGTGAAGAATTGCTCCAGACCTTGGCTCACTTAACCCCGGCGAGAATTGCTACGGTTTTGATCTAAACTTGCGTACAGGAAACGATATTGCAGGCTAGCATGATAAAATAACAGGCGCAAAGATTGGTGACTCATAAACAGTGTCTTTTTAAGGCAGATTTAATATTGGAAATACCTCAAAGTAACGTTCTATACAGAGATTTCATTCGTCTGTTAAATAATACATACAAGCTGATGTCCTTGTGCCAATATATAATGGCTTGCAATATAATTGCAAGACAATTTTGCTTGAACGTTAGTTAACTCAAGGTAAGCGTAGAATCGGTTGTTTACGAGACATGCATGTGGTCTGTTCTGTGTGGCAAAGACAAGCTAGTCATTTCACCAAGATTTACCAAAGGTGCATAAGTGATAGCACCTTTTACTAAAAATTTAGAATTTGACAAAGTAGAGCCAAACATTGTATTTAACTGTAATAATCAGCTGTTTCATCCAACTGGAGTTGTCAGTAACGCTAAGGCCAAAACTTTTTGAAACCTAGAAGGCAAACGATAAATGTCACAATCATTAAAGTTTGTGTCATGTATGATACCATACGATCAGAAAACGCATTGGCTGAAATAACAATTTGGTATTCAGTACAGCTTATCTTTAAGGTCTGTTTGGTAGCTTTCAGCTAAATTCAACTGCATTGCGGATGGTTATTGTTTATTTTTGTACTCGTTGAAAGCTAAGCAATTGACTCAACAAGTAGCATACATGAGACATGGGGCCGATTACAAAGAGCGGATTGCAAATAAAGGTTAACTTGAATTTTAGTATAACTGCAGATTTTTATCCCGACAATTGGTATGAAGTGGATCATTTACCAAATAAAAATAAATAAATAAAAGTACATATATTTTGAATTCTGATTCTGATTAACGGCAACATTAATTAGTATTAAAAAAAACTTGAAGACACCTAATTCTCTTTACAAATGAAAAGTGATTTCCCCAACGATTCATATGCCTCCAGTAACTATTTTTGTTTCTATTTTTAAATTACAACTTGTAACGTCTCATTCCATTGAAGTCTTTGATTCTAGGCGTTGTAAAGTGAAGATTCAAACTCCTGACAAACATGATTAACCAAGACCAAAGCGGAAAACAGTTATAAATCGCTGATCCACTTTACAGCAAATTACTTCAATTTCACCATGCCATCCTTCATGTAAAAACAGGAAAAAATGCTTTTGAAGACGGGACCATTATCAATATAAATGAATTTGAAAATATAGGTATTTATACCTTATATAGATATTAGGTAATTAACTCACGATTCCTCCACAGCTATCAGCATTATCAACAAAGCAAGAAAATATTCTATTAGTTTTCATGGTCAATTATTCATACACAAGGTATATGTTAATACTAGGACAGACATTTTCCTTGTTCAATATATCTTAGTTACACATGTTTTACCGTTAAAAGTACATAATGTAAATTATTAACAAAGGTCGCTACAGTGAGATGGTGAATCTCAGAGCCTCGTTTTAAAACAGGAAGAAACAGAAGTCATTAAACAGAATGAAAGTTCTTATAACACAACTAATGGAAGATTTGAGTTTGAGTTTTTAAATTTAACCTGTTTACCATCTTGTCGCTCTATCCTTAAACCAAAGTGTAGAAAGGATATGGTACAGCCGTGAAAGTTGGTCGATTCCTTACCATCGGTTACACAACGTACGTCAGTGCTAGTACACTCAACACTGGTCAGTGGTCTGATGAAGGTGACCGTGTAGTCATCGTCACATTCTAATCTTCTACTGGTTGTGTTGTAAGATGAAGGTGACCGTGTAGTCATCGTCACATTCTAATCTTCTACTGGTTGTGTTGTAAGATGAAGGCGACCGTGTAGTCATCGATACGTCACTCTAATCTTCTACTGGTTGTGTTATAAGATGAAGGAGACCGTGTAGTCATCGTCACACTCTAATCTTCTACTGGTTGTGTTATTAAAAGATGAAGGTGACCGTGTAGTCATCGTCACATTCTAATCTTCTACTGGTTGTGTTATTTAAAGATGAAGGTGACCGTGTAGTCATCGTCACACTCTAATCTTCTACTGGTTGTGTTATAAGATGAAGGTGACCGTGTAGTCATCGTCACACTCTAATCTTCTACTGGTTGTGTTATAAGATGAAGGTGACCGTGTAGTCATCGTCACACTCTAATCTTCAACTGGTTGTGTTATAAGATGAAGGTGACCGTGTAGTCATCGTCACACTCTAATCTTCAACTGGTTGTATTATAAGATGAAGGCGACCGTGTAGTCATCGTCACACTCTAATCTTCAACTGGTTGTGTTATAAGATGAAGGTGACCGTGTAGTCATTGTCACACTCTAATCTTCAACTGGTTGTGTTATAAGATGAAGGTGACCGTGTAGTCATCGTCACACTCTAATCTTCTACTGGTTGTGTTGTAAGATGAAGGTGACCGTGCAGTCATCGTCACACTCTAATCTTCTACTGGTTGTGTTATAAGATGAAGATGACCGTGCAGTCATCGTCACACTCTAATCTTATACTGGTTGTGTTATAAGATGAAGGTGACCGTGTAGTCATCGTCACACTCTAATCTTCTACTGGTTGTGTTATAAGATGAAGGTGACCGTGTAGTCATCGTCACACTCTAATCTTCTACTGGTTGTGTTATAAGATGAAGGTGACCGTGTAGTCATTGTCACACTCTAATCTTCTACTGGCTGTGTCATAAGATGAAGGTGACCGTGTAGTCATCGTCACACTCTAATCTTCTACTGGTTGTGTTATAAGATGAAGGTGACCGTGTAGTCATCGTCACACTCTAATCTTCTACTGGTTGTGTTATAAAGTGAAGGTGACCGTGTAGTCATCGTCACACTCTAATCTTCTACTGGTTGTGTTATAAAGTGAAGGTGACCGTGTAGTCATCGTCACACTCTAATCTTCTACTGGTTGTGTTATAAGATGAAGGTGACCGTGTAGTCATCGTCACACTCTAATCTTCTACTGGTTGTGTTATAAAGTGAAGGTGACCGTGTAGTCATCGTCACGCTCTAATCTTCTACTGGTTGTGTTATAAAGTGAAGGTGACCGTGTAGTCATCGTCACACTCTAATCTTCTACTGGTTGTGTTATAAGATGAAGGTGACCGTGTAGTCATCGTCACACTCTAATCTTCTACTGGTTGTGTTATAAGATGAAGGTGACCGTGTAGTCATCGTCACACTCTAATCTTTAACTGGTTGTGTTATAAGATGAAGGTGACCGTGTAGTCATTGTCACACTCTAATCTTCAACTGGTTGTGTTATAAGATGAAGGTGACCGTGTAGTCATCGTCACACTCTAATCTTCAACTGGTTGTGTTATAAGATGAAGGTGACCGTGTAGTCATCGTCACACTCTAATCTTCTACTGGTTGTGTTGTAAGATGAAGGTGATCGTGTAGTCATTGAAACGTAACACTCTAATCTTCTACTGGTTGTGTTATAAGATGAAGGCGACCGTGTAGTCATCGTCACATTCTAATCTTCTACTGGTTGTGTTATAAGATGAAGGTGACCGTGTAGTCATCGTCACACTCTAATCTTCTACTGGTTGTGTTATAAAGTGAAGGTGACCGTGTAGTCATTGTCACACTCTAATCGTCTTCTGGTTGTGTTAGAAGAACTTCTATGCTATTGACATTACACACCCGAAGACAATATTTTGAAAGAAATCGCTCACTCTTTTATAACACCTGTTTGTTATAATATTAACATTTTTGTGTGTTCTAGTGTTGATGTCCCTATTGTTATATTGTATCGCTGTTTGAATTTATGGTGATCTGTTTCTATATTTACAATCCCATGCTATATGAAACCAGGTTTTATTTCTCGGGAAATTACATTAAGATCGAACAGGGCACTGAAGTATATATGATGAATATGTATTCTTAGTTAGGAAAAGATATATTTAATTTAACAAGTTATATTATATGTTATGATTATAATGACTACATGTGTCACGTGACAGTTGATGTCGATTTAGACATCCAGGTCTATAAACTACATTGTTAACCTTAATCAAATTATTCCGGTTACTATTTTTTATGATATTTACTTTAAAATCTACTTTCAGTTGTAACAGACTACATTGTGCACGTGGAAGCATTCCAATTTAATTTCAGCAGTGCAGAGGCATCATTAAGCTGACGCTCCAGACCAGAAAGGTTTCAACTTTTCTGTGGTTAAAAATTTTGCAGCGTTGCAGGACTTAATACTTCACTGACAATTTACAATAATGTTCGGATACATTAACAGGCAGTAATTTAACCCACTGATTATCTCAATAACACCAACATACCACTGAGGTCTATTTACTCTAATAACATAGAATGGATGTTGATGTTGAATGTCACGACATCTACAAGCTATGGGAGGAATATAAAGGGTTCAAAAAATCGTCCGTAGAGACCTCAAAGCATCTGTTTTCAAATCAAATCACTGGCATGACCTTTTGTAAATTTAATAAAACCACTCAGTATGTATTTTATGGACTTATTTAAATCTCAGATTATCGAATCTATCATGGACGATGTCAGTACAATAAATTTCTCTGACACGAGACTGATTGATTTATTAGCAACTTTTTTTAAAATTGAAAACCAGTCGAATATAAGAGCACATACCTGGTTTGTGCATCAATATATCAACTTGATTTAGTTTTCCTTTATCTTATATTATAGCTAAGTATCTTTGTATCTGTATTTACAATGGTTTAATTTTGTCATGGCATGAGGTACAGGATGTCAGCACTATGATGTGAGGTACAGGATGTCAGCACTATGATGTGAGGTACAGGATGTCATTACTATGACGTGAGGTATAGGATGTCAGTACTATGATGTGAGGTACAGGATGTCAGCACTATGACGTGAGATACAGGATGTTAGTACTATGATGTGAGGTACAGAATGTCAGTACTATGATGCGAGATACAGGGTGTCAGTACTATGACGTGAGATACAGGATGTCAGTACTATGACGTGAGGTATAGGATGTCAGTACTATGATGTGAGGTACAGGATGTCAGCACTATGACGTGAGATACAGGATGTCAGTACTATGATGTGAGGTACAGGATGTCAGTACTATGATGTGAGGTACAGGATGTCAGTACTATGATGTGAGATACAGGATGTCAGTACTATGACGTGAGGTATAGGATGTCAGTACTATGATGTAAGGTACAGGATGTCAGTACTATGATGTGAGATACAGGGTGTCAGTACTATGATGTGAGATACAGGATGTCAGTACTATGACGTGAGGTATAGGATGTCAGTACTATGATGTAAGGTACAGGATGTCAGTACTATGATGTGAGATACAGGGTGTCAGTACTATGACGTGAGATACAGGATGTCAGTACTATGATGTGAGGTACAGGATGTCAGCACTATGACGTGAGAAACAGGATGTCAGTACTATGACGTGAGGTACAGGATGTCAGTACTATGATGTGAGATACAGGGTGTCAGTACTATGACGTGAGGTATAGGATGTCAGTACTATGACGTGATCTACAGGATGTCAGTACTATGATGTGAGATACAGGATTTCAGTACTATGAAGTGAGGTACAGGATGTCAGTACTATGATGTGAGGTACAGGATGTCAGCACTATGACGTGAGATACAGGATGTCAGTACTATGATGTGAGATACAGGATGTCAGTACTATGACGTGAGGTACAGGATGTCAGCACTATGACGTGAGGTACAAGATGTCGGAGGTACATGCATAAGAGATCGGGATTTTGAAGCGATGTACGGGGTGTCAAATAGAACGATTGCAAGCCATCACCATTTTTTATTCAAAGTTGTGTAGAAACGTGAAAACAATACTCATAAAAAATCTCATTTTTCTTCTTTCACTCTTTTAAAATCTTCTGTGATTATCAATTAAATTGAATATTGGTATTCCTGTAAATTCCACTTTGCAATTCTACATTTTTTGGCAAATTCTGAGTTGAAACCCGATGAATCTCAAACGCAAATTTCCCGTTTTATAGATAATCCATTTCTGCCTTTCAAGTTGAATACTTCTAATGTCATTGATTAAACGTGATTTTTTATATTGAAAAAAAACCCTCTTTAATGAACACTAATAGTCGGTCTAGGTTAAGGTTCTTCTGTCAGATATTGATTCCGATAGAAATAAATAGCCATACCAATGTGTTGACATTACAGTGCATGGCACAAATTCACTTAATCTCAAGCCCGTCTGGAAGTCGTAACCTATCCATCACGTCCTTTTCCATTCTCTCCCTCTCTCAACCACAACCATCTAAACCACAAATCAACTTTCAATGGAGAAGGTCTAGACACATTTACATTCCTATATATTTTAAACATACTGTAAATGGGTTAATTTTCGCGGTATTTCATCTTTCGTTGCTTTCGAGATTAAATTATACTCGCGGTAAATCAAAAACCTTGAAAATAATAATCCGCGGAAATTCTAACCGTAATTCGCCTGAATGAAAAAAACAGAGACATCCAAGGTCAGGTGCTATCTCACTGACATACGAAAAGGTTGGCACATAAGCATAAGACTCAGTCCGGTCCATACATTCGTTTGATAAAGGTTTGAGTTGGGCAACACAACTGAAATAAATCTGACAGTAGATATATAGATAACACAACAAAGACGGCACGAAACAATTAAAGGATACTTATGACAGTAAATAGAGTATTCATATTAGTCCCAAGGTGCTCCTTTAATCGTTGTAGGTACACTGTATATAACTATTAACATCCAAAGCTATTGCTATCAGAAGGATAGTCAGCGATAATATAAGGTTAATTACATATTCATATAGACCTTAATGATACACGATTGTACATTTATGATAACACTGAAGACTACGTTGTAATACAGGTTCAGATAGGGCACAGCCTAATCTGGAATTAAACAGCATCATACCACTGTTTCGTCTTTTTATGACTAGTCGGTGATAGACTCTAATTTATAGGTAAGAACTATATTAAAATGACTCCGAAAGAGGCCTTTGGCATAATTGCGGGGGTAATGGACAAATGAACATTGTTTGTGTGATTATCAAAACAGCGGTGTTTTTATGTACTAATTTCCAAATCTCATTAAGACAACACAAATAAAACACAATTGAATAATAAACACGAATGCAATTATAGTGTTCAGGTTGTCAATTATACTATAATGTAAGAGATATATGTTGGAGGAGTATGGAACATAATGAGCCTGGTACGGGATAATGAAAAGGTCTATCCCGGGATATTGCTGTAATTCTCTCCACATAGTTCCTCATTAATGTGTGGCTCTGTGAATTATCTACTCCTTCACTTTTTATATATTTATTTATGTATCATTTTAGCGTTAATTAAGTTCATCCTCTTTTAATATAAGCTAGGTCATTGACTCTAGATTATAAATATATAGATAAGTTACGACTGGTGTATTTATGGTACCGAACGATCACCTTTCATTTTTTTTAATGACATCGTGCGATTTTAATTCATAAAGATATTTGTTTTCATCTTCTATACCTAAGCGACTTTAACATTTTTTCCGATCTTCAACGGCCTTACTTTCCGCAACTAAAACATCCAGGTATTTAACAAATGTATCTATCGAGGCTAACCATGCTCCTTCGCGTAAAGTAGTCCCATTCCACACACGGGTTCTCACCGGATATCATTGTATAGATGAGATCATGAGCGTGCGTATGATTCGACTATTACATCTAGCTGAGAAAAAACTAATTGAAACGAAAATTGGATATGACATGCTCATGGTTTCACAACAGCATAAATCAAAGTGACATTTGCTGTAGTTTTTATTACCACATATATACTAGTGTATCGATTTGTTCAATCTTGCGCGGTTTGTTTTAACATTAATTCTGAAAATAAATATATTGCCTTATGGAGAGGATGATAGTGTTTTAGCCTTTTTGTACCAACGGTTTTTAATAAGCAGTTTGCATTGGTATCAAGTCTGTATTCGATATCTCGATATAATGTCCTTCCTTCCATTTTCTGTCCTGCAAATCGATCGCAAATGCATTTCAATTCGTTTTATACGTGCTTGTAAACTGAGCATTATATAACACTTTATAACAATTTTTCTCTACTTATATGTTTCTGATTCTCATTTGACGCTGCTAGACTCGTTATAACGCCATAACTCACTGTCAGTACGCTTTCAAAACCTTTGTTATTGCAAGTTTTACAAAAAAAAATAATAAAAATAAAAAACGACGACTTTAAAACGAGTCAAGCTTGATTTGCATATTGTGACCTCGTAATCTAATGATTTTACAAAATCCTAAGACAATATAAGCAGGTTGAAGTTTATGAAATGAAATCACCTTTGTATTTACAAAAGAAATTCATGTCTTAAAAATATGAAAAATACCAAATATCAATAGCAGATATGAAATAGGTTACGTTTTGAAGGAATAGTATTACGGGTATATAACGAGTGTGCTGATTAAAAGTGACATGTAAAGTGAACAAACATACATGTTAAAGACTTAAATAGAATATGTAATTACTAAATCTATAATAATCAAAATGTGACGTTAAGCTTGAGACAGTTAATTGCATAATGACAGAATTTCAAATTTCAACGTCACTAAATCTGCACCAGACCTGATCCATCATATTCGCAAGGATCAGGATCATAAATCGAGTACTGACCTCGGGGGAAGTCAATACTTGTGTAAGAGATTGGCATAAAGTGATCGTTATCTAGACCAAGAAGCAGTGATGACTGGTATTTTCAAATGACGTCAAGCTAAAGACGAATTTCTAGAAAAAGGTTGATTGCCATAAAGCATGTAGGAGAGAGGGAAGTTGACAACGCGTCAATTAAAACGCATTTATCTAGTCACCCTCAATCAACTTTTTAAAAAATAACACTTAACACAACGTCATTAAAATCACTCTTTCTAAAAAATAACTTAACCGTCGTCATAGTGATCTTCAATTTCTTTGTGTGATATGCAACTGGACGTGTTTAATGCTCATTTGTTTGCCTGTTGGTTCCATTGTTGTATACTTTCTTTTCATTTGTAAATGAGACATTACCTACATAAATTGTCCAAGGTTTACATGGCGGGTCTCGTCGATGTACCTTTTTCACGAGTCTCCGTGTAAATCTTTCTTTTCCTCACATTTTGCCCTAATTTTATTGAATTTGAATTCGGATTATGATTTTGATTTTGATGTTGGTAATTTCTTGTTGTTTTGAGACAAGTTATAAATCTTAATTCTTGATTAAGCGTTCTTGTTTTAAAGCAATTTTGATTTTTTTAAACTGAAATCTAAATTGCGTGTAATTCGTCACTCTCTCCAATCAGCAAAAGAGAAAACAACTTTCATTGATAAAAATGAATGACTGTTAAAAATAGACAGCAATATATTTCAATTCAGTGTCACATAGCACGGTACAGATTATAAAGGATGGATGATACTTGTGATTTACACTCATAAAAGTGATAGCCAGTCGGTGTTGGATAGGAAACACTGTTATGTAATATACGAGAATGATGTTACCTTATTAAGTACGTGGAAATGCACGTCTGTATCACGGCGTTAAAGACACGGTCTAGCTAATAAAAACAACAACTGCATGTCCCTCATTTGCATAAACCATAATTACTCAGATGAAAATTCGGTTAAACAGATGTAGCTTGCGTGAAAAGATGACTTCTCACATCATGAATATTGAACAGTGACAGTTACAAGAAAATGAAATTCGTCTTCAATTTGACTACAGTTACAAAGGATGTTTGTGTATAGACCTGTCTCGATTGAAAGGAGGAGACAACTCGTACATAATCTCGATAACGCAACATATTCATCATTCTCCTACAAAGTCCCAAGGTGATTGATATTATATTACCAGAAGAATTTGTTATCATATATCTATGAATGTCATAGATTTGTGACATATTTCATTTGTCACCTATAGACCTATAGACACTGCTGCTGAACTTTAGTCCCCGAGGTTTGCCGTAACCTGCTAATCACGTTTTAATTCATTAGATCGTGACATGCGTGTCAAATACAAGCATACACATGTACTTGATGCTGTACCAAGATATTAGACACCCTAAAATAACGATAACTTAATTAATCATGGGGCTACGTCTCCTTCTCCTTTTCGGTCGCCTCTGAGGCTTCGAAATTTAGGCTCATAGTGTCACTGACGAGTCCTAGAAGGACAAAACAGCTGTATGATGCAGTTTTATTTATAGTTAAGCTGTATAGTATCTAACTCTAAATTTGAATGAAAAGGTCATATTCCCTTGTGTGTTTTTGTACAATCCTGTGGTTTCATTCACTCTAAAAATACTTCATAGCCAAAACGGTGACTGCAATACCTTAAATATAGGGAACTGGTTCACTGCTAACCATTAACTTGGAATGCAAATACACCCACCCGATCTATGTATGTTTTAGTGAAACGACCGACATTCGTACCGGCTCTGTGTTGTTATTCCGACAGGCTATAGAACACGACAAAGTACCCTTCACACTGGCCGATTAAACAAATGATGCTGTATTGGAAAATATATTGCCTACCGACCCATTACATCTACAAAGATTATACCAATTCCCAGACCGCCAGACAGGGTATTCCCTAATGTATTGTTAGCTTAACATTCGTTCAAATATTTATCGTTAATGAGAACTTCTTAGACAAAGCTGGCAAAATATTAAAATGGAGTTTTTAATCATATCATCACAATTCTAATCAAATATGAGAACGCAACATCAAGTGATTCGTGGTTTATTTTTTTGTTTTATTTCTAACAAAACATCTTTTTTTCAAGATTCCAAAGTAAAAAAAAATATTTGTTTCAAAACTCTTTTAAGTTTTGAATAATTTTTCCCAAGCGTTGGGCATACATGGTAAGGCCATTTTATAAGTTTATAAGGTGTCACAATAACTTGATAGAGGAGGAGAATTCTGTCTGTTACTGCTTTTTGCTGGCACAAGTGCAATCATCAAAAACTAATAATGATTTTTTTGGACATTTTAAAAATACGAATCAGACCTAAAAATAGCAATTGAGGAGTGAAATCAAGTTGTTGTTTGTTATTGTTGTCCTTGATTTGTAATTATACAAAGTTGCAGAATACTTTTAACTACTAAATGAAACAATTACTGGAATCAGTGATTCTCGAATTCAATTTTGTTGGAGATGTCGGTCTCCTACGTTTAATGAAGTTCATTAACTGATATCGATCTCAGTATTGACTGTTTGGAAAGCATGGCGTGGTGAGAGGGGCCTCTGCGGCACGCATGTCCTTTTTAAATCTTAGAATGATTTTACGATATTTTCGAAATCTCTGAGATCTTGTTCATATACATAAACTCAAACTGGTAAATAAAACTGCAGTTCCACCTTAAAATCGATTATAGAACATAAACATAGAAATGATTTTCAAGGACGTCACTAAAATGAATTAAAAGATGATATGGTCAAGTGTTCGAAATACGCCAAGAATCCTTAAATCTACACATACTTTGAAAACCTAACTAAATATAAGCCAAGTATAGGTAATGTCACGTTTTAAACTTTGAACCGGGAAAGTACCTATCACATTATAACGAGCATCAAAAAAAGTGAACTTCATTCTCATCTTCCCATGAAATTGTGTTGTAAAGTTTAGTTTCTGCCAGCAGTTAACATCATTCAAAGTAATTGTGATATTAAAAAGAATCCTGAAATTTCGAATCAAAAGCTATTGTATACAGAATTTTAAACAAAAATCGGAAAACTTTAATGTACATAGAATATTAACGCTCATTAAAAATGGGTAATATTGAAATGTCTGCTTCAAATTTAGTTCTTAAACTACGACTGCGGGTGAAATATTGTTCCTTGTTCATGGTTCCTACTAGGGCACTTCCGGCCATATGATACACACAACAACATATTTTAGCTGTTCGCTATTATATTATATGTACTTGTGGCAAATTTTGAAATGTATAGAGCATTTTGTTGGAACTACCTCTTTAAACGAGCGTCAATCTGATTTTATGACGGCTCACAGTTTCCTTACACAAAATCTTACATATCCACTATGTTAATTGTATACTTCGGGGCAAACTTAAGTAATGGCGGATCAATAAGAATAGAGTTACAGACAAGCCAGAGAATGAGACCCACTTAACACGTATTTCAGCATTATAGGACATATTCTAGTCCTTTTGATCCTGTATTCTGTAATGAGATCAAACAGGAGTTGTAATGAATATCTAATGCATTATTGAATTGGTTGACAAACTTCATAACTGATAAAAACCCACGTTTTCTGCCCTAGGCATATTCTATTTCTTTTTTCACCAATAATTGATCCCTATACTCGTGTGGTTCAATGATCCCTACTGGGAGCCAGCTGTGTGTGTGTCAAGAAGCAAATATCACAGATAGGCACTTGCTGTCATGTTTCTGTCCTTGGGAAAGATACGTTAACCCTATCGACATTGGATGCTGTACGGTGTGTCTCCTGCAAGTCCATCAGTGAAATAACCACCAGCTTATAAAATCTTCGCTCAAAATTACTCGTGATTTTAAAAAAACAAGCAGACAAATATATTTTGGAACATACATTCCGGAGACGAAAGTGAGTTGTTTTGTGAAAATTTCAGCACAATCTCGTATCAACATGGGTATTTCAGTTTAATGCAAGAAATAAATTGTCTGTTTCGTCTTTCGATTGTTTTAACAACTTTCATGCGACATTTGAATAATAGAGACACTACAGCAATCATAAAAGGATACGATGATATTAGTTGTTCACAACTAACAAACCTTTATACAGAACAACGTAATTACCGAATGATGTGTTGAATTGTTTTGTAATCCGTGTTCATCTATCTTAAATAGGTAATATGGGGGTTTGTTATCATGCTTCAGACTAAAAATATTTTTCCTGGCATCTTACAACTTTATCTAATTGATCCAAACGTTGATTTAAATTGCAACCTCCTCTAACGAACCTTTATTGACATGCAAATCGACCCTAATAATTGATGTCGTTTTTTTTTTTTTTTTAAATCACCTATCAAGAATAACATTAGATGTGGACTTTAGACAGGGTTTGTTGCTAGCTCCTCAATCATTACATAATGATGACAAATCGAGTGTTTAGCGCTAAGCGGCAATCAGACCTCAATCAAGAAGTTATACTACCGCGAGTACCCAAGCAGAACCACTCTAACTGTTCACTCAACTACATTGTTAAAGTGCTTTTTCCATCGTCTTTTCTGTCATAGTTTCACATTTTGATTAACTCGCCAAAAACCACAAGCTTATCGATGTTGTAATGTGTCAATCCTTATTCTTAAGACCGATGGACCAAATTTACAATTATTTTGTCGAGATTTTCGCGATTCGGAAAAAAAACTGTACTCGCGAGTTCATACATTGAACATAACATTGATATCCAATTTAATAATGTGAGTGTAGACTTTGTTGGTCATCATAAGCATCTAGGAGTAGTTTTAGATAAAATTGTAAATGTGGTAGACACAAAGGAAATATATGTAACAATCCAAACAGGAAAGTGTTTTCTGTAAACTTAAACATATACATAAACATGTAAATATATTGAATAGACAAACTTTAGTCAAAATCTATAAACCATACATACTTCCATTATTCGAATATTGTTGTGAAGTTTGAGATGGGTGTTATTTCAGTGACGTAGACAAACTGGAAAAACTGAAGTTAGAATCCGCTCGAATTACTACAGGTTTGCCAGCATAAAACAGCAGAGAATCTCTCTAATCTAAAGTGGTATAGAAACGCTGTCAGAACGACGTTCTAGAAGAAAACTACAGCTATTCTGCTAATTAAGTTTTACAACTAACGAACTTATCGTTTTTCCCCCATACTATCCGACTTTAGAACCAACCTGACCTTGAAATTAGACATAGTGTTTCTTATTCAGATTTAAAGATTCTATTCGAACCCCGTACTAGTTCATCCTTTTTTTTGATTGGTGATCGGAAAGCTAATATACCGCATGCTCGACTAAGATATAATTCTAGTACTTTACACAATGACCTTTTCAGATCCAATTCCATAGCTCGCGGTTACTTCCAGTACGGATGTTCTCGTGAGGACTTCTTCGCTTGAAATAATTATGCGGACCAGAGAGTAATTCTACACCGAGAACTAAATGATTTTATCCCACTAGACCTGAAGTTACTACTACATGGTGGTGATAACCACTCGAATGAAGATAATATAAAAATATGACAAATCACATATCTCTATCCTCTTTCTCTCCCTCCCTAAAATGTAATGTTAAATTAAATGTCTAAATGCCACTGGAAGAGGACATTTGGAAATTGGAGCTATGTAACATCTATTGAGGCAGAACTATCGCACGTACCTCTGTGACACGGGAGGATTTATTCACCATCAAATGTAATAATTTTCAGTTTCATTTTAATCTTGAAATTTCTAGTCAAACTGTTCGTATAGAATGACCCAACTAGAAGATGTTGAAATTTTTACCAAAATACTGCAAAATAATTTTTTTTTTAAATTGATCGTTATTTTATATTTCATAATAAAACTAGGTAAAATATGCAATTTTAGGAATGTATTTTGCTTTCTAGCTAACAAATGCTACACACACACAAGAAACCATGTAATGTTACTATGTCATTCTGTGCTTTTGTCATTTATGATATTATGCGAGCAATTTTAAAGGAAAAGTTATCAGTTTGTCTTAAACGGTAATATATTTGTTGATCATAAACGATATCAAAATGGTTACATGTTTGCTGATAATAAACGATACCAAAACGGTTACATGTTTGTTGATAATAAACGATACCAAAACGGTTACATGTTTGTTGATAATAAACGACACCAAAACGGTTACATATTTGTTGATAACAAACGACACCAAAACGGTTACATATCTTGTTGAAAATAAACGATACCAAAATGGTTACATTTTGTTGGAAATTTAACCATACCGGCACGGTTACATGTTTGTGGAAATCTAACGATACCGGAACGGTTACATGTTTGTGGAAATCTAACGATACCGGAACGGTTACATGTTTGTTGATAATTAACGAAACAAAAACATTTTTCCTAATGTTTAATCTTTTTCTTCATTCACCCTTGAAAACATTTTTTATCATAAAATATTCAATTCTCTTTAAACACCGATAAAAAAAGTCTTGTCGGAATTGAAATTATGGATGACTGAAATAACTGGCATTGCTATCTTGAGTTTTAATCACCTCGCTCACGACAGCCTTTGGGATATACATGTTTTATACATGCCGTTTTATCACTTGTAAAACATCTACAGTCTCACGTGTGTAACTAATTGCTTACTATGTGTTAATGCTGGAATAACATACAACAAATGAGCTGTTAATTCGTTCTAACTCAGAAGAAGTAATTAGTGTCGTCGAGCGTTAAGGTGGCCTAGTCTTAATGAACCCGTGCGTTTGAATCGGTTCCCAAATTAAGAAATTTAATCGAAGAAAGAAAGAAAAAACAATAACCAAGATTATTGAGCAAACTATGTTATATATACTCATTACGTACAGCGATACAAGTTACAATTAAATTACAATCGAACATAATTATTCTTTAAATATTAATTGGGTTCTATTTTGTAAATGTTGCGTTTTCACAACACTCTCTTTTTTGTAGATGGATGGTTATGAATGAAGTTTAGAAAACTGTTTCTTATGAACAACTTTGTCGCCTTGTGCATGAAATTATCTGATATTTTTATTCTACAAACAAAACCATTAATATATATATATTGTTTACAATCTCGATTTTTATGGTTGTACAAGCCGATATACAGGTAGATTCTACACCCTTGGGATGAGATAGGGAGCTCTTTTCATATATACAAGTCTTGCCGAGTTATCGCAACTCGATAATCGAGACTCCCTTATATCGGTGTGAATGATTATAGTTTTCAAACGTAGTTAGTCATCTTAGAAATGTGTCGTTGTATCTCCCAGCTAGCCGTATTAAATATGTGTCGTTATATCTCCCAGCTAGCCGTAATAAATATGTGTCGTTATATCTCCCAGCTAGCCGTATTAAATATGTGTCGTTATATCTCCCAGCTAGCAGTATTAGATATGTGTCGTTATATCTCCTAGCTAGCCGTATTAAATATGTGTCGTTATATCTCCTAGCTAGCCGTATTAAATATGTGTCGTTGTATCTTCCAGCTAGCCGTATTAAATATGTGTCGTTATATCTCCCAGCTAGCCGTATTAAATATGTGCAGTTGTATCTCTCAGCTAGCCGTATTAAATATGTGTCGTTGTATTTCCCAGTTAACCGTATTAAATGTGTCGTTATATCTCCCAGCTAGCAGTATTTAAATATTTGTCGTTATATCTCCCAGCTAGCCGTATTTAAATATGTGTCGTTGTATCTCCAAATGAACTGCGTTGCTGATATGAGGCAGGGTCTCTATGATAGCAGCAGCCTGTTCCTATTTCCAAAGAACAATAGCGTAACAGCACATGATTCTGGTTCATTTATATAACCGAAAGATAATCTAAGATATTTCAGAACTCGATGAATCAATTTCAGTCTGTCTGCCCCAACCTTCCCCATTTCCAATGGACATATATGTTATTCATATCATGTATGTGTCATACTTGAGAAAATAATATAAGGACAACTATAGCACATTGAAATTATTCTAACTGCATATTAATGTTTACATAACATTATTTGCCATACCGCTTAACCTATATTTGGAAAATTGCCAATTCTACCAGGTTTTGTTATAATTGTGTCGCCATTTTGTCACACAGCTGATCTGAGTATATGTTGATTAATTAAGATGATCTGACCACGTGAAGACGATGTACAAGGTTAACTGGCCGAAATATATGCTTTCAAACTCAAATCCAAGTCGTCTGCTCGAAGACTGTCCGCGATATTGATGGGATCGTATTGAAACACCAGACATTTATCGGCTACTTTATCCTCCCGTATCATCTGTTTTAATTCAATCGATATCTCACCATGTTACACATAAACAAACTCACTGTTAATTATTGGGGATTACTTATGAAGGCTATGCAAAATTACTTTTCTGAAACTTTTGAACTGAAGTTAACTTGGTGACTACAAAATGGTACTGATACAGTCTTCTGTCATCGACCAGCACTATAGCATGCCTGCTTATTGCGCCTGCGTTGAATTGAATTCCCTGTCCTGATTTGGAGGTCAACATGGTGTAAGTAACCAAGCGTTGCTATTAAATGTTGATAAAATATTTATCAACCGTAATGAGCAAGAGTATATATCTTGTTTTCAAATGTGCATCGTATCGATTTCATTGTGGTGGTTTTTAGGCAGTGCCTAATTCGTATAATTGCTGTTTATAGATCCTAGCCCTGCACCCAGAAACCTCGTAACGAGTGGTTTACAATACAACGCCTAATGATAAAAGATTGAAAACACTGATTAATCGACGTAATTAAAACGCTTTCAACCGTCTGAATCAAAAGTGCAAACCAGAAATGTGTTTACAATACTGACGTGTCAACGTATACTCACTCCATCGCTTGCCTTAAAAGAGCGAAAATGAATAGTGCATTTTATAGGTACATATAATGTCAGGTAGTTTGATTGGATTTGCTCATAGGTATATGAAGGTGCAAGTACTTCGTCTCAGCAGGATCACGTATATAAGCTTTCAATGCGTGCTTTGTGTCGTGTGTTCAAAGCGTTCAGAAGATCTTGTCTGAACCGTAGTCTCAGATTTATTCCAGGTGTCAGCAATACTTCAATCGATCCCGCGAGGTTTCCATGTATTCAAAGCGTCGAGAAGATCTTGTCTTGTGACCCGTGATATCGTTCGGAATATCTAAACTACTGATGTAGAAGATGTAAATGAGATGATAGATACAACGAGAAAAATGGTCTTGGAGGCAATCGACAACTTCTCATAGGGAAACTATAACAGTTTTACAAGGTGTCAGATATGTATACAGATAAGGTAGTTATTTATAAACATCATGAGAAAGCTAATAGAGTCAGCGAGTTCAAACAGTCAGTCTGGTCGGTCATGGAAATGAAAACAAACGCAACACACTATAAACGTACTAGTTTTAACTTTTATTGAAGATGTAAGATGAATACTGGTCACTGGTAAATTTTCCTCTTTGTATCACAATTCATTTTTGCATTGCATCGTATAAATTCAGGTTTACGGTAGTACAGATCCTCTTTATCATACTAAGATTAAGCGGACAGGTATTTTACTATATGATGTGTATTTATCTTAATTCATTTTCTCTCCCGGTGTACATGTGCGATTTGAAAATTGAAAGGGGATAACTCAGTTAGACATTTGATCTCGGTAGCCTCAGGGTAACCCAAGATCTGTGGTGCGTAGTTCAACGTTCCTGCGAGTGGCGGTTTGTGTTCCTCAGAAAGTTATAAAATCGGAATATGCTGTCGCGGTTATGTCATTCGCCAAGGCACTTAAACCGCATTACTCTGGATAACACGCGACGGGTCACTGTACACCATGCAGCTGCACCATCGGTGCAAAGAACCCATCAAACACATATATCAATATCTACATATTCATTATTATCATTGCACTAAGGCGTCGAAAGGCATTTCAATTCAAATTCACTGATAATGAATTTTCCATTTCTCGATAACAACTTCTTGTGTAAAGCGACCGTTCCGTAATTTTATTAATTAACCGCTATATTAACTGATTACAACTTTATTTTTTGAATTATAGAAAGCAATTAAACATATGTTCTCATATGTCAAAAGGACCTTTTTGACAACATTTTTTTTTTTTTTTTGTTTTCTTCTGTTTTGTTTATTATTATATAATTATTTCTATATTGCTTCAGCTTTAGTGCATATGTGTCGTTTACTATCATATTTCGTTATACTGATGATGCATGTACTTTAATGGCATATCAGCCATCTTGTTTTTGTCCCAACAGTATATTCCCCCAATAAACCCAAATCCATTATAGCAAGCGCATCACTAATGCATGTCTGACGATCAAAATATAGTTTTATTATCAGTGTCCGTCTCACTCTGAGCACGTGCTAATAAAGCATTTACTTCAGATATTTATTTGTACATCATATATGTCCATAACATTTTATTTCATTCCTGATACAAGCGCCCTCTATGTCCCCATTCGCTGTCAACTTTCTATGGTGGCCTCGGTTTCAGATACCATTCCGTGCATTGAAAGCGCCTAGCAGACCACGACCAATACGAAACATCCAGGGCTTACTACACAAGAACATTGTTACCTTGACTTACATATATATTTGATTGAGTAAATATAACAGACCTTAAAATTCTTTTATCTTTATAATGGTGTTATAAGAGATATTCTAAATCATTAGCTCATCATTAGATCGAAACCCTGAAATGTTTAAACAGTTAACTTTAACTCCGTACCTGTTAAGATGGTTAAGCTGTAACGATAATGGTCAACATCTCGTTAGTACGTGAATGCTCATCTTATTGGAATCGACTGCACATATATATGTAATCTCGCGAGACTTGAGACGATTCTGTATAATGCGTAATTCAGTTCCGCTTAACGTCGACCGCGGTACGGGTTATTAATCTCAATACAGATGAGTTACAATGCATATTAGCGAATATCTCGGTCTAAACGGAACACGATAATAATGGTCGCCTTTATTTAAACGGTTAGAGCGATTGGACGAATGGGTTTTAACGGCCTACTAGGTTTTGTGCTTGACGTTTCGTTGGAAGCAAAGTCGACTAAGCTTGCCACGCGATGTAGGAAATTGACACATCACGTAAGTCATATTGTCATAAAACGAAATTCTGATAATGATAAATAAGTTCAAATACGAGTAAAGAGAAATCGTTACCTTACTTTATATTGGTCAACTGTGTATCGTTCATATGTCTGCAAAAATTTTACTATAATGGTAAAAAATAAACACAAAACCCACGACAACATACACTGATGGCGACACAAACCGCCCGGATCAGGATGAAATAATCTCGAATGCTTCACCTGAGTTTGCGATTTTAGATGCCCCTCCCCCCTCACTTCCCCAATTCCAACCCAGTTTAATTCGTAATAAATGTGTTTGACTTCATTGTTTCTCTCGGTATGTTCTACCTTCTTTGTCAATCAATCGTTAGAACCACTCTTTCTACAGAGTTTTCAGAGCCATTAATGGAGTTTTTTTTGTGCTATCACACATCACTTCTGGTCTTAGAAATTAATGTGGGGCATATAAAGGAATCTTAATGTGTTTTCATTACTGTGAATCCTAAGGTTGCTTTAAGGCCAAAAACCTCAAGCGAATACGACCTCAATCCATCTTTAAATAAAGTAAATTTCCAGTTTTAAAAGGACATTCCTTAGCCCTTAAACAGAAATCTAACATTAAGTTTCACGTTTCCTACTAAAACACCAGTATCAATTTTGTTTTATGTGTTCCTCGTCGAAACTTACAGATTTGTAAGAAAACTAAGTTGGTTTTGAATACACCAGAAGTCAAAGCCAGCTAATTCAAAGGCTCCAATGGGATTAAGTAGATTCTTCTAACAATTAAATAACCAAATGCACTTTACAAACAAGAGTGTGATGGGCAATTTGGATGTTACTCCCTGCAATCGAAACGGTTCCACCAATCACTGTACATAAAAACGCTTACTTTTACTGTAACTTTATTGTTCATTTGCAGATAAAAAAAATTGATGGTAAAACCGAAATCTGTGTTTAATTTGATTCCGGCAAACAAACTTGGATGAAATGTACCTTAAGTGCCTTTACTTTAAGCAGAACTAAATATATCGGTTTCCTTTTTCATCAAGATGCTGTTCATAAAACAAAACATATGTGCTATATACAAAAAACGCATTACATGCTGTTTATTGATCTGATACAAAAATGGAGAAAAAAAGAAAAAGCAAAGAAAAAAAATAAAAGAAAAAAAATAAATGCCTCTCTAATTCATAATTCATTCTCTCTTAATATAATTCTCATCAGATTACATTATCCAAGGGAGACAAGTTCAGACTTAATCGAAGGAACTTATTTTTAAGGGAGGTAACTCCAGTTTAGAGCGGTATCCACTAAATAAGATAACATCAGTTGGAAAATGGAGAACACTGTAAGGGAAATAACCCCAGCAAGAGAATAACATCAACTAAGATAGATGACACCATTTTGACCAAAGGAGAATAGTTTCTAACGGAAATAATCCCCAATCAGAGAAAGACATCAACACTGGGAGATAAATTTGGTTTGGAGGAAAGAGATGCCTTTTAAGCGAAATAACCTCAGGCAAACAGCCAATAGAGAGAAGATAGCTATATTCAGGTGAAATGACGCTACCGTTGATACATTAGGCTTAATCAAAACATCAATATGACGGTAATAATTAATTAACTAATTGCTCTTGCACCACCACACGTGGGAAGGGCAAATTGGGAAGTCCATCCAAGGGGATATAAAATACTACTAGAAGCCTGCTTTGACTACACTTTATGACTCTTTATACTTGATTCATCAGTTTACAAATACAATTACAGTGAATTGAAGATATAGATATACGATCCGGTTTCATTATGTTGTCATGCGCCTAATGTACTTAGACGACATTAAATATCCACCGGTGATATGTAACCAAGGATACATGCTAAAAATAGCAAACGTGTCCTGTGAGATACATTTGAATCCAACACTAAGTTTTATTCTTCCCTGTCTTGACAAGTAAGGATTGCTAAGGTATTTTTATGGTCTATCATATAAGTAATTTGAGAGTTTATTTGTCTACCGTGTCTCTCTTTTAGTTGTAATTGAATTCAATGTAATGTAGAAAAGAGGCACAAGTGCTGAGTTAGGTACAGTATCAGAAAGGGACCTCTAAGACATGACAGTGATGCTAGGGGCTTTTAGTGTTAAACATATGAGGCAACTTGGAAAATCACATGTCCATGCAAAAATAACAAAAAAACAAAAAAACAGCAAATGAAAAATGACGTCAGTTTTGTCACCTTCTTATATGACATTGAAATGAGTGACATTAGAACGCTCTATGCGTCGCCAAACCAATAGTTTAATCACCAACTCCATGGCATCGCAGTGATGTGTGAATCATATTTTGGCATCAAATTTTTATTCCCTGACTAGACATTAAAAAAAATTCAAACGAGCAAACAGACAACCAATTACACAGACTATGAAGTCCGTCAGAATTATTTACAGAACAATAATGATCGACGTGATTTTTTTACTGACGTTTAACAACAGAGAACCTGGAAGACTGATATTTTAACATCATCTTAACAATTCATTGATTTTCATAACAGAGTTAACGTTATTAGGATTGACACGGAAATACTGTAACGTAACGCCTGTGTTTACGCTTTAAAGGATTTGTGTCTGTTTACGCTAAGGAATTTGTATTTATCATAGTTCCTGTTCATTTAATGTGCTGTAAAGGTAATAAATTTTAACATTGTGTTTCATTATCTTAAACTATAATTTTTTCATGAAAAGTATTAATGAATATTCCCTGTGATGTTCTCTTCAGCATTTATCAAAGATGTGCAAATTTATCGACGCGTTGGATTATGAAGCGTGTTTATCTGCTCAAATTGTGGTGCACTAAAACGAAAAGTTTAAATTTTATGGAAACATTAATTAGTTGTTTTGTTTTGCGAAATAAATGTAAAGTATAGATAAGCCTTTGCTTTTAATTACTAGTGTTCTTTCACAGTCACTTTGTAATAAAACAGTAAGTTACGTTGGTGATAGTTCAAGAGTAACAATCAAAAGCTACTTCTAAATAACGTCTCATAACTCTAAACCAAAGATAGCTAAACATTTAAAATACACAAAGAGAAGAGCTTTTATAATTCCTGTGTTATTTGTGACCAATTTTTTCGCTTTTATTTGACAACGAAATCTGTTTAAACTAGACACAACCTTTTTTTCTTACACAAATGATACAAAGCTATCTGCGGCATCAGATTAATTTAAAGAGAGCGCTACGACCGATTGGCATCAAACCAGTTGTCAGTGTTTCTTTTTGTTTTCAATAAATTTGAACAAACAATTAAAGTCTATTGCGATAGCGGAAGCGGAAAGAAGATAAAGCTCCACAATTTTTGTTTCATTATGAAATCATTAACAGGAACAACGAAAGATATTCGGAGGTTGACACAAAAAAATAAACACAACTGTGTATTTCGTGCCGGCATCGACGGATCAAAGATCCAAGTCTGGCGAAAAGATATTTCAAAGCAGTGGAATTCAAAGAAATAGCCACTCCGGAACAAGACACTTCTACCCTTTCAACATTAAAACCCACGACTGCTACAAAGACACATACAAAGCCATGCCTACCCCCACCCCCGTACAACAGAGAAACGAAACTTTCTGTTATGTCGTATGAATAGCAGCACAAGGAACGATGCTTTCATGTTTCATACACCCTATCCGGACAAAACTTACAAAAACAGTGTATGAACATTTTTGAACCCTGATACATCTCAACAAACGTCCAACCTTCCCACGACCCCTGACGTCAATCTGTGACGTAGTGGGTTCAGAATGAGAAAAAAATGTGTTTTTAAAACGGAAATCTCTTAAACTGGGTGGCAAGCACAACACAGTCATTTATAGTTTGCTATCGATGCCGATTATGACGTATTTTGCTATAAACATACGGATCACATAGGAAGAGCAATAGCGAAATAACATTGCTCTTTCACATTTTCATTCTCAATAAAAAATTCTTCAAAAATACTCAAACAAAATGCCAGCATGTAAACAGAGTGATCGTTCAAACTCAAATTCAATGACACTATACTAAAATTGAATATCAGCAATGTTTACACGGAAACTAAAACAATACGTGTAGAACAAAGCAAGGTATTCCGGAAGTGTAAACTCTTCTGTTTCCTGGACGATTGAGAGCACGACAAACAACAACGGAAGCAACAGTCACATCCATGAGAACAAAATACACCTAACTATATATCACATAAGAACATAGGAAAACATATCATTATGAGGACCGTAAAACTTTCCCATCGTTTTCATCAACCTGCATCCCTCATCGTGATACTGAGAACAGACCCTTGAACATCACATCAGCTTTGACATGTAAACAATTTGAAATCATCCCGCTTGTCATACAGCTAGCAAAACCTGTCCATCTTGATTGCGCTGTCGGAAAATATCGAGACAAACGGCTGATGTTGGAGAGTCGGTTATGTCCTTGATTATGGTTCAGCAAGGCATATGTGATGGAATACTCAATATATTCCTTATTGTCTAACGACACAATATTATCAATATATTTTAATTTCTACTCAAGTTGGACTCTTTGAAACTATCAAATTAAGCCTGTTTCATTTTTCAACGATTTGGACCAATTGACAGTGAGCTGGGTGTATGTATACATTCTTTAGGAATTCTGTATGTTGAAAGAACCCATACCCAAAGTCGATGCTTTGCTTTTGATGTTTAATATAGGCATAACATATTTGTTCTGCGTGATACCTTGCAAATGATGGTGTCTATTACAAAATGGCAAGTAACTGAACAAGACCAAAAACGTCCACTGAGGGATTTAGATACAGAATTGGTTCTTTAATATGTTCTAGATTTCATGGATACATATTGAAAAAAGTAAAACACAATCCGTAATAATTTCAAAACGGATGTTACCAAATTGGCAGCGGAGACAACCGTAGAGAACGTAGTATAGACATTATTCTTCCGCATACTTGTCTGAAATACATTGACAAAATCAATTAATACAATTTAATTGTGTTGATTTGTGATTGCATTATCGTACTTTGCCTTAGTAATAATTTGATCGACCTCTAATTTGAAATGTTAGGATTATTTTTAACTCAATCCATTAGACTTGCAAAAGTTCTAGTAACTGTAGACTTGGCTTTGTTCAAAACATTGAAAGTACAACTGTCTTTACTGAATTATAGCATTGAATCTACATAGTTCATTAGATTTGTCTCAAGAATAACCCGATTCAATACCTTATAGAATCAACCAAAACAAGATTCACTGCTTAAGTACAAGTGAAGGACATCGCGTGGTCTTTGTGTCCAAGTTTGATAAGCTCTTTGATAAATTCGGCCTCGTAGGAGAGGTACTGTTTTTGTTCATTGTTATTCCAATAGGCTTGTACCGTCAAACTTGGTGAAGATATTGTTAACTAGAAATTCGATCATTCCAACGAGATCGTCTTCCCTGTACGTTTTCTTTGATTTTGAAAACATCATTGTTCACAAAAAACGCTTCAGCATAGTTCACAACCATATATCTGCAACGTTGGTTGCCTCTATTTTGAAAGAAACTCATAACAAGAAAGCAAATATGTTTTTCGAGGCTTTGAACATAACGTAAATTCCGCTTCCTGAGTAAACAGCAGCACAATAAGAATATAACCCTGATTTGATGGTAAAAAGAAACTTTGATAAGATTTGGTTGAGGAACTAGATGCGATATCAATAAAACTTTGTTTATAAGGATTCTTGTGCAGTTTAGGAATACAATACAAACAATGGAGGCCCATATCAATACGTTTAATTGACAATCTGAATAATTGGTATACAGAAGCGTTATTGGCTGGTATTTCCACTTTGGAAAGATTTGATAATGTGTATATATAGAGTTTCCTCCGTTGCCGAGCGAGCCTAGTTCTTTCTGTATGCAAAAATGACTGAAGACAAGAAGCAAATTACCAGATGTCTTGTCCATTATGTACGGTTCGTGTTTGTTTGGCATAAGGATCAATGAATAAAACTTGTGTTTTGTTTTTAATATGTATTCAGTGTTATATCTTCTTCAGAATGATAGATAGGCTGGATTTATCCAGTCTGAAAGAGAATCAACTTCGCGTGAGGTTTTACAACGCTGCTGTATTAAGCTAATTTGAAAATGTCTTCTTGAGTTTACTCATAATCTGTCAAAAATTACTTACTTTGAAAACTTCAAAAGGACAAAAGACAATTATTATAAGCTAATAAAGGCGATGCAATGTTGCAATGTCTCGAGTGTAGACAACACAAATTTATTCGACAGATGTTATTCTTCAATGTCTATAACAACTAATCGTAACCAGGGTAACCTGAGGATTTGGATTTGTTTCTCTCTCCCTCGACTTATCATTTGCTTTCCGACTCTCGCAGACTTCTATTTATAAAAGTGCAAATAGATCTTAGATTGTACAAAAGACACCACTCTGAATAGAACCAAATTAGAGTTAGACACAGTAGAACCAAATAAATAAGTGACATCAAACAGTTGTTTCGACCATCAGACATGTGAGTATTAATCATGCAGGTTTTACAATGCTTATACGACGCTGGACATGGCTGTATCAAACCACAGGAATGACAGAGGCACAGGACTGGGCTGTATCAGAACCAAAGGAATGATAGACACACAGGACAGGGCTGTATCAGAACCACAGGAATGATAGAGACACAGGACAGGGCTGTATCAGAACCACAGGAATGATAGAGACACAGGACAGGGCTGTATCAGAACCACAGGAATGATAGAGACACAGGACAGGGTTGTATCAGAACCACAGGAATGATAGAGACACAGGACAGGGCTGTATCAGAACAATAGGAATGGCAGAGACACAGGACAGGGCTGTATCAGAACCAAAGGAATGGCAGAGGCACGGGACAGGGCTGTATCAGAACCATAGGAATGATAGAGGCACAGGACAGGGCTGTATCAGAACCATAGGAATGGCAGAGACACAGGAGAGAGCTGTTTCAGAACCAAAGGAATGGCAGAGGCACATGACAGGGCTGTATCATACACCTGGGAATGTCAGAGAAACAGGACAGGGCTGTATCAGACACCTGGGAATGATAGAGGCACAGGACAGGGCTGTATCAGACACCAAAGGCATGGCAGAGACACATGACAGGACTGTATCAGAACCACAGGAATGGCAGACACAGAACATATGTGTATCAGACCCCTGGGAATGATAGAGGCAAAGGACAGGGCTGTATCAGACACCAAGGAATGGCAGACACAGGACAGGGCTGTATCAGAACCAAAGGCATGGCAGAGGCACAGGACAGGGCTGTATCAGACACCTGGGAATGATAGAGGCACAGGACAGGGCTGTATCAGAACCAAAGGCATGGCAGAGGCACAGGACAGGGCTGTATCAGACACCTGGGAATGATAGAGGCACAGGACAGGGCTGTATCAGACACCTGGGAATGATACACGCAAAAGACAGGACTGTATCAGACACCTGGGAATGATAGAGGCACAGGACAGGGCTGTATCAGACACCTGGGAATGATAGATGCACAGGACAGGGCTGAATCAGACCCCTGGGAATGATAGACGCAAAGTACAGTGTTGTATCAGACCCCAAGGAATGACAGACACAGGACAGGGCTGTATCAGAACCAAAGGCATGGCAGAGGCACAGGACAGGGCTGTATCAGACACCTGGGAATGATAGAGGCACAGGACAGGGCTTTATCAGAAATTAGTGACAGAGGCACAGGACCGGGCTGTATCAGAACCCAAGGGCTTACCACCATTCGACAGAGATGTCGCTTCAGTTGATCTTTCCAGGAAAGGAAGATTATCATTCTCAACGCTAGTAAGAACTTAGCCGGATACCGAATGTATCATCAACGTTAACAACATACAACAATAAAAAAAAGGTGTAAGTATAGCAATGGTAATATACAGCAGTGACAATAAACATATCAATACAGCGTATATTTGTGATCTATTTTGGTCTTGACGAAAATTGAGATGATTATACTACAGACATACAAGTTAATGATTTTCGATACACAATAAGAATAATGAAGTCAGCTGTTACTTACAACTTTCATTCTTCTAGAATTCATTCGTGACGCTACAGTATATGGGCCTTAAATGTTGAAATCAACGGAACCAATGGGCAAGATGACGAAAGTCAAACACGCCCAGCTTTATATCGCACAAAGAAATAGAATATTTCTCAATACGATCACAACGATGACCATAAACATTTAAAATTCTCCAGGGTTATCATAAACCTACATCTCTCAAAACCATGTGTTTGACTGTTGGTTGACGACATCTTACAACAACATTGCGATATTTGGAATCAAATGTTAGCAGTATATGATGGAATTCACGCAGGTTGCTACCCAGCAATGGAAAAATCGAAATAGGAAAATTTACATATTCACGCTATCATACAGACTGGTGGTAAGTTTCTCATATTGGTTTCATTTTTGGGGTAGATAGAGGAAAGCGGCTGATGTAGACGAGTCTGTAATGTCCTTGATTTCCAATTCTGATGGGTATATGTGACGGATAAATTTCTTGTTATTTCTAAGCAAGACGTCGTCAATACCTCTGATAGAGACAATGAAGAACTTTAAAAGGTCTTTGTGAGTTGTTTGGATAACCTCTGTGATAAATTCAGACTCGTTTGAAAAAAAAATGTCTGTAAAAGTTGGAATATCTGACCACCAAACTCGACGAAGCTGTTGTCATAGAGGAACTCGATAATTTTCATGATATCGTCCTCCATATATTTCTTCTTTGATTTGGACATATTGTTCACGAAAAACGTTTCAGTACAATTCACAACCATATATTTGTAACACCGTTCACCTTTTTTGTTAAAGAAAGCTCTCTTAAGAAGAGAATGATTCCTTTAAGTTAAGAATGGAATTCAGGTATAAAAAGTAGCCCCAATCATCAGAGGACATGACAAAGTTGTATAAACCTGGACTAAAGATTAGATCTTTTCAATAAGACTTTTCTATTACAAAGTAAGAACATAATCTATAACATTACTTGATTTTACTGGAATAAAATCCCCATCAATAGAGGCAGTATATTGATGGTATATGACATAGCTTTGCTCTCCAGAATTTCGACCTTGTCGGCTTACAGATATAGCAAGAGATACAGGATTCGCACAGATGACCTATAAAATCTAAACGAATATTTTTGTGATCAATAGTAGACTTGTAGATGAACTATCTTTTCAGGACGACTGGTCCTTTTCTCTTTGTACTTGTAAAAAGACTGGAAGATGGCTTTGTTAAAGAGCATACCATTGTTTCATGATCCTTGACAATGTGTGCAGCAACATATTTCTTCGTGTTATGTATACATTGTGTAATTGATATTGACCAATGATTTCAGTTTAAATTTAAATCGATTGTTTGCTAAAGATTTTTGTTGACACCACTGTATTGTCTTTTCTTGTCTTATATTCATAGGCACGAAACAAATTACCAGTACCAAGACTATAAAAAAGACATAACACTTCCATACTCCAACGTCGCTAGAAAAAAGTTTAAGAAACAGTCACTACAATTTATTAAAGTATTTCTTTCTTTAAGATATTCTATGTTCAAAATCTTACCTCTTTGTCTGTCATACATGTATGGGGATGAACCTGTGATTAATTTTTAAATATCTTCTCGTGAATTGTTCGTAATGTCTATAACCAACCAATCATATTCATTAATTTATTGACATTTCCTTATTCTGACTCACTCATGTTGTTCGTTTAGTTGGTTGGTCTTGATTGTACTTTTATTTGTCGGTGTCCCTTCTTGTAATACGTACACAGACTGGCCACAAACAGTCTAAAATATTCATTGATAACAGCCACCCCCCCCACTCTAAGTAAGCTCAGCAAACTCTCGAAATACTGCTTGAAGCTTTGGGCCGACAGCGTTTATTTGTATATTTCCCAAAGCACGTGTAAATCTGCACGTCGTGCTCGCACGCGAATTTACGTATAGGTCTGCATTTTTCATGTTGACAATACCTATAGAATATCTATCGCTTCCGCAAAATATCACGCAGTGCCCTTTGCAGCCGTCCTAGCTCTAGAATCCATTTCCTATGATGAAAATGGTATATATAACTACACACATATATCTGCGGCAATGACAATTGCGTGATAGCACTATCCTGTCAGACTCTTCAGAAATAGCTACATTTAGAATTTTGATGTTTTAATGTGTAATTTGAATACATTGAGAGATAGCTGCATATAACAAATGTCAATTTCACTGATTTAGGAATATTGCGATGTATTTTTTTTTATCTCGCCTAAAATGATTTTATTAAAAAAAAATAAAAAAAGTTATTTGCAGTCTTTTAATTGCATTTAAAAAAACACGTGACTTGTAAATGGGTTACCAGAATTTGTTTTCTTATACTAAGACCAGAAAAAATTACAACAGTACTTAACCAAACATATATCGAATTTTGGTCAATTTCATTCCGTCAACAAGAATAGGTATTAACATAGGAAAAGTTAAACCGATATCAGTACTAGCTTTATCGTGACATTTTTTCCGTCGTGTCGGAAATGCTTTGTATGACCCATTGATTAGTAAGTGAGACCATTTGTGACCATAATGCTTATTACAATAGCGAGCTGAATGTATCCATCGTCGACCCCAGTCAATACTGTATTATACCTATACATTTAATTGTGTGGTATAGTGCAAGTAGTCTGGTAAGTTCATTGATATATGTACACTCAAACTATGTAATACAATCAATTCTATTAGCACAGACGACTAAACTAGGCACCTGTAATTGATAATATGAAAGTAATTCACTTACCTGTCTGGTCTTCAGTTCAGTCCAAATTACTCCAAAATTATTATTTATTAATTAAAATTGTTCCAATTATAACACTGACCGAAAGTTTTTTTTTTAATGTTCCTGAAAGCTAGTGCGTCAATATTACGCTGTCACTTTTCTGACTGAAAATTACACCAGAAAATGGTTATAGGTTTCATAACCACAGAGAACATTGCAATGGATATTCTTCTGATACCGACGCCTGCATTAGGGGCAATCAGTGAGACCAAAGCCTCCCCGGTATTAACAGACATCATTAGCGGCACACAGAGAAATCTATTGATTCCGAACCAGGGCTACTCTTTAACGGATATTTGTGATGGCATTTCAAACGGACCAATCACAACACGCTGAGCAATGAAGCGTCGCAACCCATGCGTGAATTTCCATGTTTCTGCTTGATTGGAAGTATTTCTTGTCGTAGATCCAATAATACGTGAATATATGTCTATTGGTATATTTTAGTAATGTGGTGTGGGGCGTCTTTGAGCCTGTGATGTTATTACGTCCTTTCCAACTCCCGTATTGATTGGGTGTGAGTTGTCGCTCTGATTTAGTTAAGTGTGTGTACTGCTACATATACATTACAACGAATTGCTTACTTAATGGTCAAGCAAACTAAATAATAATGTTTATAACAAAACTGTCATGTCATCCAGGTCACTTAAACAATTTAGGACATGAAACTGTATAAACACATATTTAATGGTATCTAGAGAAACCATGATTTGAGGTCGCTACTGTTTCAAACGTTACGTTACAAACATCTCGGCTTTACAAATATTTTGACACTAGAGGATACAGAGACGGGAAGCACATTATTTAGTCTAAATAGTGTAAAAAGTTTCTCGACTAGTTTTTACAGGTGTCATAAAAACCAGAAAATCAAATGAATTTTTGTAATTTTATATAAGAATTTTCAGTTTTACCTGTCGCAAGCATGCTTTAATAAAAGCACACTTCTATCGGATTAAACGATAGGACACATTAATGTAATAGGCCCGAAATATATGGCTTCACACACGGAACTCAAAGTGTGACATACCAACTGTATGACAAGGGAGATAACTCTTACACATTTAACATATATTTCTAATGATGTCTCCTTAATACATGTAATGACTGTACTGAAAGCAACAGATATAAATCAATGGGTTTTATTGAAATTACTTAAGTCCGACTATTCAATATGTTTACTGTTACCATGTACAAATGACAATAACTTTATATGACCTATATCTGTGAGTATTGTTCATCGTTAATGATTCCAAGGGTGAAAAGTTCGCGTTAGTTTTGGCGGAAACCTATTTTGCGGATCTTAATTTACATTTGCACGTGATTTCTTCTCCGAATCAACAACAAAAACAGCTATCACTACAATTGTTATAGACAATTATACATCACTACAATATCAGACACAACAAGCGAGATCTCTTTATAAGGGAAAATAGTGGTCCTACTATATACCACTATATGATCCAATATCTGTTTTGATAAACAACGTAGATTGAAAACATAAGTGAATCAACAGGCCGCTGGGGGCCGCCATAGGTTAATCGGTGAAACTTTGGCCTATACAAACTCGGCTACAGAACCGAGGTGAGTGTTTGGACATCATTTGCCGATGAGGGTTTGCATTGCAACAGAAGGCCAAGAAATGGACAGATGTGGTTATGTTCTTAGGCAAATTGTTTTACCTCATCTGCTCTCTGTGGTATGAGAAGGTGCTACCGTTTTTAGTGTTTAGTGAGGTAACTTCAAGCGTTCTCCTCTAAATGACCCTTGCTGTTCCCAGGTCGATACCCAGTCCCATCCCATCCCAACCCCGCCCCATCCCTTATAAGACCACCCAGACAAACGGGTGCATGCGCAACGAAAGCAGTGCATAACCGCAGCTAGAGCACACCAATAAGTTATAACAGTCTTTTATACAATCAATGGAATAACTTTCACATAATGCAGGTTATGTACGATGTTTACAGGACAAATGGCAACATTACTTAATGTAGGAGAGCTCCCGCACACTCCTTGTGGTCACCTCAGCGATGGAGCGTATAGGTATGGTCCGATCTCCATCTATAGCGTCAACTACATCCTCCATGGGGAACCATCATCTCTCCTCTCTAATGGAATGTAACAAACGTCCGTCTCAATCAGCAAGTCCCCCAGGGGAAGATGATCCAGTACACTCCTAAAAGACTGACCACTAAGGGTCCATTCTAACAGCCCACGTGGTAGGTCCCGTCCGATGTTCCTCCTCCCCACCAGAAAAGCTCTCATCTTTGCTGCCCAGGTATAGCAGCTATAACATTGATTTTCTTTAGTCCACACTGCCGACTTGCTGAATCAGGGTTAGCATCCCAGGGTAAATGTATCCTGGTGACGTGACGTCGGACATCAGTAGAGTGACCAGAGCTAATGAAACCACACTATTTCCGTTTTTCTATCAACGAGTAGAGCTGGTTATTTTGTTTCTACTCCTTAATATACTCTTCATGGTCTGGAATGAATGACGACTCCTCCTAGTCCAAGACACACAATACACAAAATATACAAAATTTATTAACATATAGGTGTCTCGAGCCCTCCTGTGGCGTTCGGGTCACCGGCTTGGAAAGTTTTGTGCCACTATTGTGACCGGATCTACCTGATTTAGGGACGTCTGGTTAAGTCCGCTGTCCTCGGATTGGAAATGTCCTGGTGATTAGCCACCAGTGTCTGATTATCCTGTCTGCATTAGTCATGTGTCAGAGAATCTGATAGCGACACCAGAACCCCTAATTCTCCTCAGCCTGGGACTCCTCTAGATCATCCGATACTATCGCAGAACTCCTTGTCCTTTCAGAGTTTAGGCGATCATGATGGATCACGCTGCTAACAGTCAAGTCCGTTATCCTCATAAAGGACAAGATACTTTATACTGGTTTTAAGATAATGAACAGTTCATGGATCTTTCAACTTTGCTGTGATCCTAACCTGCGTTAAGGATTTACCCTACCTGATAAGACATTCTTTTGTCGGTAGGTTTTGGCAGGTAATCCAGTGTATTTCCTGCAATGCCTTCTTTAAACTCATATTTAGCAGGGTTCTCCACCCGGGTCTGATACTGGAGGCACCGAAATAGATACCGACAGGTAATCCCCCTACTCAACGACCATCCTGCTGGGGGTGAACCCTTCCTGTCTGTTTTTACTGAGTAACTCTTATGGCTACGGTAAGTTGGTTAACGTGTCGGTCCCCATTAAATTGTTTTCCCTACTACAAAGCACCGTATTTATTGCAGAATGGTCCGATTGTATTTCTCGTTTAACGATAGAAAGTAGTCCTTTTGACGAGTATCTGAAGGAAATTGCAAACTGCTCTGACCATAGAAAAAATCATGTTCCTTCCCTGAACGTTGGGAATTTCAAATAGGCAGTTTCTCATCCACCACTGCTCGGACAACGTTCTCCGCTCTCTGGTCCGTCACAGGGTGCATTCCACCGACTTAAAAAGTGGTCAATTACATAAGGATAGTCTGATTGGGTATTGAGATAGGATCCAGGGATGTCCATAAGCACTCTTTCCATTTGGATTCCTGAATAGCACTGTCCAGTGGCTGTGTTAGGCTAGACGTTGACCTTCTCCCTGAGTCCACATACCTTGCTGTATGCCACACGCCTCTTACACTTACACTTGGTCATCCAATACCAAAGGACACTATCGGACACGCTGAAGCGTCTTTGCTTCCTCAAGGTGTCTTGATGTAGGCTCGTGATGAACATTCTGTAGAGTTATAACACGAAGGGACTTAGGCAGAGAAAGACTTGGGGTGATTGTGTCCTTCCATTAGTAGTACATGTATCATATTACATATGCTTACGACTCTGATCACGACAGTTCCACGAGAGACGGACTCACTTCCTCGCTAAACGGAAGTATGTCTCCTTCTTTAGCCAACTACTGATCTACCACAATTTTGGATCCTCCAGTTGCTAAGCCCTCGGTCCCCTCTCTGCGAGATGATATGTCCATTTGAGATACATCACAAAACCGTCTAGAGTGACGTTACAAGAGGTGTTTCGTCTCACAGTTAATGGAATCATTTAGTGTAAGTTTTCCTCAAATATAACACTGACAGCTTCCATTGGGATATGTGAGTCGTGACAACATATCCGCGTTGACAATTATTGTAGTAAGGAAACTCATCCAAACACCTTGCAAGTTGACCCAAGATATTGCGGAAGTTTTAACAGCCACCTTAAACTGTAGTGCTCCGTTCTTACCACATAAGTGTCTGAATGGTAGTGTGACAGACACTATGGGGGCAGCTCCTTCAGGGTGGTACAATTTCTCCTAAGAGGGGTGTTAGGGTATTGATGGAGAAACAGATAATTGTATCCTTGTCATCCTAACCTGACTTAGCTCCAATCCAATCGCTCAACAAGAAGCGTCTAGAATGAAGGGGTCCTTTGAATGCGTATATGCTAGTACAAACGCATCAAAAAAGGCCTCAATCAAGCCATCGAAAGTATGTTAGTATCGTTTCCCATAGCAAAAGTCGGTTTTCCCAGTGAGGTAATGCTAAGGTGCTGGCAACCTCGGAAAACATAACAATAGTACGTTATATAATAACACTTGTGCTGAATTATCGAGTCATTATCACCTAGCCATCTTAATGTTTTGCTGAACACAATCTATGTTTTTGTTTTTGTTTTTGTTTTTTTTTTGTTTTTTTGTTTTTTTGTCGGTTCGACACAATTGATACATACCTCAAATATACAAACACAACCTGAAAGAAACAAACATAGGCTTATTGGCACTTTTATGTTGTGTCGTTTTACTCCCGACGGCAGAACTTTGTTCTTCTCGAAAGGTTAAAAAACATCAGTTATTGAACTAGGTCAAAATTTGTCCAGGAGCGAAAAGCAAATCAACAGTAAATATTAATGATTTACCATCCTAATGACAACACAGAAAAAAACTACCTCGTCTTAAATCTGTGGTGTATATATGCTATTTATAGTTCAACTAAAGACCCAAAAGGAAGCTGTTTTACTATATGTTATACAACTTAACCTATGTTGATGAGAATACTGATAGAAAATATTAGACTCTAAGGACACTGCTATAATGAGTTATAGCTTTGGATGAAGATTACATCCGATAGTTAATATGTTAACTGGAGCATCATGGGAATAACGAAAGTCGAAGAATGACATGTTAATTTTGTCGTGTCACTCAGATGACGTATACGAAAGTTTTATCGGTAAGACTACTATCGTAAATCTTTTCAATCCTGTAGGCTGAACTTAAATTACAGCATGCTGAGAGCTCAACAAGTGTCTTCATGACCTCGTAGCGAAAATCTCAGGAACTGATTGTGGATTCCGTGTGATATCATATGTATGTAAAACATTTATATGATTACGATCAAGCGTTTTGGAGATGTATGTGAATGTGAGAAATCAATGATATATCAACTCCTCTTTAATAGAAATGCTCTCAAAACTATAAACGTGCTATCGATTTCCATTAGCATCCAGACAATCTTCTTGAGTATACAGATGAGTATGGGGATTGAAGCGCGCGTACCATATAGCGTCTATGTAAACAAGCGCTCTACAAACTCTGACGTTGTATATGTAATTAAAGAGACGTCACCGGTTTACACATTACCAATCCGGATACATGCCTAGCTCGTCTCCAGGAGACTCCAACACCTTTAATTACACCTAATATAAATACTTACCACAGGGCGAATTCACACGCTTTAATGTTATTGCTTTACTCTCGTATTTAAATATACACGTTTCAATTAGCCTTCTCATTTCATTTCAGATCTGGAGCAAATTAATTATACAAATAATTATTGGTTGCGAAGAAATATCAAAGTGTTATGCCTGCGTTCTAACAAACATATTAAGTGAGATTTTTTTTCTGGAATTATCGACTAGTTTTGTCTGTAAATAACACAGATCAGCGATGGCTAATTAATTGCGGGATGATTATGGTTTGTATACATAGTGAGAAAGCGCTGATTGATTCGCTTGTCTTCTATTTAGTCGGATTATTGAAGACAGACTTTAATCTAATTGGACAAATACAATGTGTGATTTCTGTTCTAGGTTACTGTCCTTGGACTGGGTTTTTTTTTCCAAATCACAAGATTTGAAATGTCAACTTAATGCAAAGTGGGAAACCAATGCGAAAGGTGTTTAAGATTTCTAGGCGAAGGGGTAGTATGTTTTTACAGAAACTTTAAATCTGAAGAGTGTATGATATAGACCAGGCATGTAGAAAAATAAGAGTGAATAAGCTAGTTTTATCACGACAATGACGGATCTAGATATCACCAAATAGAATGGAGAATGGAAGAAAAATATATTATCTGTGTTGTTCCTTAAATAAAACAAGACAACGGCTGCGTTCCTATCGGTACTTGAGCTCTAATAACTCTCCATATTCAATACATTTAGAAATAAAATAGCTAGTATACAGCCCCTACCCCTCTTGATACCTAACATCCCCCTCCTCCCACTTTCACCACCAAAACTCCACATCTACACCTCCATATTTGCCACTCCCAAAAGACACATTTGTTGCCTCTAACGTTTATGCGATAGGACGTATCATGTCACTTATTTTCCATATGTATAGAGATGTATAATATACTGATATTATTACATATATATACTCAGTAAATACAGTTTTGAAATTTAGAGTAAAACACATCACATGCATCGTCTGAAAGGATGACAGACTCAAAGTTTCTTATTACATAAATTTGACGGCTCTGTCCAAATGCTTTACTTCAATGAGGTTTTGACAAACGAATGTCTGCAAACGTTTTATTTCCATATAAATTTCAAACAAAGCTGGAAAAGACAGGATTGGTACATCCCATGAATCATTCATTTTAACGATGGTTTGATCCAGACATTTCTGTTCTTTTTTTTACCCATGAAAGATGTCTGGATTTGCTTTCCATTCATTTGAAAATCAGTATTGTATTCCTTTTCAGAACAATATATATGAAAATGGTTTTCGTTTTATGTGGTATTTTTAAAAAGTTAAAAAAAAAGTATTTCGTGTACATAAATCAAGAAATGAAACACAGAATTACAGCAAAGGATGTTTTCTTTTCGATATTCGTTAATTTGTCAGAAAAATCACGATAATTGTCGTTACGTTGTCAATATCAACGTTTTAATTGTATGTATGTTATAATTATGATGTGGTTAATCTGTTTTATCCCTCACGCAATGTATATTGACCGTGGTTTAAATTTTTTATTAATGATCTTGATAATTTGTCAGTATTTACTTTTAAATTGCTCGACCTCACAGTGAACCTTTGTAATTACAATCAATACGGAAGTACAATGTGTTTATATTTCCGCTTCCTGGAAGCGAGATCAGGGTTATTTTCACGCTTGTCTTCTCGCCTCGCGTAATGTAAATAACAATCATTCTGGTGACGAGCTGCAGTAACAAAAGACATGCAATATGAGAGACGTTTTGTTTTGTTTTTGTATCAGTAACAGTTTAACAACAATTTAAGTCAGTTAGGACCAAAAAACACCAGAAAAAAGGCAGTCATATAGAGAAATGATTCAAACTTAAAGTAAAAAGTTAAGATAATCAAGATTATATAGCAAATGCAAAAGTAAAATTTATCATATCCCTTGGTAAAGCTCGAAATAGAGTTTACATGGATGGTGTCTTTAAACATAAGCCTTAAAATAGCCACTTTTTTCTGTCCAGAGCCAATAGCAGCTTATATCTTGAGACACAGGCCATGGATTATATTTATGCTGGAAATGTAAACAACAATAGTTTGTTAGGCCAATTCAATATCTATTTACCTAACATTGACGTTATGTTGAATTGCGCCTGATGATGCACATTAAAATAATTCCTCCACAAGGAAATATATTTCTACACTACAATGGATATAAAAAGCAATTTTATGAATATAAGTTTGTTTGTAACAACAAGTAAAATCGCCTATTTAAACGGGTTTTTATATTTCTGAACAAACTATTTCTGAAAATCAGAAAGTATTTCTGTTTAATTAATTCACGTGCTCAAATACAGCTGTTTTCCGTCACTGCCGAATACAACAAAATATGTACGGCAAATATATTGCCACAATGGCAGCACCAGTTGCAGAATACAATAAAACAGACTTTACATAGAGCAATCAATCATGATATGTCTGTCTGTAACGGGTTGATCACTGACAAAGAGAAGGATCTACATATAAGTGGGAGTTGTATAGGTATAGACAATGCGGTAAACTCCACAAGACCCCATCATCTCAGTCGTTTGTCCTAATGAGACAACAGATACGTGTGTGCTTGTGTGCGCATTGCCATAACAGCTTTTATCGACATTGCCATTTCTAAAATCACTTTAATATACACTTGAAGGTAACCACAATTTCTTTACCTTATTGTATGTTTAAACGCGCTGCCGTTGAAAATTAAATGGAATGGAAACGATTTTGAATTAATAAAAGATAGCACCGAACTCCCTGGCCATTAAGCGTCTTGTGCTCATGCATGTATTTACGACTTGCGACAATGGAAATTGGTTATGTTGCAAATTTAGTATTGTTAACCAAAAAATATCAAACAGCAGTTTGGTATTGAATTCAATTTCCAATTGTAGAAATTTAATACTTGTGTTGCTCAAAGTTTAGGAGGTGTTTAAAGAAATCATCTTTTATATGTTAAAGTGTCGTCTGTTTATGGCGTCATTCGTGTTACGCCATGTTGTGGAAATAATCATGTCCCTAACTTCATGAGGTTACGGAATGTTTTGCTCTGTTCGCTAAAATTCTAGATCAAAAACATTTTTATGGACAGAGAACAAAGTCGGAACAAATAGTCATGAAAACACTGTATCAGTGTCGGACTGGTTAGGAACAAATTGTTATAGGAACACTGTACCAAGTCGGACTGGTTAGGAACAAATTGTCATAGGAACACTGTACCAAGTCGGACTGGTTAGGAACAAATTGTTATGGGAACACTGTACCATGTCGGACTGAATAGGAACAAATTGTCATGGGAACACTGTACCAAGTCGGACTGGTTAGGAACAAATTGTCAAGAGAACACTGTACCAAGTCGGACTGGATAGGAACACATTGTCATGGCAACATTGTACCAAGTCGGACTGGTTAGGAATAAATTGTCATAGGAACACTGTGCCAAGTCGGACTGGTTAGGAACAAATTGTCATGGGAACACTGTACCATGTCGGACTGGATAGGAACAAATTGATATGGGAACACTGTACCAAGTCGGACTGGTTAGGAACAAATTGTTATGGGAACACTGTACCAAGTCGGACTGGTTAGGAACAAATTGTCACGGAAACACTGTTCCAAGTCAGACTGGTTAGGAACAAACTGTCATGGGAACACTGTGCAAAGTCGGGCTGGTTAGGAACAGATTGTCATGGGAACACTGTACCATGTCGGACTGGATAGGAACAAATTGTCATGGGAACACTGTACCAAGTCGGACTGGTTAGGAACAAATTGTCAAGAGAACACTGTACCAAGTCGGACTGGATAGGAACACATTGTCATGGCAACATTGTACCAAGTCGGACTGGTTAGGAATAAATTGTACCATGTCGGACTGGTTAGGAACAAATTGTCATGGGAACACTGTACCATGTCGGACTGGATAGGAACAAATTGTCATGGGAACACTGTACCAAGTCGGACTGGTTAGGAACAAATTGTCATGGGAACACTGTACCATGTCGGACTGGTTAGGAACAAATTGTCACGGGAACACTGTACCATGTCGGACTGGATAGGAACAAATTGTCATGGGAACACTGTACCAAGTCGGACTGGTTAGGAACAAATTGTCATGGGAACACTGTACCAAGTCGGACTGGTTAGGAACAAATTGTCATAGGAACACTGTACCAAGTCGGACTGGTTAGGAACAAATTGTCATGGGAACACTGTACCATGTCGGACTGGTTAGGAACAAATTGTCACGGAAACACTGTACCAAGTCGGACTGGTTAGGAACAGATTGTCACGGGAACACTGTACCAACAAATTGTCATGGGTACACTGTACCATGTCGGACTGGATAGGAACAAATTGTCATGGGAACACTGTACCAAGTCGGACTGGATAGGAACAAATTGCCATGGCAACATTGTACCAAGTCGGACTGGTTAGGAACAAATTGTCATGGGTACACTGTACCATGTCGGACTGGATAGGAACAAATTGTCATGGGAACACTGTACCAAGTCGGACTGGATAGGAACAAATTGTCATAGGAACAACACTGTAGGAACAAACATGGGAACAAGTCGGACTGGTTAGGAACAAATTGTCATGGGAACACTGTACCATGTCGGACTGGTTAGGAACAAATTGTCACGGGAACACTGTACCATGTCGGACTGGTTAGGAACAAATAGGAACATAGGAACAAATTGTCATAGGAACATTGTCGGACTGGTTAGGAACAACTGGATAGGAACAAATTGTTATGGGAACACTGTACCAACTCGGACTGGTTGGGATCAATGTCGGACTGGTTAGGAACAACACTGTACCAAGTCGGACTGGATAGGAACAAATTGCCATGGCAACATTGTACCAAGTCGGACTGGTTAGGAACAGATTGTCACGGGAACACTGTACCAAGTCGGACTGGATAGGAACAAAATGTCACGGAAACACTGTACCAAGTCGGACTGGTTAGGAACAAATTGTTATGGGAACACTGTACCAAGTCGGACTGGTTAGGAACAAATTGTCATGGGAACACTGTACCATGTCGGACTGGTTAGGAACAAATTGCCAAGGAAACACTGTACCACGTCGGACTGGTTAGGAACAAAATGTCACGGAAACACTGTACCATGTCGGACTGGTTAGGAACAAATTGTCATAGGAACACTGTGCCAAGTCGGACTGGTTAGGAACTAACTGTCACGGAAACACTGTACCAAGTCGGACTGG
Organism: Ylistrum balloti; assembly: GCF_031769215.1. Taxonomy (NCBI): domain Eukaryota; kingdom Metazoa; phylum Mollusca; class Bivalvia; order Pectinida; family Pectinidae; genus Ylistrum; species Ylistrum balloti. The sequence continues at coordinate 3,639,044 of NW_026782299.1, forward strand.
TTAGGAACAAATTGTTATGAGAACACTGTACCACGTCGGACTGGTTAGGAACAAATTGTCACGGAAACACTGTACCAAGTCGGACTGGTTAGGAACAAATTGTTATGGGAACACTGTACCAAGTCGGACTGGTAAGGAACAAATTGTTATGGGAACACTGTACCATGTCGGACTGGTTAGGAACAAATTGTCACGGAAACACTGTACCAAGTCGGACTGGTTAGGAACAAATTGTTATGAGAACACTGTACCAAGTCGGACTGGTTAGGAACAAATTGTCACGGAAACACTGTACCAAGTCGGACTGGTTAGGAACAAATTGTCACGGGAACACTGTACCAAGTCGGACTGGTTAGGAACAAATTGTCACGGGAACACTGTACCAAATGGAACTGGATAAAATCCAATACAATGGCAGTAGAAAATGATGATTGAACTACAGCATCTTTTCCAATTTCACAGGAGCAATTTTCCACGGGAACAGAATACGATGTTGGATTTTATAGAATAAATGTTCATGGAAACACAGTTTAATGTCGGAATTACAGGACATTAACCAGATACGGCTTGCTGTGTGATGTATTTTTGAAAATCGGGTTATTTTCTTTTTGATGTTATCACATCAGCTTCTTACATGTACAAACGAAGTGCTAGGGTTAAAATCCGCCAAAACCAACCAAAACAGTTTTAATGAATATACGTAATATATGTTCCCTATAATAGTAAAAAACAAGAGGCCTAATGGGCCTGCATCCCACACCTGACTAATTAAGATATTTAGTCATTTGATAAAGAATTTCAAACATGACAAGCAATTGCGGATATGAAGTCCCTTATGGTCTAACAGAGGTCAGATTCGCTATTTATAAACATTGCTTCAGGCCAAACTTTGACGATATTCTTATATGGAAGAAAGACTTTTAAGAACTAACATTTCTTAAGTTCGGCCTACACCTGTCGCCATAAGGAGCCAAGGTGTACCATTTACACAGAACTTAGTCCCCTTCACTCAAGGCTTATTAGACCAAATTTGTGTACTATCAATTCATTCTTATACAGACAAAACATAGATGAGATGACAAGAAGGGAAACACGAACTTAAAGACGTGATAGATGTGGAGACAGAGAGGGTAACAGAAACTACAAGCACGTGACTGATGAGAGAGAGAGAGAGAGAGAGAGAGAGAGAGAGAGAGAGAGAGAGAGAGAGAGAGAGAGAGAGAGAGAGAGAGAGAGAGAGAGAGAGAGAGAGAGAGAGAGAGAGAGGTGAAACAGGAACTACAGACACGTGATTGATGAGAAAAACAGAGTGAGTAAAAGGAACTACAGACACGTGTTTGATGAGGAAACAGAGTGGGTAACAGGACCTACGGATACCTGATTGATGAGGAAACAGAGTGGGTAACAGGACCTACAGATACCTGATTGATGAGGAAACAGAGAGGGTAACAGGAACTACAGGCCCGTGATTGATGAGGAAACAAAGAGGGTAACAGGAACTTCAGACACGTGTTTGATGGGAAGACAGAGAGGGTAACAGGAAGTACAAACACGTGTATGATGAGGAAACAGAGTGGGTATCAGGAACTTCAGACACGTGTTTGATGAGGAAACAGAGTGGGTAACAGGAACTACTAACACGTGATTGATGAGGAAACAGAGTGGGTAACAGGAACTACAGACACGTGTTTGATGGGAAGACAGAGAGGGTAACAGGAAGTACAAACACGTGTATGATGAGGAAACAGAGTGGGTATCAGGAACTTCAGACACGTGTTTGATGAGGAAACAGAGTGGGTAACAGGAACTACTAACACGTGATTGATGAGGAAACAGAGATGGTAACAGGAACTACAAACACGTGTTTGATGAGGAAACAGAGTGGGTATCAGGAACTTCAGACACGTGTTTGATGAGGAAACAGAGTAGGTAACACAAACTACAGACACGTGTTTGATGAGGAAACAGAGTGGGTAACAGGAACTACAGACACGTGTTTGATGGGAAGACAGAGAGGGTAACAGGAAGTACAAACACGTGTATGATGAGGAAACAGAGTGGGTATCAGGAACTTCAGACACATGTTTGATGAGGAAACAGAGTGGGTAACAGGAACTACTAACACGTGATTGATGAGGAAACAGAGTAGGTAACACAAACTACAGACACGTGTTTGATGAGGAAACAGAGATGGTAACAGGAACTACAAACACGTGTTTGATGAGGAAACAGTGGGTAACAGGAACTACAAACACGTGTTTGATGAGAAGACAGATGGAGAACATGATACGCTGCCACATGATAGACGGGGGATAGTTTGTCTTTTCATTGACTTAGATAAGTCAGCAGGAGACGGATCCTTACAAACTGAACATGATACTACACACATGGAGAACACCGAAAGTGTATGATAAACCGAAGCAAACACCTTCATGGAAAAGAGTCCAAAGATTTAATCTTTTCTCTGAAGTTTGACTATAAAACAATGTTATCAACGTCACAAGAATGAGCTCAGTCACACTGGTCAAACTGGAAAAATAGAGATAAGGCCGAGGTCATCACATTCCGGATATTCTGTTACGGCTCCTGCTTCAAATCTATTATCCTTTAGAAAGGGTTTGGATTCCCAATAGACTGCACAGTAAATGTATTCCCGAGATGTTTTGATCTGATAAGTAAGTCATTAGGTATATCATCGATGTAAGAGCTAAAAACAAAGTAGATAGTGCAGAGCTAAGACAGTTTTTGAAGAGCTAGCGAGTGTGAAGCGAGACAGGCAAAGCTGGTATAGAATGGAGTACAGCTGTACTTGTATAGTTATCTATTAGTGTAAACATTTTTTTTTTGTTTGTTGATGGTAAGACAGAAAAGATATCATCACGTAGGAGTTATCTTGCACTTGTGTATTTCCTTGTGTGTGTATGTCACTATTTATTCTAGTATACTGACGTAGTGCAAAACGTATGAAGTTGGCAAGTCCACGGACTTTTACTATAGATATAACTAATTCAGTTAATGTATATATTCTATCATCAAACGCTAATTTTAAAAAAGGGGGCACATGCTCGCAAAAAAATAATAATTGCAGGCCCGCCTATGACGTCAGCCAACTTCCGGTCCGGGTGCGTTCTGTTAATCGAGAAACACAGAATACGTGAGAGTAACGAAGGCAGTGCACAATATACGTACGAGAACAATTTTCAAATAATATTTGCGTGTGGAAAACGCTATAGATAGTATAACATCAAATTAAAATGGGGACTAAATGAATTAAATCTAACGGCGTTTCGTTAACTGATATTAGCTGACGGGAAATTGTCTACGATATTGGGTATGAAATCGGATTCGGTAATTGACATCAGCTGACAGGATGTCTCGATTTCATTTTGAAGCTACCGGACGACCAGACAAATCAATGTTCCTGCTTGTGACCACTCATCATCTGATCGTCCTCGGGGTCTTCCGGATGGCAATTGGCGAAAATTCTTACGTAATGTTTAAATTAATATTGACATGTGATACTGCAGTTTGTGCGGGTTGATGACACTTTTTAACGACCGTGTCGCTTGATGGAACGTAATACGGAATTATACACGCACGAAAAGTAGATTTTATTTCTTTTTGTGAATTTTGTAACCAATTTTATATCTTTATTTTTACTCTTAATCACATGCGGTATTGACAGGTAAATTTGGTAATAGTCTTAAATAAATGAAACACAGAACTGAAATTTAACTTGAAAGATCTCCATCTAGAGCATACACCAAACATGAATTTTAATGACAATAACAAGCTTTGATTGTCAAAATCTAAGATGGTCGCCATTTGGCCTTTTGTTTTTTTTCTGATTATTTCAATAATTAAAAAAATCATAACATGGAAATAAGGGAAAAGTTCCATCAAATAAACTTATATTGTTCAATTCGAGATGGCCACTTGTCAGCCATTTTGTTTTTCCGATTAATACGGAAATAGGAAAGGTTACCACAAATGATCAACTGGTCAATGAATATTAAAGAAATGACTGTCAAATCCAAAGAGGCCCTCTATGTGTCATTTTGTATTTCAGATAAATCTGAATGTAAGGCACCACGAATTCGAGAGAAAAAAGTCTTATATCCGAAAAATGCATGTGTGATTGGTAATAATAGCATAAGGTGCCTGTAAGCTGCTGAAATAGCATACCGTGGCTTTATTTGTCAATCTGGACGGACTTATTTTTGTTGTAATACGCTTGTCCTCACTCAGTCTTTCCCACGAGAATGGCATTTAATCCTAATTATACATCATCCAAGTGATAAACACATAAGTGGGTTATAAATCTAGTTGTAATAATATATTTGAGATGAAAAAGCCGCTCAGTCAACAAACAAAAGTTCATAATAACAAATCACACGCTAATTGACCTTTTTAGTCAGAGAATACAAACAACAGACTGCCATCAAATGGGGAAAGAATGCATTGCTTCAGTTTTTAAATTACCCTCACTTATTTTACCATTAACAAAATACAACACATGGCATGTTGTTAAGTCTTTTTAAAATATTAGTGTTACAGGATAAATATTTGGTGCTGGTAACGTAGGGTTACCGTCCCGAAAACATTCAAATCATAAGCGTTTGTGTTCATAATCGTCTAGATAATACTTGGATGTACAAATCGAACGCGCCTGAACTTAGCTGGACTTGTAATCGAACGCGCTCAAATGTTAAACGGTGGTAAACGAACGCAGTTCAGGCGTGAAGAGACGCGACAAATCGAACTAGGAGGGAATTAATCCACCACTTAACCGGAAATGAGAGACAACACAGATTAAAACCTGTGTCGCGTGCCTCTTTAATCGCGTGACCTATGTTGGTGAATGTCTACAGTTGTGACTGAGGACAACATAACAGGAATTAATGGACTTCACAAGAACCAATCAAATTAGTAACGGAGAGAAAAGACAACTCAAAAATTCCATATTTGGCATTGACATACCAGATGGCGTGTTATTGCATTATTTACTTTGTAAAAAAATCATATCGAACGGAATTTAAACTCACTTACTCACCCCAAACTTTCTAACTTACTTTAATCTCACTCTTAGCTCATTCACTAAAATCACACTCAATCCAAACACTTACCAACACCTCACTTCTAGCTCCTTTACTCTCTCCACTTATTCACTCACTCGTTCACTTTAAACACACTCAACATTCACTCCACTTGATACCGGTTTACTCAAAACTCTTTCATTAGAAACTCAATCTAAACTCAATCACAACTCACTTAAAACTCACCCAATACATCTCACTTAATCTTTGCAGGGCGATTCAACAACATTCTTCGTCTACTGAAGCTAACGATCAATTTCACGCGAAAGTCAACCATTTCACATGTCACCTGGGACCCTATTCCCACTTACCGATCTTAAGGACGTAAGTAAATGTGATAAATGACGATTACTTAAACACACAGGAGATTATATTTGAGTTCGTTTTTTTTTGTTTTGTTTTTTTTTATTATTATTCAACAAAAGTTTATATGTGACCCTTGGCGGCGGAAGAACGCGCGGGAGGCACGCGCCTGATTAAATACCGTTAGGCGCCTATTTATAATTACAAATGGCGGTGAATCCCTTTGAGGATTCCAAATAAGAACATTTTGTTTTGTAGTTGACTATGTTAGTCATTACGTTTGCACCGACATCTCCGGTGTTCTCGTCTGTGGATATACGTATTTAGGGAATCGGAGGATTGCTATAGTTTTTTTACCTTTGATCACGCGGAACAACATGTGACGCTACCGAAATGTAAACGTGGCGATGCTGTAAAAGAAAATGGTTGTCAGATGACTTGTATTAGTTGGGAAAATAAATTTTCTGACAGAACAAATTGTCTAGCTTAGAGTTAGGTTAACTAGTGCCTCTAATATTGTTATAGCAGAATGTAAAACATCACGACCAGCCGCCATATTGTGTTTACGTCAACTCATAGGGATATGTTTATAGTGTCGCCAGCCATGTAACAATTTAAAGAGACACACTGCACAGCATTTCAATACTGCAGGACGTAAGTGTTTTCCTAAAATAACAAATATAATCATTACTGGGCGTATACTATGACAACGGCAAAGTCTCAAAAAACATAACACTTGCTAAAGTAGCAATGCAAGATAAATGATAACAGCAGAAGCTGAAACAATATATAAGCACAGCAACCAAAAAGTAAGCTTTATTCCGCGTTGATGTACACATAAAGTAAGGCTGTATTGGTGGTTTGAGCAATTATATGGAGTTTTCGCCTCATTAATGTGTTATTGCCTCACAAACGAAAGACGATTTTCTATTAGAGTTATTTCCCTTATAAGAAAATACCACAAATATTGCTGTGGTTCGACCTGTATCTAACTTTTATTTGATTACGTAAGTCTAGTAATTACTAAATTTAATGATGCCAGAATGTACTTTTTCTTAGTTTTAAGATTATTTTACGCTCAAACTGAATGTATTTTGTACGATGTACATTGGTTAACATTAAAACTCTTTGTACATGTAAATATTTTATACCGAAGGATCAATTTAGTAGTTTTCTCTATCTAGAGACAATAGGGAAAGCTAAACAGTTCTGGACCTTTATCTGTTATTTATTGCATTTCCTTACTACACAATATGATTGGAAACTTCAAGCTTAAATTTCAAATAAACAAGTTGTATTTATATATACCACAACCATATTCCATCGTGGTTTCTCCTCTTGTCTGGTTCATCCAGACGTTTATCACTTCGTTATTTTTTCAAGAGTCATGTAGAACGAGCTTATTTCTTCACAGTCGTACTGCTTTCTGTGCAACCATCAAAAGTGAAAGGCACGCATATGGAAAGGGAGGTAATTCTGTTCAGTCTCTGATTTCATTTCCAAAACTCGTCTTTAAAGAGCTTTGCTCGGAAGCCTATGGCTCACGGGTTCTAAGCTCATATTATTTGAAATATCACTTTTTCATAGGTCAGACAGTTCTTGGAACGAGCACACATTTTTAAAGAAAATATTAAGAAAAATAAAACGTAGAAACATTTATTAACTTGGTTAGTACTTCAAGAAATGAAGATAATTTGAACCACTACAGCAAATGAGTGCTCATTACATTGCTTGTGTAAATGTTATGGGTCCTGATATTGGTTGGCGTTATACGCTGGGTACTCGAAGGAACAAAGCAATATCAATTCATGCCAATTTCATTTGTTTTAAATGATTTTTACTTTTAGTAGAAATAAAAATCCAGACAAATTCAGAAAAGCGAAAATGCTGTCATAACATTTTTATTCAAATTAGTTTCGGGTAGTGCGGATCACCTATGACCCTGTGCTGACATTTTTCCCTCAATTACTATTCATATTCGTTGAATTCTGTCTTCTTTGGAGGATTTTTTAAAACTGATAATCACATTGTAAAAACAAAGTAATTGATTTTCTTAGCAGCTGCAATGTTTTATCGTTTAAAACGAATTTTTAAATTCCATTATTGCCGGTCGTAAAATCTAGATTTTTTTATTCCAGCTGTCACTAGACCGATTTACACACATGCTTTGTAGTACTAAGTCGTCATCAATTGCATTTTGAACGTGTCCTTTGCCGAGATAACACGCGTGAACGTCGATATTATCATTGGAACATGGAGTGTGCTTGACCCTCATTGTCGGCATTATGTATTAACTATTTAATAAGCATTAAGCGATAATCGTGAAATTATTATTCATTAAGCCGTTATCTTCTCTTCTGGGTGCCATTTATTTTCACTTGATCCCAAATTCCTTTTCTAAATCTATGACACTTCAAACCGAACATAAAAATATCCTTAGATGCATTTGAATTATGGGATTGGAAAATAAAATAAAAAAAGGACTGCAACAGATTTTTTTTTTTTTTTTTAATTTTTTTCACATTTATGGTCAAAACCCTAGGATCACCCCTTGTTTACCACTGATTTTAATGTAGTTCAAAGGCGAAAATATAGGTTAAAGTTACTTATTTTTGATACACAACATGCCACATTACCAAGTTGAGCCGTACCCTAGTATGAGTGTAGAAGATTGGTCCCGGACAAGATATTGTATGTAAGAACGGACGGAAAGTCGGACAACACCCACAGCTATAGCCCCATCCCCTCACCCTATCCTCTAAGGAAGCTTGAGGGTCAAATGAAAACCACAAGGTCAATAACCTATAACACTTACATTTAAATATTAGTAATAAATGTGTACTTTAAGTACTTTTTCGATAACAATTGACCTCCTGCTGGCGTAAATAGACGATCAGCACCCTTTATGAATAATGCTACTTCATTACAACACTATCGATTATAGTCTTTTAAGGTGTCATATCTCCACAAAAGGCTTTTAGTTAGCGAAAATAGAAACATTGATTAATCATAGTTTCCCTGCAACAACAATAAGAAAAACCAAAGAAATATGAATACAAACGATAATTGAAACTACATCTGCAAAATTATTTTCAAACGACGTAAAATTAAATTTTCTCGGCGAAGTTCGTAAATCGCGAGCGCCAGCCTTCGAGTTTGTAAACTACAGCAACTTAACTGCGCACGGTAGTATTTAATCTCTCTGGCATGCATCTTCGTTATTCGAGATGAAAATCGAATAACTTCAGTATTTCCGAAAAATATGTCATATTCAGTCTTAATTTGAAAATTAAAATCTTTAAAATGACACAACCGCCTTGTTATCGATAAATCATTTTTGGAGAAGAACTGACTACGGTTTTCATATTGTCTAAAAGTGAGCATGCTATGAAGATAGAGTTTTCATTAAAATTAATTTATGAGATGCCACCTCCTTTACTTAAGCACGAGAATGTTGCTTAATTCAGTCAAGTACATATATACAAAGGACACATGGGTGAATAGCACCTTTAGATACAACGGAATCGGATACAATAGAACACAACACCGTGCCACAACTTGAATGAATTAAAATGTGGTATGCAGGCTACAACAAACCTTGGGGACTGAAATCCATCAGCAGTATGTACCCACCTGCTATCTCGAAAATTGTACAGAAGACACACAAGTGAATAACATGTCGGTTCCTATTTTGGAGCCAAAGACTGACAAACATTCAGTGCTATTAGGGTATATGGTAATGAAATTAGAGGCTTTCTACATATACTGACGATCACAATGGTCTCGGAGGAGGATGGAATTAGTCATCATATGTTCATACCTCATTGATCGTTTATTTTCCACTTGAAATTGACTTCTTAATTCGTCTTTATTGACAGATATTTTTCCAGTCACTCAGAAAATAGCAAAAGTTTTAAAAAGGTGATAAACGTTCTCTTAGCAACCGTACGTAAATTTCTCTTTTTCCCACAACTGGAAAAGTGTTTTAGTGTCATTTTCAAGCACCTTTACATTTCTACTTTTGTAGAAAAAGATATCAGTCAGATTTATGCATGATCATTTTAGTGTATATCGGCCAATGGAAATCACAATACATTTGTATTGCTCTTGTAAACATATATTGACTACAATACATTGTTATCATCTAGTGTGTTTTTTTGTTTTACAATCTGTTTACCAACTTGTCTCACTAATTTCGGCATTAGTGTACATATAATTATAGTACAGCCTTGAAAGTTGGTTTGTTCCTTACCTTATCTCATACACTACGTACGTCAGTGGCGGAGTGCTTCACACTGGCCATTTGTCTGATGAAGGTGACCGTGTAGACATCGTCACACTCTGATCTTCTACTGATTGTGTTATAAGATGAAGGTGACCGTGTAGTCATCGAAACGTCACACTCTAATCTTCTACTGGTTGTGTTATAAGATGAAGGTGACCGTGTAGTCATCGTCACACTCAATTCTTCTGATGGTTGTGTTATAAGATCGTCTGTTCTATGTATGATAGTCTGTGATATTTCAAATGCTTTTGATTGAGTCTAGCGTAAAGGATTGACGGGGAGTTAACATCTCATGGACTTTGCAGTGGACTGTATACATAATTAGGAAAAAATCTGTTGCTACAACAATTTCTTTTTCATGCATAATTTCTACATTAAAGCAGATGTTCTTAAAAATTCCATTCTTGGCCTGCACTTTTTTTTCAAACACTTCAATGATATTGCCAATGACTGAAACAGCTGCTCGTCTTCTCGCGGCTGATAATTCTTCTTCATCACGTCATGAAATTCAAATTTTGAATAGGGATTTTCAGTCCTTAAATTGATAGTCTAGAATAATAAATCTAGAGTAAACAGAAGTAATATTTATTGCTAATTCTACTGATACAGGTAAAGATTTCGGGGTTAATTTTTACCGGACGTTAATTAATCATAAAGATCATTATCAGCACTTGGGAATATTTTTTTCAAAATTCTTTGGCTAAGTGGGAGATCATATTTAAGTCATATACAGTTCTGATGACTGAAATATTTGCTAAGTCGAAATAGTCTTTTGAAAAACTATAAATCACTATTATAATTTGTTTGGAGAATGAAAGTTGAACATTATACACACTAAAATAAAACAAGTATAGCACCCTTCAATATGACCTTTACTGAATGAACTTTGTTGTAGGTCCAGTTTTCAACTGTTGACATCGTTATGAGAATGCCTATCACTTTTTTACTTCGAGTGTCAATTTTTCGACAACGATAGGCGTAACCTGCTCATTTTTTCCTCATTTTTATCAACTCTCCTTGATTTAGAGCTTCTTTTGTATGGTAGTTCGGATCTTCGTGTAGAACTTATCTCCCTTGTATTTAGACATTTAAGACAATTAGTCAAATCCAGCAACAGATTTTGAGAAATATTTTTACGTTGTTAAGTTGTATCTGTGTAGGTTTAATATACAAGCGTGTCTACGTGATGCCTATTTCATCATCACGTCATTGTAAATGTATGATGGGAGAAGGCTTTAATAAGTTCTAATAACTTGTGTCCTATTGTGAATATTGTCTATTTCTGATGTCAAACACTTGTAAGAATAGTATTGTAAACTCAAGGTGTCATGGACCTTAAATAAAGTCTTTTCTTCTTATCATTATTGGATTGTAATCCCTTCCTAAACTTCATAGAACAGCACCTTTAAATACAAGTTTAGAATTATTACAGTAGAGCCAAATAACAAATTAAAAACTTAAAAGTACAAAGAATATTAACTATTTAATGTATTAGATATTAATTGGTATTGACATTAACATGAAATAGAAAAACGAAAATTCTGATAAAAAGATCCTTCATAGAAACTGTTTCTAAGCAATCTTTAATACAATTATCGCAAACAGATAAATAGGCCAATTTTTCATTGCAATCCAAGAAAATGGAAGCTTGTAATTAGAACAAGATTTAGGAGTTCAGTTTGATGGATGTAATAACGTGATCAGATATCGCAGAAACGGAGTGAATCATAAATTTGCTTGAAGGTGTATAATTTGTGTTTTATAGCATGTGTTCCGTCCCCAGTTTTTTAATCATTAACTGAAGTGTTGTTTTATATCAATCTTAATTGCTTGAAATGTGCAATGTGAATTGTTTTAAAAAGTGGAGCAATTTCTATTAACAGCAGGCAACCATTACTTAACAATAATTGTGCATTTTGGATATGGTCTCAGTGGAGTATAACAGAGTACATTCAATTTCATCCTCGCCCCAGAAAAGACGCAACGAATATTTCTTGAATCACACAAACTGGAAACGATGAAATGATAAAACAAGAAATAGAACAGTAGCCTAGATTTACAAAAAGAGGCCCAATAGGCCTGTGTCGCTCATTCGCTAAAATTCATTAATTTCGGCAAACTTGAAATTCCTATATCTCAGCATTCTTTAAGGCAGGTATCGTAAGCCCGGGCCTTTTGTTTGTTAAGAAAAAGTCGTACTGGTCTGTTTCAGTTATTAGGTACAAATCGTCGAAAGATTGTCAAAAAGCACACAAGTGAATCAAATTTTTACAAGCTACATCATAATGCTGGTTCGTGATTTCTTGTTAATACTGAAAAGTTCATTTATGACGTTATTTGGAAAGTCCACAGGAGGTCAACACTAACGTTGCGTTTCGACAAAATTTTAGCGAAACGTAAATCCGTATTTTTAGTCAACACGATATACCAAATCCACCAATAGACTTTCTTTACTTATGTATCAGACTTTCTGAATACAGTGATATGTGTGCTTCAACGTAAACGATCGTTAATGTCAGTACTGTGTAATCTACAGTGAATTTAAACATATCGAAGATTAGTTGACTCAGCTGTAAATGGTTACGCGGTAGGACAGTGCTGGACTTTATGTGTTTGGTACAAGTCGTTAGTTCCGAATGGTAGCTCCATCTGTATGTAACCTAGTAAGTTGTAAGTACCGAATGGTAACTCCGTCTGTATGTTACCTACTTAGTTGTAAGTACCGAATGGTAGCTCCGTCTGCATGTTACCTAGTTAGTTGTAAAGAATGGTAGCTCTGTCTGTTGTTACCTAGTTAGTTGTAAGTACCGAATGGTAGCTCCGTAAGTATGTTCCCTAGTTAGTTGTAAGTACCGAATGGTACCTTAGCTGTAAGGAAATAATGGGATATTTGGTCAGGTATTACATCAAGAATTATCTCCCTTCTCGAGCTTCTGTAGTACAAATCACGCGACGTGATTAAGCCAGACTGGATTTTTTTCAAATTTCAACGAATATTCTAAGTTCAGTCACATTAATTTGCCACTTTGGCATTTTGATTTCGCCATTGACCTAGATTTCACGTTTAACGCTTTAGTGCTTAAACTGACAGGAACCACTGGCGTGCCGAGAGAATCCGCATGGCGCGCCGACCTTATGTCGGGCCCACATCTGACACCACGGAGGCGACAAGCGCATCTTGACTGAATGCGCAGACACGATCCGAATAGGTCAGCGATGCATTGGTGGAGGCGTGTGATGTTCACCGACGAGTCTAGGTTCTGTTTGCATCGCTCAGACGGTGAGCGTTTCGCTGACGCTTGCGTTGTTGAACGCAATAGATTCGATGGGGCTTCTGTAATGGTTTGGGGAGGCATCACCCATGGAGTAAAATCCCCCTTAATGGTCATGGATCCAAACCTTTATGCTGTTCGATACAGAGACCAGACCTCCAACCACATGACCTTCCACGTCTCAGACGTCATAACCTAATTTTTAAGCAAGACAATGGAATGCCCCCCCCTCCCCATTGACCATCTGTGGGATGAACTGGACAGGCGTTTTAGGAAACGTCAAACCTCCCAACTAACCGCGCCCAGTTGATCGCAGCATTAAAACAAGAATGGAACAAAATTTCCTTAAGGCGAATTAATGTTCTTATGAATTCACTGAAAAAGGAAAATCCGTGTAGAGATTCGTGCAAGAGGTGCCCACACCAAGTACTGAATTGTTGTTTTGTTTTTCGCGGGTTTCCCACTTTGAGTAACTACTGACGACACGAGTGACGTCACATAAACTTTTCTTCCACAGTATTGTAAATAGTAGACATGTCCCTTCACACTGATGAAACATTTTTGTACAAATTTCCTAAATATCATAGGCTATTGATTGCATAACTTAAGTGTGCGTTTCTATTGTTTGTTGAGTATATAAACCTCGAATTAATATGATTACGACCTGAGCGATGATGGTTTGACTCACCTTACGTCGCTGTCAACTGTATTCTCCAGAATTCTGTAGAAAAAGGCAAAAGTATGACTGACAAGATTGTACTTCGTAAAAGCGGCATATAAAATGATTTAGTCCCAAAGTTTTGCCGTAACCTGCATGCCACGTTTTAATCAATTTGAATAACGGCACACTTCAGAATATACGCATATACTTGACGTGGTGCTGAAATTATCAGATGTATGCAAGTTACAAAATTTAGTGAATTATGGGGATATCGTACCTCCCTTTCTAGATTTGGAACTTTCTTTCGGCTACTTTGGATTTTCCTTAGTCGCCTACTAGGCTTCAAATCTGAGGTCCTTGCATCACTGACGACTCCAAGAAGGACAAAATAGTTGTATGATGCAGTTTAATTGTTGATATCTACAGAATATAATACGAAATTTGTATTTAAAGGCGTTATTCACTCCTGTGTTGTTTTTTTATTATTATTATTTTTTGCACAATCTTTGAACACATCAAAGACTAGCCGAATTAGTCATTATATCGGCTTTGAAAAAGAACACCGATGTTGAACCCTGATAAAACATTTTACCAGTTGTCAACGACAGACAAAGGGTAAGACACCCAAGGCTAGTCTAACAGATGATTTCACTAAGTTACATGACTTTAGGGTAAAATAATACAATGAACATTACTTTTGACGTCGTAAAATCGGTAGTACTAATAGCGTCTGTCAAGGCTACAAGTGTGACAGGTCCTGTAGCATTTGTGAAAAAATGGATAAGTAGAGACAGAGGGCAATGTCCTTGACAATGATATAACACAGAATGTCCTCAACAAACTTTGGTTGAGGAATCGAAAACAGTACTTAACGCTATTTTTAAGGCAATTTCACTAACTTGAAGCTGTCATTGACACAAGGCACAATGAATATCTCGAAGTGTCAGCTATATTACAGCATGTTCTCTATGTTTGTTCGTTGTTGTTTTTGTTGTTGTTTTTGTCCTTTTGGTGTTTTTTTAATTTTCTTTTCTTTGTGCGTGTGGTGGGAGGGGGGGGGGGCGCGGGGGCTCTTTTGGGAAAATACATAAAGTGATTTAGTTGTGTGTGTGCGATTTCGTGGTGATCTATTGTAATGCATATCTAACCGGCACTGCCACAGTATTGAGCCTTCGTTACCTTTAATCATTTATAGAAATTGTAAATACATTTCATCAGGGTAGACACTAATTTTGATCTGGAGTTTACATAAAGTTTTTTTTCTCTTTATTTCTTTTTTAATGGAAAAGTATTTTCGGATATCATCATTCCAAATGGATTTTTCATTTGGATAGCCATTAAAATTTCAAATCAAATAAAGGGTTACCGTGTTAAAAATTGGTAACGATTGATTGCAACGACCTGATACACCCACAAACATTTTGCATCGTGTATCTGATAGTTATATAGAAGGTTAACGCTTAAAACATATCATGGATGTCTCGATGATTTGTTATGGTGGTGTTGAGAAGCCAAAACTTGACAAAATGGAATTTGAACTAATCATAATATTTTTTAACGAAAAAATGAAGGAATAGAGTTTGGTCTCGATTAGCATTTATTTCTGAAATCGCTCCAGATGACATAAAGAAGCATTGCTTGTTGAAATAAAGTGTCTGGGCATAGATATATAGTTCATAGGAAAGAAAAAGGAAAATATGGAGACCTTTAGCAAAAGAGATAAAAAAAAACGAGTTTATTTGATTAAGGATTGTAACTTGGTATATGGCGACCAAATATATCGTGTTTACTTTTTATTTAATCCGCCTTTGCAATATTGTGTACTGGGTCATTTCTTACTTCCGAATTCGGTATGCGAGTATCTCAAAAGATGTCAGAATTTTACACACCAACAGCCACTTTCATACTCCATTTTATAAAGATTTATCACCCTTTATCTATCATAAGACAATGTTGTTATCACTAAAATAAGTGTATACGTGTAACCCTCTATAGATTGGCTTAGAGAATTGTACCACACGTCCAACAACAAACAATTCTTACTAAATGCTCCTAGTTTAATGTTCAATTACAAATGAGTAGGCACTAAAGACTGACAAAAGTACAGCTGGCCGGCAATATAATTTGATGAGGTGTGCTGCTAGAGGCCAGCATATCACAATTCAGTAAGATTGCACTATAACGGCGTGTTTTAGGGACTCCATTAAATTTAAAAAAAAAAACTCATTTATCAACATCATATCAAGGTGTAAAGAAGGCTGTTGTGTTGTGGACTCGATAAAACGGTCCCGATACTACAAACACATCTTCTGTAAAATCTTTGTTTTCTCTCAGGGGGAACATTAAAATACATGGAAGGTATTGTCACCTTATCCATTCAATTCCGACTTCACCAACAACTCTACGTCCTCCAATACTACCCTCCTAACACAACACTCTCCCGTAGTACCCTCCCAACAATTCTCTCCCGTATACCCTCCCAACCCCAACCTCTCCCATACTACCCTCCAAACCCCACTCTCTCCCATACTTCCCTCCTAACCCTACCATCTCCCATACTACCCTTCTAACCCCACTCTCTCCCATACTACCCTCCCAGCCCCACTCTCTCCCATACTACCCTCCCAACCCCACTCTCTCCCATACTACCCTCCTAACCCCACTCTCTCCCATACTACTCGCAAAACCCCACTCTCTCCCATACTACCCTCCCAACCCCACTCTCTCCCATACTACTCGCCCAACCTCATTCTCTCCCATACTACTCGCCCAACCCCACTCTCTCACAAACTATCCCCCCAACCCCACTCTCTCCCATACTACCCTCGCAACCCCACCCACTCCCATACTACCCTCCCACCCCCACTCTCTCCCATACTACCCTCCTAACCCCACTCTCTCCCACACTACTCGCCCAACCTCACTCTCTCCCATACTACCCTCCTAACTCCACTCTCTCCCATACTACTCGCCCAACCTCACTCTCTCCCATACTACCCTCCTAACCCCACTCTCTCCCATACTACCCTCCTGACCCCACTCTTTCCCGTACTACCCTCCCAACCCCACTCTCTCCCATACTACCCTCCCAACCCCACTCTCTCCCATACTACCCTCGCAACCCCACTCTCTCCCATACTACCCTCCCAACCCCATTCTCTCCCATACTACCCTCCTAACCCCACTCTCTCCCATACTACTCGCCCAACCCCACTCTCTCCCATACTACCCTCCTAACCCCACTCTCTCCCATACTACTCGCAAAACCCCACTCTCTCCCATACTACTCGCCCAACCCCACTCTCTCCCATACTATCCTCCCAACCCCACTCTCTCCCATACTACCCTCCCAACCCCACTCTCTCCCAACCTACCCTCCCAACCCCACACTCTCTCATACTACCCTCACAACCCCACTCTCTCCCATACAACCCTCCCAACCCCATTCTCTCCCATACTACCCTCCTAACCCCACTCTCTCCCATACTACTCGCAAAACCCCACTCTCTCCCATACTACTCGCAAAACCCCACTCTCTCCCATACTACTCGCCCAACCCCACTCTCTCCCATACTATCCTCCCAACCCCACTCTCTCCCATACTACCCTCCCGACCCCACTCTCTCCCGTAGTACCCTCCAAACCCTACTATCTCCAATACTACCCTCCCAGCCCCACTCTCTCCCATACTACCCTCCCAACCTCATTCTCTCCCATACTACTCGCCCAACCTCACTCTCTCCCATACTACTCGCCCAACCCCACTCTCTCCCATACTACCCTCCTAACCCCACTCTCTCCCATACTACCCTCAAAACCCCACTCTCTCCCATACTACCCTCCCGACCCCACTCTTTCCCGTACTACCCTCCCGGTCCCACTCTCCCATAGTACCCTCGTATTAGTTTCCTCGGTCGGTACAGTACATGTAATGTGTAATGCATGATGATATAGGGAGCCGTATTACTGAAGAAGCTTATTACGACACAGTCCGTTTAAATATAGTTCAAAACCATAAAGTACGGAGGTTTGTTCAGACCGGATACATGTACTAAAAAGACAAGTTGAATAGTAGTGTACTTCCTCTATATACGTAAAACCTTTCCTACACCAGGAACGACCCCCTTTATCCCTGGCCGGTATATTGCAGCTTTAGGATTAGAATGTGTACCTATCAATAATGCAAAATCACGGTGAAACCACGGGGGTATGTCCCTTTTATCAGAAGTATTGTTGAACGACCTTGACCTTTCAAAGTGTACT
Source organism: Ylistrum balloti (assembly GCF_031769215.1). Taxonomy (NCBI): domain Eukaryota; kingdom Metazoa; phylum Mollusca; class Bivalvia; order Pectinida; family Pectinidae; genus Ylistrum; species Ylistrum balloti. The sequence goes on from NW_026782299.1 coordinate 3,656,924, forward strand.
CAACGATTCTGTATTGTCCGTCATTAATCTGTAGAAGAATTCGTCCGCATAAGGGAAGCTCAGATGAATCTCAGTATTGTTAATTACAAGTGTTAATGTTCAGTAATAATGCATGAGAGAGTTTAATGTGAACTACGCACGTGCTAATCCAGTAAAATCACGTCGGCTGAATCCGGCATTTTTAACGAAGCGATCGTCCCGTACTTAAAACGAGTTCATAGTCATCCACATAGCTAGTGCACTATATTCCGGGACAAAACATTCTTCTCTAAATGGCGATTATTCTAGCAACTTTTGTCCTGAAAGATGAAAATAAGAAACGAAAAAAGATATAGTGACGGATTTATAAAAGTTAGTTTGATATTTGTTTGGAGCCAATTCTTTGCGTATTTATGTAATACTATATATTTAAATGGACTAAGTTTCAAAAGTAGAAGTCGGATTATTAAAATTATATGTATGAATTATGTGATTGTTGATTGACGTAAACGGATGGGGTTCATTTGGAGACAAGGTCATCTGGAAGTAGTGATTAGTTAAGTCACTGAACGCTATGCGAGAGGCCCATCGCATGCTCTCTGGAGCAATCAGACAGATCCATTGGAGTATTTCACGTCACATAGTCTCACTTTCATGAGAAATACAAGCCAGTCCGAAGAGATCGAACCATACACCCAGTTATTCTTACCCAAAATCTCGTGGCCTACGGACAGAGCATAGATGTATATATCGACTCCTTATTTAGACATGGATATAGTATAAAGAATAGGTTACAGACTAATGTACAGCCACAATGGCTTCATGCAGGTACTCTGGTTTCCAATAAAGATAAACTGATTGGCGCTGCCAGAATTATTAACACACATTAACATAGCTTTCATGTTATACTAATTGTCATAAAAAGATCAAAGTTTATTACTAAATTGTTGTTTGATATCAATAATGTATTCCCGAATTTTCATTTTTTGCATTAAAATGGAAAGTCAGAACAGATAAGTTATTGTCTACCGTCATTTCCCACCTCTCCAATAAGAACTCGATACCCGAAAAAAGTATAAGCTTTCAATTTACACGCATTTTGAGATTTTTTTATTTCTTCATATAACTGCTTAATAACTGAAACAGCTCTCCTGCCAATACAGCACATTAAGTTTCGGTAAGATTCCGTAAGTAAGATTAAGATGTCTGTAGGGGAAGTGTATATGTATAGGGGACTCGCAGGAAACGTAAAATCTACAGCACGTACTGTAATGGATTATACACAAAACAGATTGAAACTTTAAGCTTGTTCCCGTTATCGTCAAGTTGTAGTCTTGTTTAAGAGTCGTAATATGTCTGCTTAGCTCTAAATACGCGTCAAATGTAATAACTATGGAATAAAAGAGTGATATCGAAGGGAGGTAATTCCTATATATGAGTATGTAAAACCACAATAAAGGGCAGAAAAAAGAAATCCAATGTATTTAAAGTGTACTCAAGAAAACAGATGTAGGAGGGGGAAGGGGGGGGGAGAGGAGGGGGAAAGGGCGTTGTACGATATCACCTTGTGTAAGGCATATTACGATGGAATCGGTGCCCATGTAACATAAGCACTTGATTCACTTGTCAAAAAAACAAACGACGGGGAAGTTTGACAGATTACATGGAACATACATTTATGATCACGTAACGAAAACAACCATACGAGATATACAAAGAACAGTGTCTCCCCTCGAAAAATAGATTGCATAGGAAAATATTGCTAAATGTTACATATGTACCATCTGTAAAACAGGTTAATGAAACGACATATATAGAGAAACTTAATGTGAAAAACTCCACAGTCTATCATCGTGATGTGAATTCAAGGGTGTACGGATAGATTAGTCAGAAATATATAACTCATTGATAGAAATTCAGGACCTATCGCCTTTATCCGGAAGCTTTTGTCATAGCATTAATTCGGCAAATGAAATGTACGGATTAGCGGGTATGAACTTGTGTTAAAAGTTATCGGATACACTGTTTTAAGGACATGACGCATGCGCTTGCCATATATCGACATCATCATTAATTTCGATAAGAAAAACAAAAAAAAAAATAAAACTTATTTGGTTTTGGAGAGGGTTTTAACAAAACTAAATATATCCGATTTCAATGTAAATATACATCACACTTAAATGTGAGTTTGAATGTCTTAAAACGTTTCATTAACGAATAGAGGTCTTATCGACAATTTATGTTGTACGACACTTTTGACCTACGGAACACATTAAAGGTTGTAAACAATTCACAAATAAATGTGTTTTTTCTACACTTTAGATAAAATCATCTCCATTCAACCCGTGAAAACAATACTTTCAGATCATTATCACAAATGATCGCGTCGTAAATGTCATTGTTTACCAAATTTCTACAACAATACAAACTCCTTTCGATAGAGTATTTTTCCAGTCGTAAAGAGGTCGCTGACATCCTGACAAAACCATGAAATGGATCATCTGTTTTCTTGCCTTCAATACCCTACTGCGTTAGGTTGTTTTATTTGGAGGTTGGAAGGGGATGGAAACGTCGGTTCGGGGGAGGGGAGGAGGTAACTAAGAGTTTTGCATGGACAGTCGGCCAGAGTACTACAAGAGCCACGGGTCGCTGATTTTTTCTCCGGGAATTCTGGGTTTCCTCCACTATGCAGTGCTGACAGAAAGACGAAAAATAACAATAGATAAAAATAGAACAAGTTTTGTTCAACATCAGCGCATACGCAGAGTCAAGTATTCAAAAGATTAACGGTATTACTGTTTATTAAAAATCCTATTTACGGAGATATCTAGTGGTTGTGTACTTAGTCAGGATGCTGGATGCAGGATGCTGTAACGTTCATCAGTTCATACCGGTACTATACCATTATCTGTGCTGATATGTAATCGTGAATCAACGCAGAGGACGTGTCAGTAATTTATAACGGAGGGGTTAAAGTCTGGGTACGAAGTGGATATATTTTGGTACTAAGGATTAAGTCGTGATAAGGATGGGATGAATTCAATAACTCTAGTTCTTTATGATAATCAGCTGGATATACATTACTAATGTATATCATGTGCAATACACAAAATGAATGAAACCATTTTATTTGATCAAGATTACAGCTGACCTTTGGTGCATTTAAAACAGTTGTTCAGCAGGAGGAATATACACTTTCACAATTTGCCTGTGAAAACGTCAAAAACATACATTTAATGACTACGTGTATTAAGGCATGGAAAGACTCTGACACATTTTGTTGGTTGTTTAATTTGACATAGAGTAACATCCTCGATCTGAACTTGCCGGACCTCTGTAAGGTGCGGGCGATTTTTCTTGAATGGAACAGTGAAGTGTAATCGCTGATTCACTTAAGTAACGCTATACTGTAACTTATTCTGAATTGTCATCGGAAGATGCAATTCACTTGTGTGTCTTGTGTACGATCCTCTACCAAGTTAGAAAGAGTTGGGGTTTTTTTGTTTGTTTGTTTTTTTCTTTTTTTAGCATTACTCCTACACGAGACATGAGATACCAGAGTAATTCACCCTTATGATAATCCACCCCATAACGAAACATGCCCTCTCCGTATCAAATGTGGTCCTCTCCATATCAAAACGCTTGAATTCTTCAGTTGGAAAGCAGTTATGGTTTTAAGATACACAATGCACTGAAATGTGTGTCAATGTTGAAGTACAATGTCAATGAGGTATCAGTGATACAGGAGCAAGACATTTAGTAGAAAATTAACATGCATCGTACCCGCTTCAACTTCTCACTTACGATCATCGCCTTGTTCGGGTTAATACTATTCGAAGCTCTTTTGTACTCATAGATGGGAGAAGGGAGACATTCAACACGACCATCATGAGGCCTCTTACCCGAAGATCTCGTACACGATAGTATTGAATGTTTACAGGCTATGCAACATAAATAATAGTGTGGTTCTCGGGTGCCGCAAGCGTTTGAGCGAAATTCTTTAAAGACTTCAATTTTGGGAATTAAAATCAAATACTGGAGAGAGTGACTTGCCTTCCCATACGTGTTGTCTTTATTTCTGATGGTCCTAAAGCCGGAAGTAGTTATCCATTAGAGAAGTAATCTCCTGCAACCAGACCCTTAAACATTTAACGAAGTGAAAAGTGGCTGGGTTAATAGGCCAGTTGGAGAAACCGCCTTGAAATACACTAGGTATATATATATATATAAAAAATACCTGCAATTAATTTCTTAGTTTTCGATTACGTTTTGTAATTAGGAGAGGCAATAACAAATAAAGATGTAGAATTGCATATCATGACTAAATCTCGCGAGAGTGAGGGGAAAAAATGTACTATCGTAAATCACTCATCCGATACCAAGGTGTTTGCTTTACCGAAGCATTAAAATCCAAATCAACGTATATTTTGCAAAATGCTACTCAACTCTTGCTTAAATAAAAAAAATCATTACTAACTCGGCGTATATAGTGACATGAAAGTTGGATACAGGTCAAAACCCGGATTATTTGTGATACTTTCATATAAGGGAAGTAACCCTTACAGGAACAAGAACTTAACGGTTTTCAGTAATTGGAAGGCAAGTTGTAAAACTCTACACTTTTCTTATCATAAAATAGAATATCATCATTTATCACCATATTTTTACACACTTTAAACAAAAATTCAGAACACATTGTCGCGTAATATTGATATGAATTATGAGATAGTCAACCGGGCCAAAATGTTCTCCACACCTTCATGATTCATTATTAGGTACGATGTACGGCTGATTCGATGATCGGCAATAAATCATTTGTTCTAATCTCTCCTGTTTCCAAATGGAGCGTCATTTTGTTTGTCTTTGAGAGGAAACCGAAAAACCTTTTGTCGAGAAGGAAAGGGCAAACAAAAATAACGGAAAAAAGGGTTGACTGTATGAGAGAAAAAGTAGGAGGGGAAATGCGAAGTGGCGATGAGAGAAAAAAGTAAGACAAAAACCGATTTTATCTGCGTATCACAGAGAAAGAACACTATGGCAAAATTCTCTTTATAAAGTAGAACACTTGTATCCCTTAGGATTGAAATTCTCACTACAACAATTCAATTACAGAAATGAAAGAAGTTTCTGTTCTAATATCAGATTGAAAACTATCATTGTGCCAATTAGTATTCCATTTTAGCTCTCACGAAATGAAGTTAGCAAAAGTAAATATAATATGTAGGTGACAGATGACGTCATCATAAGATGACGAAAAGGTCACGACTATCATAAGAACGACTTGTTTATTTAGCAAAATCCGCTTAAAATGTGCCCCTGACAAAATATAGCAGTAATGAAATTTTGAATTGCGTGTTTGTTCAATGATGTTACAATAATTTCATAAGTCTATGTGTTACAACACGAGCATATTTACTTTTTTCTTCTTTCGCCAAACAAAATGTTGGTTGTGTCATATTGAGATTAAATTTTAAGCAAACAGCAATATTTTGCTTTTATTCAAAACAATACCATTTTGCAATCAAAAATAAATAGATTCAGTTTCTTATCTTTAGAACGACTCTTTTTGGTCCATACCTATATATGTGATAGATTCCCACTGGAATCAATAGCGCTTCTTCAGTTACATTTACCAAAGATTTTTCCATCGCTAATAAAATCGTCATGATGTCAATACATGTCATGACCTTTGAGTACTGGAGCAATATATAAAATATTTTACAAATATTGTTATCATTGGTTACATTGACCAGACAGACACCGCTAGGTTTCTTACTATGGAAACCAGAATACCAGGGGAAAACGCAATTGGTCGGTGAAGTGTCCGGTGCGTCTTTAAATGTCCAATTGGGGAACCTGAGTGAAAGTCCATTTCAACAATATGTCCTATTCAACTGCTAACACTTTCTGCTTGTTGCCTTCAGTTTACGGTTACCTCTTGATAACACAAGAGGAAATGGTGACAGCTTTCATAGATGTTGCCATCAACAGTCATCTTATAATATAGATAATTGGGTCAAACAACTGATAATGTCACAAATGACGGTGTCTGCAGATAATTGGGGTCACACAACATATAAGGTTACGGACGACAGTGTCTATAGATGATGGGGTGAAACAAGCAATTAAAGTCATGTGACAACTGGATCTTTAGATTATTGGTTAACACAAATGCTATAATCATGTGACAACTGTATATATAGATGACGGGGTCACACATCAACTAAGGTCACATGACGACGAAGTCTGTAGATAATGGGGTCCCACAACAGATAATATCACGTTTTAATTCATATACATATACTTGATGTATCAAAATTACAAAATTTATTAAATCAAGGGCTTAGTGTACTTCTTCGTCTAGATTTTGACTTTTTTTCGATCACTTAGGATTTTCCGCAGTTGCCTCCCAGGCTTCAAAGTGTTGGCCTTTAGCATCATTGACTAGTCCAAAAAGGACAAAACTGATGTATGATGCAGTTGAATTCATTGTTTGACTCTCCTTTATCAAACTTTAAATTTGTACTTTAAGTTGCTATATACTTGCGAATGTTTTTAACAATCTTTGAATTTCAAATATTCAATGCCGAATGGAAACTCAGACACGAAGCGCTAAAATGTTGATAATCATTGTCAAGGTACATTGAACTGTTGGCTGCTCTCGTTGTATGCTCTATACTACTAAACTTGGCATCTTTTTTCACCACGAGTTATACTGTAAAATCCCTCTCCTTCGTAATGTCTCCCTTGACACTGCCTTACTTTCGGTCTGTAGTCGAGCGTTTGCCCTTGTTTGGAAAACTTTTGGTTCTGTCTCCCGGCCAAGACTTAGGCCAGCTGAGTTTATAACGACGGTATTGCCTGTTTTTAATCTAATGTAAACGGTTGAGTTATTTTACTGAGAGCCTTTCGGCTGTATTCTTCAGATTGGTCAGCATCAGTACCGCACATGGAGCTTACAGGAACAAACCACAGCCTCCAACAAACACACCACTCAACAACCACGTTCACATCTCATACACCGGGACACCGTCTTCAAATGGCCATTAATATTGGAACGTCTCATGACACGATAAAAATATCCAGTCAAACAATCGATACGCTGATGCAAGTATCAAATATAACCGAAGGTCATGACTAAACGCAACAAGGGAGGTAACTAAGGAGATCAGATACACTGCACAGCTCTGTTGACTGTTGAAGACATCGTAACATTTCATTTAAATTTTGTAGAGAATTCATCACATGGCATAAAATCACACTTTTACACATTTTTATTATCATAAGCCAAACCTAGAGCCTCCATTACTGTGAATAGGCAAACCACGTTATTTATGGAGGTGACGTTCAGGAACTTATAACTATATACACATGAACATAAAACTAATCAGCCATGTTATGAATCACTCCGTTTTGTCTTTTCTCGATACATCGTTCCAGTCGACGCAATCTCAGTTGTATATGTGATGCAATGTTAACCATTTCCTCTTTATAGACTTTCCATTACATCGCTTCCGGTCTGCGCGTCATATGTCATTTTCATCTACGGCGAGCTAGCCTGGTTCTGAGGTCAAACAGCGGTCAAACCCTATAAGCGGACGGTTTTATCTAGATCAGTCACTGAGTACTTTTATCTGTTTCGTCCAGTCTGTTTCTTATAAGGTGTTATAACGCCTGTATTTGATACCATAACTAACAATTACTTTGCTTAACGTAAAAACTTATGCCATGCAATTGAATTAAGAAAACATTATCCGAGTTATATGTTGGAAAATCAGCGAAAACCCTATTTAATCATGTTATACTTCCATCCTCTATTGATAACAATCTCCAAACACTCGCCAATGAATCGACCATTGATAGTCATATTTTCGTATTAATATTTAACAAGGTGACTTTAGTGCAGACACTTGATCTCAGAACTACAATGAAGTGACGTCATAGTTAGGTGACGTATATGATATTGGAGATATAAGGGAAAATCGTCATCACAAGCAAGGTGGTTGTGATATATTTACTCCCGAATATTTTATATCAATTAGCAGCTAGGGAAATTCGGAGGATTAAGATTTTTAATCAGACTTTTATCTTAGTTAAGCACATTAAAATCAGCATTTTGATGACGCTTTACTTAAAAAAGAGCTCATTTACATATCTGATAGACAGACTTTCGAAGATTCTACCAATTAAGAATGTATATCTGGATGACGTCATACTCAGTTATCTTTTTTATTTTTGAATTGCTCCAATCTAATCACATGGAAAGTGATGGACTACAAGCATGAAATAGGATGTTTAATCCTGAAGATAAACTTGATAATTAATAAGGGATGGCTCACAATCGGTGGATTTTTTCACACTGCCTTGGATTATTCAACGACATAAGTAATGTATTATTTAAAAAAGATACATCTGTTGATACACATTTAAACAGTAATTTCAAAAAGTTCAATCGGCTTTATTGTTTTATTGAGTCATAACTGAAATGCACTCATTCTCGGTATCTTCAATTTAATCCTTAGATAAGGTCGCTGGTGAAACATTCCCTTTACTACATGCTTGGCAAAGATATCGAATTAAAAATCTATATTGAAAGCTGCTTCTAAATTACAGGTGGTAGATAATGCTGTTGGATGTTTTAGTCCCCAAGGTTTGCCGAAACCTAAATGCCACGTTTTAACTCGAATTGTGGCACAGTTCAGAATATACCGTACACATGTACTGAATGTTCTTTTGAAATGATCAGAAACGTGAAAATTGCGTAATTTATTGAAATATGGGACAAGTACGCCTACCTATCTGAATTTTAACATTTTTGTTTTATCACTATACTAGAATGACGAAACAGCTGTGTGATGCAATTTAATTCATTATTTAGGTCCGTCATATCAAATATATTCATATATGTCTAGATAAATTGAAAAGTGTTATTCACTTGTACTTGTGTGCCTTTTGTACAATCTTAATATTCCTATACTGGATAACACGTACTGTGAAGGTTTTGAATGGTTCAAATGTTCGTGGGTTAAAAGCTTCAGGTAATGAAGATATGTTTTTACCATACGACGGAATGGACTACGCTTTTTCTTCTTTATAAGTTTCTTTTTTCAATGTATATCTTTGTTCACATTTTTATGGTATCTTCAAAAATAGATCAATAATAGATAGAAATAAAAATAACCTGATGATATCATTATTCACAGTATTGTTCTGAAGCCAAACAACAATACACAATATTTCCAAAAAAAAATTGATATTTCCTAAAACGTTTTTATTATGATAGTAGACAAATTTATACATGTAAATGCGATTCTTCGTTTCGTCTGCGTTGTCTCCAAAGAGCTATGCATGGTAGTTTTAGAAATCATGAAACATATTTGACCATTGAAAATACCATAAAACAATCGGATTTGCACATGGTCTATTCTCTGGCAGAGCGACTTTTCTTTACAAAATATACCTTGACATTTAATGTTGTTTACCACGCGGTGTGCACCGTGTAGATACGATCATTTACGATAATCAAGTTACGCTCAACTCCTCATTGGGAACACAGTAGTACTTCCGGTCCACTGAACACCTGTATTGCTAGATACAAGTTGCTAGAAGCAGCTTGCCTGCAGTCAATGGAAGAAAACAATTATGTATTATAAACAATCATACTTGAAAAAATAAAGGTTGTTTAGGTCAGCTCAATCGGTTATCCGTTATCGTCCATTTCCATAGTTTGATTTTATGAAAAGGTGGACTTATGTTTAATTGTTTTGAAAACTTTGAAAAATAATGCGTAAACTAAAACGATTTATGAAAAAAGATTTTCAATTAAGAAATCTGAAACGATACCTATCATGCAGATAAGCATTGTCATAGCGAATACTTGTAATAAAGGCGACTCATGTGGAATCATATTTCATATTTAAGAAACTGATGTTGATAAAAAAAAATACGGCTTCATTTGATTCACCAAAATTGCTGTTAATATCTAACCCATCGCCGTCCCATGTTATATAACCAAAATGTTTGACACAAAGAGTATTGCAATATCAGAGTGACATGATCAACAGATATTATTCCCATCATAGCCTTTCTCATTATATACCATTATAATAGAGCTTCAAGTGCACCAAGCAAAACATGTAGTCATTCTAGTGTATTTAGATCATTCACCCCGCTCCAGGTAGAGAAAGACCTTTATATAATAACGATTAATACCAACACGGAAAACATTTTTAAAAATATCTTTTTAAAAATTCATATTGCACTGAGACGAGCTCAAACAAAAGCGAAAGAAGTCGGTAGCGCCACTTTGACGGATTGACAACACCAATGACAAGAAGACAGTTCCAAGAGCAAATGATTAAACTGATGTTTTACCTTTTTGTTTTCTTAAATCTATGGTTATGTAACATTTAGAGGTGTGAAGAAACATAGCGCATTTACACAACAAAGGTAGTGACACGAACGCGCACCCTTGCGCAAGCCTAATCACCAAGCGTAGTATTACGTGTAAAATGGGATTGGTGGGCTTCATGTAGAGATTTTGCAATGTAAGTGTCAATGTTCTTTTTAATACGTTTCTTTAATGCGTCAGCAACGTCACTGGATATCTACTTTTTTATTGGGTTCAATGTCCTTGCAACAGTCAGGATCATATATAAGGCGGGTGTCAAGAGGGTATCCAGTGCGGAAAATATAGTAGAGAGAGAGAAAGAGCAGACAGGAAAGAAGTAACGATATATCCCTGTTGTGGCATAGAGGCGGCAGATCTATTTTTGGTGTCTTAATTCGTCAGCTGTCTTAGTAGAAAACATGGTGTTAAGATAATGAATAAACATGCGTCTTAAACAGCAATGATTGTGACCCACGATATTTGTTAAATGTAGCTTATTTATATAGTGGTATGCCTACACTGGGTTTCCTTTATTGCCTAATCATTATAATTATGTCATATAGCTCTAATAATTGTCAATATGAATATCTGGGTCACCGAACTCTCAACCTACTCTCCAGTTGTACTACCGCTACTCATCTTGAATTGTAAATATTGTGGAAAAATAGAACAGGAAAAATTAGTCATTAACTAGAAAGGACAGATAAAGGAATTTTTCAGAAGAGAAAATTTGATTACCTGAAAATAATGCTTCGAAAATTCAACATTGGTCCCGCTTCGTGTACTTTAGAAAAGGCAAATTTCAACATAAAACGAAGTGGAAAGAAATGAAAAAAAATCAACCGGTTGATTTTAAGGACAAATTTTATGGGATACAAATCCTGAAAAGTTTTAGAAATGTAGACATGAAACGGAAAGGAGGGAACTGGGATCTGAAAATGAAAAGGAAGGCAATGTAATTAGACCATGGATGTTTGGTGTTCAACTTTTTATCAGACTCGTATACAATGCTTACAACCTATTAAAATAGGTTACAATCAAAGCAAAGGTTGACTGCTTGTATCTGCTATTGTTTTGTTTCTTTGTTCTGAAATTATTATAAAATGTTAGTTATATTGATAAAACTTGTGTTCACTTTCCTTTTCGATTACATGGGCAATCAGAGCGGATTATCATGGTCTCGGTTTGCTGACATCCAAACTGAGGCACAAAGGAAAGGTGCAGCATTTAAGGATAACAGCAAGAGATCGGCAAATCACAATGCGATCTATAAGTGTAGTTATCATGTTGAAAGCGTATTGTTTTATCATACAGTGATATATGATAAAACATATTTCTAAAGTCACTGTATGTCCATGAAGCTTACAAGACAACATCATACTATGTAGTCAAGATCTAACGAATTATTCTTTATTGAATAAACTACTAAAAAAACACTGTCAATTAATTATGTTTGGTCTACATTGATTGGAAAGGGCCGTATAACAAATTATACACCTACAGACAAATATGAATACATGTATTAAAGCAAAAAAAAAACACACATCTTCTTCCGTCTTATATCGCATTCCACATGAAAACTCACTTTACAGCAGCGAAAGATGTTTAACAATATCTAATGGCAGAGGAGATACGTATGATTATTTTAGATTGCACGTTGAATACTCATTCGTTGAATGGTAACAAATGCTTATCAACAAGTCGACAGCCAATATTTCTCGTTGAACAAGGTGATATCATTCAAACTCTAAAAATTCGAGAGCAAAAGAGGAATAAGAGAAAATGAACGATGATCAGGCGTTCCGGAAGGTCAAGTGTTTTCTATTTCACCGACGACACCCGTCTTGATCAATTCTAGAAAGTACTATCACACTCTAAAATACATCAACCAAACCACTAGATATACTACACATCAACGAACATATTATATCGGGTAGGGAATATAATGGAATAGTTTCACAGCATCTAACATCCAGTTTCTCACAACAAGATCTTTGTAACACCGGATTCGAACGCCTATATATGATAGTTTTGTCTTACATGTACCGACGAAGAAATACCTTGTACTCACGACAGTGAGGATAATAGACTTACTCTAAAACAACTTCGAGCTAACCTATTGTGAAAGCATTAATTTTCACGAGTCTTCGTTTTTGTTGATTTTGTGATTTCCCATTATCCACGAATTTGTATACGACTACTTCATAATAGAATTTTAAAAACTTAATTAAGCGTTTTTCGTATTTTCGTATATGTGGTGCAATTATCGGAATATTCTAATTATTCCTAACGTAAACATTTAGGTATTATTGCATACATCATCTGTTTTCGCGTGCTGTTTTCTGATTTCGAGTTTTATCATCTGCTAATAATATTTTATATACTTCCCAAGTTGTCTGTGTCATGCAATGAAGAAAGAATACTTTAAGAACTATTTACTTTCCGTACAACTAGAACATAACCGACAAGATTTTAAAAAAATGTTAATTTAAGCTCAGAATTGATGAAAAAAGATTGAAAGATTAAAACGGAGACCATAGAAAAACAAATATGAACACATGATGTACTTTAACACTAGTGTTGATTGATGGCGTGGAAAGCCAAAAATAATAAAGAATGTGAAAATTTGATAGCGCCTTAAATCTTCGAAATCAAAACCTGCCATGTTTTTATGTAAACAAAGCTTCTCCTGTGCCTGTTCTTCAGCAGTATCAGCTTCATGAGTGTCTAAAAGCTGTTGTGTTTGGAGAGAAAACAAACAAGCCATTAAATCCAAACGGTGTCTCATTATTTTTGTCTATATCGCATCTGTTAACATGGTTGCTAAAATTGAGGTAATTAGAAGTGAATAAAATCCATGAGGCAACAGAAGATTACTTGATACAATATACCTTGACGCGTGGCTAAACGTTTTTCAACACTTACTGTTTGTGTAAGTACATGTATGAAATCATTATTATTAGCTATTACAGTAGCGTTTGCTGTAAAATTTGTAAATCTAATTTCATAAGTGATACATGAAGGTAATATCTATACATTTAGAAAAAAAGAAAAAAAAAACTTTTCTGCCAGAGAAAAATGAACCATGGATTTTCAATGATTTTCGGCGCACAGATAGCAGTGATAGCGTGTGTAACACCGATAGGAGATCAGCCTTTAAGAGTGATTTATCTTCCTAACACTTGGTAATATCAGTGCTGTGGTGTGGTTAGTGTTATAATCTGTGTCTCACTCTCCTCCGTTTTCATTATACTTATTGAATTTGTACTTAAGGTTAGGAGGGAAGTCTTGATACCTGAAGGTTAAGATTATCAAGTTCAATGTGGTTTTGTGTTCTATCTTAAAATATGATGAAACTGCTTAATATTTTACGATTTATTTTATCTTCAATACCAGCAGCTACAGCAGAGTTATATAACATAGATTTGGAACATACTGAAACATATTCATCTCGAGTCATTTCAATGCTCTGACATTTTGGTTTTTTTTTTTTTTTTTAATGATTTCTGTTCAAGTTTTTCATTCTGTTTTTTCGGTTACAGTGGACAAATATAAACAACATTTGGTGACACGTGTGCGGCGCAGGATTAGATTTAAAATAACCATAAACAATGTGTAAAACTCGGGTCAACTCGGTTTCACTTCAAACATTGTATTAAAAGTTGTTCGCATGTGTTTTCTTTCTACAATCTTCATATATCAAGTATATAGAAGTGCAAACACGTTTGCATGTTCATAAGCAATACACGGAATTTTGTTTAATCTGTAAATACAATATGGCTGTAGCATACATCATTGATACATCGTGACCAATTGACATGGCTTGCGGAAATGTGATCTTTGTCATCCTTCACTGAGCTATTATTGAATGCACTTTAATAATACTTTACTTCAAAAGAATTTCCTTTTGCCTGAAAAGGTTTTCACTATATGACTACAAAAGGAAACAGTTTAGGCTTCATCAAATATTCTTGTGAGTGGCTTTTTACATTTTTTCTAAAGAAAGCTCGTTAAAGAAAAATGAAAACCCCAATGCATGCATTATAATCTTCGCTAAAAAAAATCTAAACTGCGTTTTATGACACAATAGTGCATTTTATATCATTATGGTAGTCACATGTTAGCTTTTATTAAGAGTTTCAAAACTGACATTAGTAGATTCAGACTATTGGAATTGTTATAACATTTAAAGTGCACATTTTTTATGTTTTTACTTGTCTGTTTGTTATTTGACTGAATCTTACTCAATTTGAAATAAAAAAAAAGACTTAAAACCAGGATATTCTATTGTGTGACATGAAATGGTTTTAGAGTTGTATGCTTTTAAAAAAAAAAGTACATGTGTACTTTTGTGTATAGTTCCATTTCAAATTTTACAAAAAGTCTTGAATGCTTTTATTGATAAAATGATAAAAATGGAAGCAGCAGCTACATAAACATTAACTTGTCTAAAAAGAGATCAAAAGAAAAAAAAAACCCCTTATCTTATTTTACATTTTGTACCTATTCAGGATCTGTCAATAGTACTTAGCATAAAAACATACATATTGAACAATATAACGAATAACTAATTTTAAAATATATTGTAATGTTTTGTGATTTTGTAAACTGTGCCAGAATATATTTCGACATAAAATAATTGTACACGAAATATACAAATTAAAAATAAGATAAAGTAGCGAAATCTAGATGATCTAGATGTGTTAATTACTGTTCTAGGGATATAGGTACGTGTATGTGTTGATTACCGTACAGTAGCGATTTTCATTTCATTTATTTGTTGAAACAAAGCTTACGGAGTCCTAAGAGAACTCAAAAAATGGTCCAAGAATGGTAAGGTTCTCTCTGCGCGTATAGGTTTCTATGGTAAAACAGAATTCACTCGTAACCATTGCAATTAATTTCTGCATCAATTTGAAATGTTGACAAGTTTTTTAATGTATCACCTGTTTTGAAGAGTGCAAATAAAATGTATTATCATTAACTTAATTATGAATGATGAAATCATCTGAACAAAACGGAAATCGGGTGTTATCTGGTAAATGTTTGCCAGATTAATGCATAAAAAAGATTATTTCTAAATGTGAAAAATGATTTTTCTTTTTTTCTAGTTAAATAAGGAAACGAGATGTAGAAGATTAATGTCGTTTTACGATGTTTGAATTTGCAGACACATTAAAAGTACCATTACATAGAAGATGAGAAGCTGTCAGACGTTTGTAATGTGTTGCAACACATCAATTATGTTGTTTTAAGTAAAGTATATAGTCATAAATATATTTGATAAATCACTTCTGTCTTCTGAAATTGCATGGCTGTCGTAATCAATAGTACCATATCCAAAATCGTGTATCACAATTCACGATAAAGCTTTCAATTATTTGACCTATTTCGTAAGACACGATTAACAATTTATTTTAACATATAGTATTACCATATAGAAATCGAATGTTGGAAATATTTGAAGAAGTGTAAAACATAAATCTTAAATTAAAAAATATTTATTATAACAGAAAGATATAGAAGCTCAATTTATTCATTCTATCTAATTCTTCAATGCTCCAGTCACATATTACTCCCGATGGACTGCTGGTAGAAAAGCTGCGGACATATGTACTCAACAGCCCATCAGCTGATCTTGTCTACATCTATTTCAGCAATAGACGCCAGAGGACTGGTCTTGAGCCCAGTGTCAGTGACTAGGAGCTGCTTATTAATGGAGTATTCAAGGGCTCTATACTATGCCCTCTATATATTAACATTTTCAACAAATGACATTGTTTATCATGTTGACAAATGTGTTTTATGCAACTATGACAATACCCTATCTTTCTGTAGTGATAACCAAAAACACATCTCTGATGTACTAGAGAAAGGAAGTCAACATGTAAGAAACCAGTTCAGTAACAATGGCATGCTAGCCAATCCAGAACAGTTTAGGCCATCTGTTTAAGATAAAATAATCAGTTTTTTAATATTGGCTTTTAATATTTATATTTGATATAAAGGACACCCGGGTGTGGAAAAGTCTGCCTAATGAAACAAGAAAGGCAAAATATTTTCTTGTTTTCACGCCTCGGACGATAGAATATGCAGCTACAGCATACACAAATATCCTTATGCTTTTTCCAAGCTTATTGAAGTTATACTTTTGTGACGCATTCTCTCACTGTCTGTCAGTTTTTACTGTTTTTTAATGCTAGTGTTCTGTATGTTTTACCATGTGCTTAAGATGAGCTTAACACGTATACTGTATTTATTTGTTTAGTTTTAGTGCTTCTTGACATTAATTAACCAGTTACTGACGTATTTCTTAATTGTTATTTGTTGCTTTAGATTATGCTATATTAGCATGCATCCGGTCAAATCTTTGCCGTATTGGCATATATGTATAATGGACATTCCGGTTTTTATTTATTAGTTTTAATTCATGGGTTTTATTTGCCTAGCAATGTTTTATTGTTCAAAAACGCAACTCTAAAAATCTAGCCATTTACTTTGTTGGCTAATTTTCATAATAAAATAGTTCACTGTTTCAAACTCTTTGTAAAAAGGTGAGCGTTTGGTTTTTTGTTTTGTGTTCGTTTTTTTTATCCTTTAAATCATCAATTATGAAATTAAAACAATAATTGAATGCACTCTAAAAGTATCTTTCACGTTATTTTCCAAATGTCTGGCAACACTACGCGATTTTTATCACTATA
The DNA here is from genome assembly GCF_031769215.1 of Ylistrum balloti. Lineage (NCBI taxonomy): Eukaryota > Metazoa > Mollusca > Bivalvia > Pectinida > Pectinidae > Ylistrum > Ylistrum balloti. The sequence goes on from NW_026782299.1 coordinate 3,673,997, forward strand.
TGGACTAGAACCATTAGAATTCAAATAACTTATAAAGATATGTAAGGTGATAATAAAATTGATATTTTCATAGAAATAATGATAATATACACATTAGTTGATTCAAAACCAAAAGCATCTGGGCATCCTTACAAACAGTTAAATTTCAATCTGATAAGCGAATGCTTTATACTCCACCCAGTCCCGAGACACTGTGATAAAGGGAAGACTGCAAGAGAGTAATGAAAATGTTGAAGTTCAAGAGATATAAAGTTTGTTCTGGTTTCCTAAATAATATCAAAGCTGAAGATTCAGACAAAATATCCTATGCAGAAAGACATATTCAGTAAACTAATTATTTCACGTCATATTAGCAGATAGTCTGATAACATCTTTGATGTTAGCGATGTAGACAAGAATACTTCTTTTGGCATTCTATGTCTTTCTTTTGAGACTTAGATACGGCCAATCCTCACATTTCTTGTCTCGTTAGTGGTACATTTGTAGACATCTTGTGTATTCTTTTTGTCATGACGCAGTGAAAAGAGAGCGAGATGGCTTAGCAAAGAATTTGTATTGAGTATTGAGAAATGCAATTCTCTTTACCATATTAGTTCCGATAGCAAAAACTGCATCAAGTCTGGTGTGTATGCTAGCTGTGACTTTTAGTACTCTTACGAAGTTTGCACTATTTTCGTCAACTCAAATTTGGCGTTTTGCCTTTGATCGAACTTTGATGTCTGTTTCAAGAAGACACGGATGTATCAGCATCATCAAAAATACCAATATGGCATTCCTAGAAATTATTTAAACACACGCATCCCTATTGAAATATTCCCTACGACATTAATGAAAAGTCTATTTGATTCCTTTTTTATTTCTTTATCTGACTTGCAATAAAAAGAAAAACGTCAATTTTGTTATTGTTTTCTATTTCATATACGTCTCGCTGAGTAGATTAATTGTAAATGCGAGTACTTTTATGAAAGGCAAATTAATTTGACCTCTCGTAGTTTCCATCGGTCCAGACTTGAATTGGCGCCACATAGGATTGTGTGGTTTGTGAATTAAATGTTAAAGACATGGCGAAGTGATTGCGTTGACTTATCTAAGTTGTGCGTATGAATGATTCATTAATTTTGCTAATGTACTTTTACAATGAAATAATGGAAACACAGCATCAAACGAAATTAAAATCGTACTCTTCGAGAAATGATTATTAAGACCGCAGAGGGAACGTTTCTTCCAACACTATCTGCCAAAGAATCTATATGTGTAAAACGCTCATATAAACCAACATTACAAACCCCGGAATTATGTTCTGTATGCCTTATTCCATTATATAGAAACCCTTAATCGTGATATAAAATAAAAATTCGTAAGAAAATCCTCTATATAAACGAAGAGATTTGGATTAAATTGATACCCGGATGTTTGTTTATTGCCCGGATGTTAATGGCGTATGTCGCCGGTTGCTATTACCTACTCCCAAGCGTTACAGTAACGTTCCAAAATCTGAGAGAATCCAATCACAAAGGATGAAAATGCGTAAATAGGTTAGATTTGTTTTTACACCAAGTATCTGCAACGTCGCTAACCTCGAATCACAGTGAACCATGATAACAAACGTACTATCATTACGATCTCGATGTATTTATCAATTGGCTCCCTTGAAGGCACATGGACTTAGCATGAATTCACAAACCAATATCTATATAGATGTATCATATTGACAAGGGCTGTAAATCCCAGGAAGGAAAACCTTAGTATATATTTTTATATTCGAAGACCTTTAATCTTAGAAACACATGCATAACCTTTAAGACAAATGTTTTATCTTTCCAATGCACGTTTGATGGACGAGATTGGCAAAACTATGATCTGACGAATTCGGAAAAAAATATGAAGAAAACGCTAGGTTAACATTTCCCTGTCTGCTTGAAATACCTCTCTTCTCTTGTTGACTGATATAGTACCCACAATGGTGTCTACACATAATGTCCATTAATGTCGTCATGTTTTGTACGTTGTGAAAAAATCCAAATAAGCCTCAAGGTGGTCACAAACGCCATCTTTTCTTTTCGACAGTGCATGACGTAACCGGGCCTGGCCCCGAAACCCAGTCCAAAGGTATAATAGATTTAATTTAATGAATCGTTAGAACGAAAAATTAGGTTATTTATCTTCTTTACAAATCTATTGAATTATATTATGTAATGCTTTTGAGTGAATTCATTACAAATTTCGCATCTGAGTTTTCACCTCCTGAAATAAGCACTTCGTAGATAAAAAAAAATAACATATCATGAATTCATTTCCAATGTCACATTTTTAAAATGTTGAACACATCCCCGACAGCAAAGGGTTTCCAGTGACCTACAAGGTCATCACCGAACCAGTAAGATAAAAAGTTACGTTCGCCTGGAAATACGTCAAGATTCCTGGTCTTACTGCTAATTATTTCAACACCGCTACTTACTAGACACTTGAAGTTTTTTTTACCTGATCGCCCCAAAACCCAGGATATGACAGAGGTCTTTGACTCGAAGAGATCATGAACTATTTATGCTCATTGTGTACCATACACTTCTTTATTTGGCAGTTCGTTTATCGTTCAGACATAACCGACCCAATAGAAGATACAATGCGAATTTTGTCCTCAATCCGGATGGTAGAAGAATAGAGAAGTTTAAATCTGCCGATTAATGATCTATTTCTGTAACGACCATCTTAAATATTCATGACGAAAATCAAATTTCAAAAATTGTTTTTGTCAAATGTTTATCGAGAGGTGTTAAGCAATCTTACAAGAAATATATACAACCAGTAAATAAAAACAGAAACTTTAAACAAAACATGCATCTAAACTATAATTATATTTGAAAAATGATTAGACTATTGAAAATATTATGTCTTAGTAAAATATCATACTTATCCAAATAATGTTTATTAACCAATTATACCTGTATCATCTTTGTAAGTTGTAGCTTCTATCACCGGAATCCCTTCTTGAAGATCTTCAAAGGTTAAATCTGCAACCATTTTATAGTTGTTCCATTCTATATCCACATGGAATCCCCTTTAATGAGTCATCCCTATGTAATACAGTAGTAACACCAGCAAGTTATCTCAAAATGTTACAATTTCATTATAAAATTTAAAACATTGATAATTTCATTAAACCACGTTTTAAAAGTGCAAGGAGTCATTTATTCAAAATTCTTAAAATAAAATTGCCATTTCATGTATTTCTACGAATGGCACCGAAATGGCGTCTTTCAGAACATTCTATAATTGTTATCAACACCATATAATGCAATCCGGAAATTCAAAATCCGTTTCCACACATGAGTTTAGTTTTTTTCCCCTTCACGCTCTGTATCAACACGCAATGACAAAATTGGAATGCAAAGTCGATGAGAAAACATAAAAACTGGAATAAAGGAAATCCAAAACAAACTGATCTGAGAGACAGTTTCATCCCAAAGATAGTAGAATTTGTTGTGTCTCTTTCATCTCTTGTGGTGACTGACTTTAGATACATAGACTATCTGTGTCTTTAAGTAACCTATGACTGTTAAGTTACAATAAGTAGTGAAATTCAAGTAATCTATTATCATTTATCAGTCTGGTCTCGAAAAAATATTTTTGGGTTCGAATGAATTTAGAATTTATCAAAGACTGTGAAATAGCTTCTGTGTTATAACATGAATTGTGAAACATAAACACTTCATTTTGACATGAATGCTTTGTTTCCAGTTACAACATTATATGAAAGCACATTTCACGAGATTTTTATGTATCACAACATGTTAGCAAATGTTTGACGTGACAACGTTGTAATCTTCAACAGAAATAAATGATGATTCAATGAAAGTGACAGAGCGTAGTCACCAAGTGGCGTATTCTGGCTGGTTATGAAAAACGAACAACTGTGCCTACGTATACCAAAAAACCTATGGGATATGACATAGGATCCAAACTGACAATCAGTATTTAAATTTCTAGGTAAGTTATTTGAATGTCTGTGTTGGATTTGAAAAACAGACTTAACCTTGAAAACGCAATTACTTCAATTATTGTAGAAACACGTCACCCTCCAGAGGCAACAGAGTCACATGTCATCACTCACATTTACATGAATCGAAGGACGCTAAGGAGTTTGTGAACTAATAATCAGGCTGAAACAGGGTGCCTTGATCAAACGAATTAATTGTTTATTCGTCAGCATGAAGAAAATTATAAACCACCAGACAATGCTAACAAACTTCGTCTTTTTAAGAGTGATTTATTACTGAAATATACCAATAACATTTCTTGGGTAGCAATTGTATTAAATTTCTCTGAAAAGAATTCAATTCATGATTTAAAAAATATAATGTATAGATGGTTTCCTTTAGGAAACTAGCGAGCGAGATCAAAACAGAATCTTATTATCTTAAATTGTCCTTCAAACGAATTCTCTTGACAATTAGTTTTCAATTAAATTGCTACTCAACCTTCAATGAAGTCTTAGGACGTAATGCAATTGAAAGGTTATAAAATACAATACTATTTACAGTTTTCTGTACATGTGTACACGTTTTGTGCTCTCTCTCTCTCTCTCTCTCTCTCTCTCTCTCTCTCTCTCTCTCTCTCTCTCTCTCTCTCTCTCTCTCTCTCTCTCTCTCTCTCTCTCTCTCTCTCTCTCTCTCTCTCTCTCTCTCTCTCTCTCTCTCTCTCTCTCTCTCTCTCCCATCTTTACCTTCCATTTTCATTTCAATTGTTCTAATTCTCGTTTTTATATTGATGATAACTAAATGGTTCCTCCTCTTTTTCTTATCATGGCACATCTAGTGTAAATGATTCCATCAGGAAGACATTCTATTTCATGGTAGTGGCAATAAATAGTGATAATAAGAAATGTGCTTTAGAAACGCACTACCATTCATCTTCAATGAAGCAATGAAATGGAATGCTGTTTCATAATGCAGTTTCAGTCTCATATGTCTATATTTTGTTTTCATTGTACGTTTCGTATAAATGACATAATAAAATTAAAATTCCAAGGCTACACTTGTTGACAAAGAAGGGCAAATATGTTTTTAAGATATTTGTTTTCACTTGATAAAACATATCTTTAGTAGTCATTAAATCAGATTCCCCAAACTTTCTCTTCCTTACATCCCAAAGGTATAGCTAACTGATTCATCATTCTTAGTCGACTATCATAAACTTTACTAAAACAATGACAGTTATTCCTAACAAAGTAAGGCACAAACAGACATCGTTTATACTCAAACATTATATATCGGCTTACAAAGCCAATCCTGTTCCCAGGTGCTATGCTCAAAATTGATTGTAACATAAATATTTGAAAAAGGATCGGTTAACAGATAATGATCCCAGAAATGTACACGTGATAGATTTTTTTTAAAGATTCTCACGAGACATCTATTTTATGAAGTAACGTGGATCTGGTTTTGGCAAACAATGCTGCAATTTAACGAAGGCGTGAAAAGATTGTATAACACCACACACTTTAAGTAAAAGTAATATGAATGTCTGATATTTCTGTCCATTTTTTAAATTCCGCTGTTAATAAAAGGTCAGTCATATACCAAATTTCATCAATACCGACTTGAATTTTCTATTTTCATGGAATTAATTCTCATTAATTCATATGTCCCTAAAATAAGTTTTTTTAAGATGTGACGTGTATTTTTAGTATTTCTTCAGTACTAGTCATTAGGGGAAAGCAAGTGCCCTCAAGATAATTATTTGGAAACTGAAACAAAATTAAGCCCGATGTTTTTTAACAGTTTACCTGGTATCTCTGTTAACTTGTTTATTACTAAAGTTTTCGTTATTGAGATTAATTAAGTATGTTTATAAGTTTTATGTTTTAGTGTTATATCGATTTTTTTTTAATTTTAGACAGTGATTTATTTATAAACGTTATTGTACAAAATGTTTCAGTTTTAGCTCTTTTGCCAATACTTACTCCAACATTAATTTTATAAACTATCTTTACTCAAAAATATCATTCTCTTATACTCAACAAAATCCATAATCATTGCTGCCCTAAATTGGCATATATGGCCTTAGAGACCACGTGGTTTAACCAATGTGTTATATCGGACCGTGTGCCCATTATCCGTGGTCATTATGTATTCGTGAACGATTACCACCGATCAATAAAAAAAAGTCCATTTCCCCGTATGTTTCAATTTATTCAGGCTTTTGACCTAAATATTATACATTTATCTTTTCGTTTACAACACTGCTTAGCTCGTGATCAGATTACTGTGATCGGGTTATACCTTCGCCTAATTCTGTCGTCTGCAACTTGTGACATTTAGTACATGTGCACTTAGGATTTTACAACGCAATTGATCATCAACGGACAATGTCGTTCTAAACGCTTTTGCAAAGACTAAGTTAAGTATTATTCTGTTGCAGCTTGTGATATATTGAGCAAACACTTAATGTGGACCCTTCCTCAGCTCATCATCAAATTACATTGTCCTTTTTTCTGTTGCAAAGACCTGACTTTATAAGAAAACGAGCTGATGTAAATTTCGGCAGGGATAAATCACGCTTGAACCAGTTATGCCTTACTTATCCTTAAATTCAAGAACAGTATCCGAGGACAAATACTACAATTATCTGGTCATGTCTATCCCTACAACACCAGTGGTCTACCTTAACTGAATTATTGGTAGTTTGTCCTCATTCTACACACTTCCTGCCCATCAAATCACTATCAAAGAAACGCAAGCTATTCGGAAGTCGGACTCGCTTGCGTGTCAAACGTATCGCTGACCGTGTATACCGGAAGCTGTTATGAGACCCTAGCGTCAGATGGAGGCCAATGGTCATTAGTTTGATATTCGCATTCAATTTGCATGAACACAAAATTTTATAACAACAGTTTATCTGGGTTTGTACGAGTGTATCGCCTCGATGAGGAGTGACTGTCATTTTATTGTATATGAGATGAGAATAACTGATTCCGAAGTAAAGAAAAGCCTATAACAAATGAAACAATAAATAAATAACAAAACATAAATAAATGATAATACAAACAAAAGCTATCACTAAATGTCCCTTTACTCATTAAAGTTCTACTAAGCTACCATATTGGTATTGTCTTCGATGAAATGTATTTTAAAAGCATACAGTCGCTTTTGCATTTACTACTAAGTTGACCTCTGTGACTTTGACATATGATCCAGTGCTCTTGGTTTGTACCAATTTAATTTCTTGTATGATTCTGACAAACAAGTGTAAAATCTCGCTTTCATCAACCGAGACCTTTATCATCGATTAGGTTGTCTAAAACCTGAAAAATGTCATCCGAGGTATTTTCAAAATATTATTTTTTTAAATTAGCTTGTTAGAGTGATAAAAATTCACATAACTTGCCAATGACACATTGTATATCTTATAACAAAGAAAGTTAAGAGGTGAATAACCTAAATGATTTACCAGCAAGACTTCTTGTAAATTATATATCGTGGCTCTTCAGGAAGACAAAATTCCTTGATAAATCTTTTTTTTTTTTTTTTTTTTTGAAAGACAATGAATTATGAATATGCAGATAAACTTATTTGTTTGATTTCCGTCAACAGATTTTTTTTTCGTACATAAAATCTATAAAAACCTAGCCACTCACTAATGAGTTGGAAAGCAATAAAAAGGAAGTTAAATAGAGAAAGGAAAACCACTAAGTATTTCATAACATAAGATCCATCGGCGGCATTATATAAACAAAACGAATCACAAAACATACGGCAAATCGGGACATAATCGCAGTGTGTGTCGGTAAGAAAGTTAATCATCCAATTTAAGGCACTGAGACACCAATCTCACTAAAACATAATATATAGACATCTTACCGTGGAGGTCTGTACTCAATTATCCACGGCCATGATTGGACATAAAACATGAGGTCATTACCGTGTCATCACTAACACATTAGAGGCAACTTACAGAGACTTTTCAGGAAATGGTAACAAATTACACAACGACGAAGAAACGGGAATTAGCTCCCAAACCTACTAGAAGAATCTTTTCTCTTATCTGTTTTAATCGTCATTTGATAGTTACAAGTGTAACCTTCCAGCTCATTCTGTAACCAAATTCTATAATGTACAAATCAGGAAATGAAAAACAACGAGCTGGACCTGAGAGGCTGAATTAGATTACCATATATGGAAACGCATTGCTCCTCTAGAGTGAAATTAGTCTGTTAAAAAGAAGAAGAAAAAACGTTTCTTTTGTCATAGTTACAGCTCTCCCGAATACCAATAATGAACTCAGGAAATGCAGGCCAAAGAACAAACATTGCACTGGACGTTTTTCTGAAACTTCATTCTATATAAATAGTCATGAAGATTGAATTGTTGAGCACTCTCCCTTTATCTCAGCATATGTTACGATTAATTACTTTGGTTTTTTCTTCAGTTTTCTAAACTTAAACTATCTAGGTCCTTGGCATCACATGTTGATCTACCGTATCTTAACCAATCTCTTATATCGCCCCACGAATCCCTTATGGATTGTTTGTTTGTTTTGTTTTTTTGTTTTTTGTTTTTTGTTTTTTGTTTTTTTGTTTTTTGTTTTGTTTTGTTTTTTGTTTGTTATTATCGCCTCGTGAACAACCATGGTCATGAATGGATGGCGGCTAGTGGCAGCTTCACTGAATAACATACGGGAGAACCGTCGCATGTCACCTAGAGTTATTGGAATAAAGTGGCATGCTCCTGGTCACAAGCACGTGTTAGCACAGGTCAGTCCGTTTCATAGCTTCCCTGAGAAACGCACAACGCCACATGTAGAAAGCTTCAATACACATATATCGGAACTTTATCTACAAATAAATGGCAATAAGCTATTTTACTCACGTGTCAAATATTAGTTGACAATTGAAAAATCTTTTAGATAATACATTGGAGAGTATTAAAATCCAGCCAAGTACTGACATACGAGACACTATATGATTATCATATGTACAAACGAGCATATCATACCATAAAATTCTCCTTAACAGCATCAATTCAAAATCAGCATAAAAAGTGTTTCGAACGAATCATTGTTTAACAGTAAATGCCAATTTCTACACTACGTCTTTACTTTGTCTAACATCCATTGTAGACATCCGCGGGTAGTACGACGCCGCCTGCATACAGAAGAATCACCAAATTTATATCGTCTATTGAAATACCCAAACTGACCATCGCTCTTTCCGAGTTAAAGATACTCCCTCCGGATAATGTAATAAACAAACAACCCATGTAAGTGTGACCGGGAAGGTAATTTTGAAATTAGATGTTTTGGGTATTACACAAGATGACATAAGATTATGTGTTTATAATCACGTAAAACTGTACGCGTTAATGGTGAGGATGTCCTCATTACAAAATACGGTAAATAATTTCGAGTGCGGCTTAATTTTTACGAATTTCGGGATGGAATATATTCTTGTAAGTTGAACGTCTCGAACATGTTTTGAGAGCGAGCGGAGTTCGCGAATATTTATGCCCTTCTTTTCAGTATGTATATTATAAAGTTAAATTATTCTTCTATGTTGTGGATATTTTGAAATTGAAGTTATGAGTAAAGTTTTCCTTGAAGTCATATTCGAATATATTGATATATATATATATCAACTTCCTTATGATGGTACTAAAACCTGTATGACAATTGCATCAAAGGATATATAGTGATCATTTTTAATCTTAAAATTGACCATCGTTTCCTGTAATTTGCATATGACGTTACTTTAGCGTTTGCCCAAGCCTGTAAGGCTACGAGTGATATAACTTGGTTGAAACATACTGAACTGTCTTAGTGGATGGCATTCTCTGCACGACGTTTTATTTAAAATGTTATCAGTATAATGAGGTTAGCGGAGTGGCACGTGCTACTAATTAGATTATGACATTCCAGTGTGTTGGCACTACAAAAGGGCCATTAGGTTAGTCATTCACCTGTAACAAGAAGCTCCACACCAGAAGCGAAAATCCATATCAAACAATTCCTCCGATCTTTGAACAATTCTTTTGAACAGCAATCTTATTTAAAACGTGCTTCGACACATGATAAGTTCGTGATTAAATTATAGACCGTTCGGATTACACTTGAAAGAGCAAAGTCGACGTTCGGAACACGATAGTTATGTTTGTCACCGTCTCCACCCATGCTAGAGAGAAATGTCAGTCACTAAACAATATATCTGCCAATCAAGAGAATTTATCGTTCCGAAATGTATACAGTTACATACCCCAATGCCTTTACTGTGGAAATCGACAGTTTACGATGAAAATGTAGGTGAATATATTGTAAAAACAACAGTTTTTAATTACAGATAATTCAAGTTGTCTGTTTGAAATCACTCTTTATATTTCAGGGAGACAATCACTGAAATATTACCAGCGATTAACCTACTTTTTTACTTCGTCAGCGATAGATAGAGCTTGACGAACAAGACTAGACAAAATCATTGTAATAAAATCAGACATATACGCTTCATTTTTATTACAACAGACTATTAAACTTATATCCGTCACTCATGTAGAGGTGTTTCACTGTGTCATGAAACCGAAGTAGTAGGGATTTTAAGCAGATCTAAACACGATTGTGTGTGATGAGTATGTGTTTCGATCTTAACTGTCTTTGTTGTAAAATATTCTAACTTTCATGAAAATGGTTATTTTTTCATGAAAAACAGTAATTTGTGTCTTTATCCAAAACATGCCGTTGAACATAACATAAACAGAAGAAATTATCTATAATGTATTTACACTTGTAGCTAGGTTTGAATGTACGATTAAAACAGTGGCAGTGTGAATGATGTGTGTGGAGAATGAGAGCTCTCCTACGTGAGGATATAATTTGTACTGTGATAAAACCCACGTACCTTTCACATCCTTTCGGGGAATCAAACTCGCGTGTAGATGAAAGACGAGTGCATCACTATGCCATCCATAATAAGCAACACCAGTTTTAGTCGCACAACGCCGGTTTGCTTTAGGCGTTCAAAAATAGAATTTATTTCGTAAATCTGTTTTAACTATCAGAGCTTGTATCTGCTTAATACTGTAAATAAGTTAATATTGATCAACACTGATATATTTGTATTTCTTTCAATGCGACTTTCCTCACAATCTTTGTTAAATCTATATTTCATATTGAATTACCCTAGTGATTGTGACAATGTCTAACAAAACTTTCTATTTATTTATCAATTTTAACTGAACCCTTTTCATCTTAATCTTTATCAAGTCAAACTTTACGCAATAATATTGGGAACTTGGGCTCAGACACACTGTTTTCAAGTCGATTAATGTCTTGTCTTTCCATTATTTATAAAACTCGACAGTCATACAGACTAAAAGGCATGACCAAGAATTCGACGATAAAATAAACAGAACGTCTACGGAGTGGAAGTCTGTTTTCCCATGCGTTTTCCTGTTGGGTAAGTAAGAAACTAACCTTTAGCAAGCTACGTTGTATATTTGAAAAAATTGTTATGAAGACAGTTAAATGCCTGCTTACACCAGACATGAAAATACTATGAGTAAACCTTGTGCGGAGTCTGATCGTACAGACAGGTCAGTCGATATGGTAAGTGTTGATGTGACCAACACGGAACCTAAGCTCTCGATAAAATTGATCAGACAACACATGAGACAGAAACTCTGGCTCCTGTGCCTTAGTAATGTTATTTAATATAACTATGAATTGATATAAGAATGGGTATTATTTACACATGCAATGTAGGGACAGATACATCTAAAGTGTTTAATACTTACTATAGGTCAGCTCTTACCTACATAGTGTTGATATAGAATGGACAGCTACATTACCTGACCTAGAGGAATGTTGACATTTCGTGAAATCTCAGGAAATCATATATGTCTGTCTGTCTGTCTGTCTGTCTGTCTGTCTGTCTGTCTGTCAGGCTGTCTGTCTCTCTGTCTGTCCGTCATTGTCGTTTATGCTACATATTGGACTGTAGTGTAAAATAATATTAAAATATCAGGACTGTATTACCATATAAAGTTAATTATGATAGTTATGATAAGTTTACATAAATACCTCCCCCCTGCCCCCCCCCCCCTCTCTCTCTCTCTCTCTCTCTCTCTCTCTCTCTCTCTCTCTCTCTCTCTCTCTCTCTCTCCTTCCGTTCCTTATAATTATACTAATATAGTATGTGGATTTTTTTGTGTATATTTCTGGATATTCTGATATCGTTAGTTAGATATATGTGTAGTAGATGTTGCTAGTGCCTGTTATGTTTAACAAACGGAGCGTGGGTGTTTTTGACGTGGGTAACCTATTTACCTCTTTATACATTCTGACTAGCATGATGGCATATTATATTCTACTGGTTCTAGAAATATCTATTTCCGGTTCAGAATTCAATTATTCTTACCGCTAGCTTTTCTTAGACCCATCTATATATTCTTCATATTTCTTGTGAGTATACTACACCCCCATGTATATATTTCAAAATATTTGTTGTATATAACATATCCATTTGTATCCCATATCAGTATGAAATGTTGAATTCGAGTCCATTTGCCTCATTCCGATTGCCGCTTTGTACATTGATCAATTCCTAATTTAGAAATGCCTATTGAATTATACTTTTTTGTAATATGTATGGCATTGCAATATCACGTTTACAATACAACGTTTGTAAATGCGCACAATCATATGTAATATTTGTGTCTTTCTGTTGCTTGGTACTAGAAAATTACTTGCACCTACCTGTCAGACAATGAGGATTATTATCGGTAACCAGAAAAGTTTTCTAGAATGTCCTTACTATACTGTTGTATTGATATTACTTTTAAGCGGTGACACGGAAACCAATCCCGGACATGAATTAGAATAGAGTTTCTTTCTTCAATCCGACTGAGAATTATCTGTAATAACATTTCTGATATTGAGTAATTAACTAACGAGTATCCGGTTCTTTTATTTACTAAACCTCGATAACAAAGTACAAAATTCTGATCTTTTGGTCGAAGGCTTCTCAAAGCCCATTAGACTAGGCAGGAACTGGTTTGGTGTTGGTGTAATGGTCTGCATAGCCAAATATGTTCATTATAATCGTCGACGAGATTTAGAAATTAATGGTGGCGAAATGATTTGGATTGAATTAATCATAAATGTACTGTTTACCGTCCTCAAGAATCCGATATGCCTTTTTAAGACAATTTCCAAACTTCTAAAGAATCAGCTTTGAACTATAGTTCTAAAATTGATATTATCCTTGCTGATATTAATATAGATCTGTTTAAAGTTAGAAATTATAGACTGAATGATATTGAACCTACCTGTGTTCCTGTGAATCCATGAACACTGATTGCTCCTATATTTGTCGGCGATACCGTTAATGTTGTAGAATCTTCTGTTACACCTGTTGGAAATGAAATAAGTGATCACTCTGCCACGCATGTCACTATCAAAGTACTAGGTAAAGATATGAATACATATAACCGTGATGTATGGATTTACAAATTTGCAGATTATATTCAGTGTAATAATTTGATTAGGAATTTTTCATGGGACGAACAGTTTGAAAATTGTAATGTAGATCATCTCAACCTTTCTCAAACTCGTTTATCTGTACATACCCAAGAGACAAAGAACAGTCAGAAAGAATGATATACCCTTGTTCAATTCAGAATCACGAAGGGAAATCAGGAAAATTGATAGATTACACAAAATACACGTAGATCTAACCGTCCATATGACAATCTGAAATTCAAGCAACATAGAAACAAAGTGTACAATAGAAAGAAGTACGCTAAAAGATCTTTTTTGAAGACAGTAACGGTATTATTGATCATTTTGCCTTAAACGATTCTAAACAATATTGGAAATTTACATATCGATTATTGGTAAAACAGCAAAATCAGAACCGATTCCCTCTTTATATAACAGTGAAAAGGGCGAGTGTATTCTGATAAAGCAGATTTACTAAACAAGGTCTTTTGTTCCTTTGCTGATAATATTGACGAGCCTAATATCATCCCAGACTTTTCTTCAATATGCCGTAGTTCAATTGAAAATATTGTTTTCTCTGAAACTGATTCTTTTAACACTGAAACTGAATAAAGCTACCGGAAAAGATTAGATTAGTCACGAAATGGCAAAAAATACATCAGAAAGTGTTGCTCCAGTTGCTTTTCAAATTATCTCTAAGTCAATGTAAATTTCCAAGTCATTGGAAAACGGCTACACTCGTTCCTTTGTTTAAAAAGGGTGAACGTTTTCTATCTTCTAATTATCGACCAATATCTCTTCTTAGCACTGTCAGTAAAGCGGTTGAATGAGTAATTTACAAACGTCTGTCTGACTTTGTCATCAGTAATCACCTTTTGTGTAAACACCAGCCAGGATTTGTTCCGGGTCACTCTACTATTACAAAATTACTATAAATTTATCATGCTATTTGTTTATAATTTGAAAACAAGCGCCAAACATGAATGGTATTTTTTTCAAAAGCCTTTGATAAAGTTTTGCATGAAAACAATCCAGCATACAGTTTTAAAGGCAAAATTTATAGTTGGTTGAAAGTATTTAAGTAATAGAAATCTGTCGTATATCTGGGTGAAGCTTTTTCGCAAACAGGTCATGTACCACAAGGTTCTGTTTTAGGGTAATTTCTACTTTTGTTATATGTTGATGACACTTGCGAAAATTTATATTCACTTTTAAGAATGGCGACACCTCGCTCGCACATTCTTCAAATAATATTGCCGAAATCGAATATTAATATGATATTATTTAGCAGCGATTGATCACTGGTCGAAGGATTGGAATGTGACTTTTAATCCTAATAAAAACAGATGTATTTGTTTTTGCTGGTTTGTTAGAAAGACTTGATATTCAATTGAATTTTAATAATACGGTGTTAACAAGGAGTGGCAAGTGAGAAGAACATATTGCGATTATTGTCAAATAAGCTTCTAAACATTTGTTTTACATTGAAATACACAGTTAATAAAGAAATTTTATCTGAATTATATACTGTATTCGTCAGACCTATTTTGGAAAAGGCGATTGAAGTGTGGGATGACTGTAACATTGTAGGTTCTGAAGAAAACAAATCAACTTGAAGCAGTCAGAAGAGTCACAAGTTTGACTTCATTCGCTAGTTAAAAGTCTTTATATAATGAAACTGGCTGGGAAAAAGACAGACGAAAACAGTAAAAAGCTATTTTTGTTCAAAATGCACCATAATAAAGTTCCTTCTTATCTAAAAGACAATGTACCCAACAGAGTAAACGACATCAGCGGATGTAATTCAAGAAATGCTCAAGATTATGTATTACCAAATTGTCGACAAGTTTTGTATGAAAAGTCTGTTATCCTACTTAAGTATCCGGAGAATGTGGAATTCGTTAGATTTACTAACTAGAACTTTAGCAACAGTGCCAAAATTTTAAAATCGTATGTCAAGGCAAAACAAACCTGCGCCTAAACTCTCTGTATGTGAAAGAAAATTAGATATGATTCATACTAGACTCCGTCATGGTAGTAGCCTTTGCAATGAAATCTATTTAAATGTAATTTAGTCTTATCACCAGCATGTAACTGCTCTTAATAAAACGAAATAGAAAACCATTGTCATTTTTTCAGTTTAATGAATACAACGACTGCCGTGGTTTACTCTACAGAAAATTGTCTAGATATGACATAATCGTTGTTCTAAATGTACTGTTGAACGGGTCTGCTGATTGGAATAAGGCTGATAATGATAACATACGATTGTTTGTGCAAGAATACTTTGTTTGTTTGCGCAAAGTATGAATCGATTTGCTTTAGTATCAAATTACATCTATTGGTTTATTGAAATGTTGAATTTTACATACTGAAAACTGATTCCAAAACTTATTTACAAATGTACCTGTTCATAAGCATATATATGCCATATTTATTCAATATATTTATGTAATATCAAGTGAAATTCTCTTAATTTCTGATAGAGAGATGATGCAAGCCAATTCTCTGCAGAGTCTTTGGTCTTCGACAACAATCGAAATTCAATTCTATAACCGGAAGCGGAAGTTGTTGGGCGCTATTTAATCGTACCGGAATCGGAATTTTTAGGAACTTTCCGACAAGGACTGTTCTATGTCAGATTACAGTTTGGATTTTTTGAGTACGCTTCATGTTGACGGTCCATTTCCAAATCACGTGATATGACCGTGTGACATCAATAACATGACCGGTTTATCATCACAAGGAACAAATCACGTGATATCTAGTCATAACGTCGTGTGCTATCTCTGGCACTATCGAAAAAGCGAGTATCTACAAACAGAAAAGCGAGCGTTCTTTGATGACGGTAGATGTAAAGATCTTTCTCTTTCAAAATTACACGACCTTTGCATGTTCACCGACATTTAAACTTTAATTATATTGTTGGGTAAGGTTTTTCTTCAATAATCTCCTTGTGTCTAGTAACTTGAAATTAATTACTTTTGGTGTATGCTTCAGTTTAATTAAACACACATTTAATGTAACTCTATGTCATTGATTTTTGTTCTAAATCGATATTTGGTTATATGGCTGAATCTTAAAGGCAAAAGGATGAAGAAGTATTTCTCTGCATACGAAAAGATCATTAATTTATTTTATTATTTCACTTTTAATTACATAAGAGAAAGAATGAATGAAATGTCGTTATTCTTTACACGAAAAAAAACTCATGTTTTGTCATTTGGTGTGAAGTTTACCTTTTTCATCCTTATAATCACATAGTTCACGTAATGCTATCCCGATACTTGTTTCCAAAATCTTCTAAATATTTCATATTAAAATTTTAAAACGGAAAGAAATTTATACCTGTGTTTAACTACATGGCATTAAAAATTTCCAATAAATGCACATTCATTTAGAATAGAAGTACTAAGTGGGCATTTATAAATTTTTGCCAAATTATTCCATTCAATCTTAGACAAATCAATAATATGTAATATTTAAAACTTTATTTACCTTGCCCATTGTCCCACTCGAATTTAAGATCAATGACAAAAAATATTACCTCTAATCTTTTCTTGAACGAAACCAATGCGAACAGATTTCCGCCATTTTTATTTACTATTCAGCATTGTTATTCTCGAGGGAACAGTTTGCTCGCTCATACTGGGGCTTACGAACCTGGATATGATTTGACCTTTGAATTTTAAATACTATGGCACTAAAGCACAAAAATAAGAGAATATCCAGGTTTTGATTTTACAGCATATAATGAATACCTTAAATTTGATTTGGGTATATAATCGCGATTTAGTTGTTCTCAATAGAGTTAAATTATCTGCTAATATATAACTTCATTAGAATAGGAAATCAAAAGACATCGATCATTTCCTGCAACGAAATCACCCAGGAGAATGTGTTTCTGAGCTTTGAAGACTTCCGCCTAAGTCCTTTATTTGTTATATTGAACCAATTATTTATAACCTGTATGACAAATATAGTTATCTGTCTTGTGCATTTTCCTTTTTTATATAGTAACACCGTGTGTTTGTACGTCACGACCTATTCAATATCCTAGAGATTGTTCCCGATTTTAGGATATATTAAAGATATTGACAGTTAACAAACTAAAACACTTGGTACCGAGAGATGTAAAGATGCAGAATATAGTTAAGTACCTCAACCTCTGGATCGCAGGTTCGAGGCCTACGTGGGCCAGACGTATGGTACTGTTTGCACGCCGTTTTGTTTTGTTTTGTTTTGTTTTGTTTTTTTTTTTTTTCGGAAAACCGCCGACACCAGGCACGTCCCTAAATGACCCCCTGACTATCAATAGCACGTAACACAACAATTAAAAATGACAATGAATCGTTGTTATTATCCTTGGTCTGATTTGAGAGCGCGATATTCCATTTAGATTGACCAAGATAAAGCTGAAAACGCCGCATACCCTTCCGGAACACCCGGTCTTCCTGTACTGGAGTTCAAAAAAGTTTTTAAAATATACATGTATGTCTTTCCTTTGTTTTATCTTCTTTTGGCCGATTTTGAGTTTGAATACCGACTTTCTGTCGCAGGAAAGTTCCCGGAGAACACCACTGACATATTGTCAATACCTGGCACGACTGCCCTACGTAGACCTGGAAATCATGGCCCAGAGGTGGAGGGCTAGAAGGTCATATTTTTTTCATTTTTTTTTTTTTTTTTTTTTGAAAAAAATCATTCAGGCGTTTATCTTTCCACTCACAGTGCCAAGGGGATAAGGGCCCCCGTGGTTCCTCACAAAGTATGCGAAAATATCATATATTCGATTAAAAAACAAATATTGACATATTTTACATAGTCACTTATTATATTATTCATTTCACTTTTAATGGAATTTAAAATTAAAGATTTGAAATCAAAATGCATCAAAAATTAAGTATGGAAAAGATCTGTTTTGACAAGTCACAAACTCAATCCGGACAAGTGACTAGAACGTTTTATATAAAACAAGCCAGAATGTTGAAAGGTTATTTAGAACACGATTTCAATATCACAGTCTTTTATCACAACCAAGTCATTATCGGCAACGAAATACTTGACAAATATTGTCTTCTTATTCCAAACAATGAAATGTGACCACTCTGCCACAGCGTTTAGTGTAAGACACAGTTCAATTAAATCCGCTTTCACACTGGTCCCTTTAACAGAATTAAAACAGTGTAGATCAATATACAGACAGTGTTCTAGGACACCAAGTCTAAATCACCGCAAAGGACTTTCTAAGGCTCATACAATTGTTTTCAATACGAAAACACTCCCGTTGATTAATGGATTGATCATGAGGATTATGGATCTTGTTCGTTATAAAAGTTGAAAGTGCCTATAAAATAAAATAGCATTGATCTTTTCTTTGTTAGACTTAGGACAATTTTTATCAAGCCTTTTAAACGAATCTGTGAATAGAAAAAAATGAAACAATGAACCTGTTGTTTACTTGTTTACCTTTAGATTTACCTGTATATTTACCTGTTTGTACTGAATACTTACGTAATCATTTGTATTGCTGTACATGTCAACTGATTGTAATATATCGTGGCCGCGTAGAAACATTAGATGAAAAAAAAGTTGGTCCGTCCTTCTAGTATGCACAAACAGACCGGAAGTTGACTGTCTACACGACAGGAAGTGTCTACAATTCAACTTAGCAAGTTAAAAAAAGATGATATTTGCGTTCACTTTGAAGTATCCGTCAGGTCGTGGTGACCATGGGCATTGTCGTATAAGTAGCGATGTCTATGTGTGATATCAAATATCGAACAGAAGATTAATGTCTTTGGTTGATTAATTAATTTTTTAATACACAAATAATTCAATCGTCCAATTATCCCATAATAAATATGATTTAAATGTTAGGTAATAAAAGTGCATAGCTCACCTGAGGTATGACCGAACCATCCCGGAAACCTCAGAAAATAAGTACATTTATTGTACTTCATTATCACACACTTAGAATAAAACACCTGATCAATCAAGCATAAGATATACGTTAGATACAAGTTACCTGTTCTGGATATATTTATTGTATCTCCAGGATCAAAGACAACTAGAATGACGTAAGTCTGAACAATAAACAATACAACAACATTGGTTTTTTGGAGAATTGTCAAAGATTAATTGAAATGTGACCTTATGACCTTAACGTTTTTAAGGCTGATTTCTCACTGAATTCCAATCCATACCATCATGATAAAAAAAATCGGTTTATATAAGCTAAAGACCTTGACCTTTAATCAGTTGACTTCTGATTTGATTTCTAATCTCTTTGCTTCATGATCTCGTAAAAATAATTTGTTATTGTAAGAAATAAATGCACTAACCTTCAGCTTGAAGACTTGACCTTTGACCCATTGAGTCACTCAACAACTTCCTGTTAGATTGAAGCCAATTTGGCTTCATGACATAGTTATTAAATAAATATTAACAATTTAAAGGTACAAACAGTGGTGTTGAAATCTAAATGAGCCATGACGTCATATCCGGTCTCTGGTGCTTGTCATGTTTAGAATCTATATTTTGTAGTTGTACTATTAGTGATTACTTCAGATCTTATTTTAACCATTCTTTTAAGCTTCAGCTGAAAATAAAATAAGGTCTACTGACACTCAAACGCCACAGGGATAGCATAATTCGGACTAGACTCATTTGGTGGGAGCAAAACATGACGTCGTTGTTTGTAACCTTGCTTGTCATTGGCTAGTTGAGTTGCTTGGTATTTCCCCAAAGAAAATGTCCGTTAAAAATATCAATCATTTTGTGTTCTCTTAAACACTAATAAAAATTTAATGATTACCTTGAAGAGTTTGTCGATATTATTGAGATATAAAATATCGGAGTGTACTCTCGCCATATTTTACCGCACATTCCGGTATATTGTTAAATAAACATGTATATCAATTTCCAAGATTATGTACCTGATTGGATATGGATGAATATAGTACTGCAATGTGTCTTTACGTCGATATCGATCATCATGGATATCGAGATACAGACAGTATGTATAAAGGGAAAGTGCATGTTGATTTTACTACATCTACGTCTGTAATGAAAATAAATGCCAGTGTAATTATATAGGAATCCGATATTATATGTATTTATATCGGAAAATGAAAGTAAATCTAATTTGCAGACGTATGGTACAAAGTGATTGATGTTTTACATCATGAAGACGTGTATGTCTGGCTTTGAATTGACAGTTTATATCAGCAGTGCGTATCGTGTACAGAACATACAGGAAATTATCATCGCATTGGTTGTTAACTGAATTGTCTTTTTCCTACAATGATACACCCAACGATCAATCATAATTGTTAGTCTCTCGTAGAGTTGAGGTACCCGACATAACACGAGATGAATTGTAACTATAAAGGAACGATAACTCTGACAGATATTGCGTAAGGCTACGTATTTACTACAGACCTTTTGTCCGATATGATCTATCGATTGAACTTTTAACATATATACATACACATGCTCAATTTACATCTCAAACAAAGAATGTCATTGTTTTCATTTGGGATGCTTGAAAACACCGGTATGTAAATAAAAAAAAACATGTACCAATCGATGGATTCGAATGAACATCGTGACGTAATCTTTATCTGTGTTCCCAGATTTTGTAGTTTTATCAAAGTCTCTAAGAACTTGAGCCTATTATGAAAAATTGAAAAAGAACAGTTTGATTCAATGAAGGAATTTTGTAAATAACAAATGGCTTTTTTCTTGGTCGTATCTTTTAGTCTTAATTATCAATTTCATGCATATTATACAACAACAAAGTGTTTGCGGTCATAATGTCTTCAAGATTTTCTCGTGTTTCATTTATACGAAATGAGATTTTGATATCGTCAATATTTTAGGCAAAACGTATTGCAAACTTCGACTGCTAAACAAGATTAAAAACTGTTGAACTTGTCTTAATAAATCAAACATTTGTAAAACATCCATATCTCATAGCTCTGTCATGTAAACAAACAAACAAAAAATCCATTTATTTCAATTTAAGACTAAAAAAAACATCATTTCTTGCTTGAATTGTACCAATGACCGATGCTCAAACGATCTAATGCAAAAATGAGTCATCGTTTTGTACAATCATTTGAAGTATGGTACACTTAAGTCAATGGTTTCAGCATAGTATTTCAATTTAAAAGAAACGTTATATGTACAAGTATTAAAATCAAGTTGAGACTAGTTGTAACAATGTTATCACTAAAACCAAGCTGGTATTTCCAAAAATTCTTGACTTCAACGTGAAATAAACATCCAAATGTATAATTCTGAATATGTTGACATCGTAACATCACACTCAAATCTTCTACTGGTTTCGTCATAAAGAACATATTCTTATGAGGAAATGATTTTCTTGATATTTTGTGTCTTCTTTATTCATTTAAAGAGGTTACAACAGGGTCCTGCATGAGGTCACAACTAGGTCCTGCGTGAGGTCTTAACAAGGTCCTGAATGTGGTCTTGACAAGGTCCTGAATTAGGTCTTAACTAGGTCCTGCGTGAGGTCTTAACTAGGTCGTGAATGAGGTCTTGACAAGATCCTGAATAAGGTCTTAACAAGGTCCTGAATGTGGTCTTGACAAGGTCCTGAATGAGGTCTTGACTAGGTCCTGCGTGAGGTCTTAACTAGGTCGTGAATGAGGTCTTAACAAGGTCCAGCGTGAGGTCTTAACTAGGTCCTGCGTGAGGTCTTAACAAGGTCCTGAATGAGGTCTTGACATGGCATTTGATATTTCTATTATATTAGAAGATTCTAAATTGCAGTCATGACACTGACAACAGCGGTAAGAAGTATGCTTTTTAGAATTAATGAAATAAGACACATCTACATACGGGATACACTGCAGCGTGCGATCAACATCGTATATCAAAGATTTGTAAACATACTTAAGTAAATGTATGGTATTTATCCGTATACTAAATGTATTGAAAACATCCGTAACTAGTATGGTAAACATCCGTAAATTCAACGCATTTTAAATATCAGTATTCACTTGGCGGAAAAGATAAGTATAATCGTTGCGTTGAACATTAGGATATGTCGGTGTGTATCTTCTGTTCTACGTCCTACGAACGGCAGATGTTATATTTTGTATGATGCGCCTATTCAGGGGTAATTGGCCCAGTCAAAACGCAAATATAAAGTGTCATCACATTGAAATATCATGACCTACAAGGCACACTACACGGTCACATTATAGTGACATTGAACCTTACACCACTTTCTATGAAGCACAACATTGAGTAAGAAATATAAGGATGAATTTTAACTACTTCGCATCAGAAAGTAATGAAGTATTGGTAAGAATTAATGAAGATGTTATTAGAACAAAACATTAGCAGTAAAATGTACACTAATTTGCGATCCATGTGTTTACACCAAACTTCGCTTCAGAGGTATAGAGTTCAAGCAACAAGATGACAACCATACAGACAGACAGGACAATTTTGGAAAAAGCAGAAACAGACACCTGTCCTGTATGGTGACCATAAAGTAAGCAAAGTCACAACTTCCTCTGCCTCTCATCAGCAGATAAGAGATTGTCTGCCACGGATTTCCTACAATCACAAGCTCTATGCCACCTCTCTTTCCTGAAGACGGCCGAGGACGTTATTCTGTAACAGATACTGGCTAGCGTCGTGTGTAGTACTGCCTAGACCTTTGATTACGCTGGGAATCTTGGGGTTTGTCCTTTCTGTATTTGTTCTAATGTTACTTTGGTAGACAATTTATTTTGGATTCTATGACGGATCCAATGCGCTACCTTTTGCATCTTCTTGAATTTTTAAAGCAAAAGATGAGTTTTATGTCTAGGGCGACTGTCTACTTCGTTGTTAATGTAACATGGCGCTGTGATGAGTGATCTAGTCGCTGATCCTGATTGGGTAAAGCACTGGACCCGACGTTCGTACGCGTACTTCGACCCCTTGTGAAAGGACGTGCAAATTGACGTCGACCACGAGCAGTAATATCTCTTTGGTTGGCGATCTGTCACGGTAAGTTCATTTTCAGAAGTCATCACATTCTTATGTTTTATCTGATTGACGACCACTAAAGACTTCGGCGTAAACATGCTGAATTATTTATATGATGGGGTGTCCGTGTTATGAAGTTTAATGTTTTCTCTTCCTTCATGTCAACTTTAATAACATCACATTGACATTAACGCAAAGAGACAATGTTATGCTTAATGTTGGAATTGTACGAAATGACGTCGTTCAAATAGAAGAATTTGGAAATGTGCAAAACAATTAATCGTACGAAAGCATCGGAAGAGTAAATTCGGGGACGAAACGATTGTATTATTCAATTTTGTAAAATAACGTCTCTGTTATCTGTGCAATATCTCATTAAATAAATTTTGTTATCACCACGAGTGTTAAAACCTGGACTGTGATTAACTGGAGACCCCAATAGTTACAATAATGGACTGATCAAGTTACATACTGATGTCAGTAAAGAACTACATATATAACCCCTAGATTTTACTTTTAACAGAAAGATTATTACCTTTTCATTTATTTATTTATTTATTTATTTATTTATCTATCTATTTATTTATTCCGTCATTTGTCACCTTCCGGTTAGCGGCGCTATGTCGATCACCAAGTTAGACAGTCAGGATAATGTTGTGAATTTACTTATTCATCAAATGCAAGGCGTTCTATAAGAGCTCGGGTCAAATTTTATGTGTCACTCTTCTGCTTGGGTCTAGTTTATTTCACGAATTTCGGTGCTATATTGCATATTGATTAGCGACGAAACGTCACTGTGTACTTAAAGATTTCACATACATGTACAAATGCACTTTTAAATCTCTCCTGAAGTATTCGGGAAAAGACGCTTTTACGTCATCAATCAGTATGTTACAAAGACTATAGATGGAGAGGAAACTTAATGGACTTGTTCATTTAGTTGTGCCTGATTTTTTAGTTAAATAATCCTTTTTATTTTTGCTCAAATTTCAAATTTATACGGTGTCTTAGAACTAAAACACAGTGGGACTGTTTGGATTAAATTTCATCATCAATAACATGCAATGGAAAGATGGCGCGTTTGTTTTGCTTTGTTACTGCACACTGCACTCAAACAGGAAGTGCATCCGTGTCTTTGGTGCGTTTTACATGGCAAACATATTTTGTTATTTTGTTCTGATCAATTGGTTTATTTCTTGTAACGTTACCCCAGTGGTTTTGGAAGTCCGCTTTGAAAGGAATGAGAGTTATATTGCCCCGTAATAATCACCGAGGCGTTGAACAAATTCCTGCTGTAAATCAGTTGGTAGTTTAAACTTTAAGCCCTCAAAAATTGCTAAGTCCTTTTTTTGTTAATTGTTTTACCCGCGTGGTCCTTACCCCGGAAGTGCAATATTTCATGACGCGTTTTACAAGTACCTGGAAGCTTCCTGGTGTTGTTATTTAATCAATAGTTTTGGAGAAAAGTCATCTGTTGGAATCCTATCATATCCCCGGGTCGTTTTATATGTACTTTAAAGCTCCCTAAAGTTGTTATTCAAATTGGCAGTTTGCGCTTTGTGTATATAAATAAGAACTTATCTCAAAAACACTTGTACGCGATATTTTCAACTTGAAACATTTCTTTTAAATCAACGTAATAAGTGAAATTGCAATTGCTAGAAAAAAAGGCTCTTCAAATATTATTGGAGATGTCGTGTACGCAGAAGGTAGACACACAGGCTCGGTGGTACCATTATATGGCCTTAAACAAAAAACAATCATGAAAATTGATAAATAACATTAAAATATCCATTTAGAATATTACATCAAATTCCTCTCATGATTAACGCTACAGAACGGTTCAAACGAATTCCCTCCAACATCAAACAGACAGAGTTACAAAATATAATAAAATTTGTTTTTTTCCTCTTGATTGGAATATGCGTCATTGCTTGCAAACGTTAAATATACGGGCGTTGATTGTTTGAAAATAAGTATATCGACCAATCATTGAAAGCCCATAGGGGATGTCTCTACGGCGGGTTACCGTGACCGCATCCAGCACGCGCTAATACGTAGGGGACAATTTACATACATATACTAAGCTTTTATTTTCTTTTTGTGTCTCCTATGCGAAATGTTTATTACACTCTGTGGGAACTTTTTTTTTTATTCCATAGCGTTTATATTATTTCGTGGTCGAGAATTTCAGTCCATGCTCATTTCATTCATTAATTTCTTGAAATTTAGTTTCCCAAACTATACCTAAATTTCAATAAAACCACGAAAAACAAGAACGGTACGCTTTCGAATTACACAAGTCAAATTGAAACAAAGCTTGCTTTTTAGACAAGGTTAATCGTTAGTAAAATGGTTGTCTGGATGTTTGTGGTGATAGATAAGTGTGGTGTTAATATCATTAGAAAAAATATCTTTTCCACAAACAGAGATTGAAGACTGTGCTCTCGAGCTTTCGAAAATATCTTAATCTTTTTATCTCTATTTGTGGTAAAGTTAGATTTTATTTTCAAAGATAAAATGTGTGTATTTAGTTTAAATTGTGAGAATGGTTCATCCATTCATTACGTACTCTAGAACTCTCAGGTATTAAAAATAAATCACTCCAAATAAAGATTTACATAATTGATGATATGAATACTTTAATACGATGCCCACCAGCACCAGTTTTTAATTGTGGGCAAAGCCGGTGATGAATTTCACCTATGTCTGAAATAGCAGCATCCGGACATCAATGCAGACCGACACAGCGTGTTTGTTGTCACTTCAACGAAATCCTTAAAAATCGTGGGTAAAAGTGTATGGAATCATGCTATGTACACCACACTTTAGTGAATTCACGGCTAAGGACAACTCTAGCACGTTGTTGACGAAAAAGAAATTATCGCAGTAGTAAGTGACGTAAAATAAGTAATTTGTTTGTGCTGATTAAGAAAATGTCAAGAAGCTGTTATTCATGAGATTATAGAGTACTGTCCAGACATTGGAAAAACACTTGATGAATATGATAAAATCTGTGATTCTCCGTCTCTCCTAGGCATCATTGGAAAACAGTGTTACATAAGCAACCCATTCATCACATATAATACCGATGGACAAGAAATTCCTGTTTATTTGTTTTAAAAAAACGACATGTTTTTCCAATATTTAAAAATAATTCTTTCATCAGTAAAATCTAACTTTAGCTTTACTAAGGACTTTGTAACATGGTAAAAAAATCCAAACTTTATTACATTTCACTTAAGGCATTTACCACGGTTAACAAATCGCGGACCACATTATTCTCGCCATCAGATATCAAAATAATCGCGATACTGCCAAAATGAAGCGAAGGGCAGTAACTCTGTGAGATCAGAATGGGGTCACCTACGTCTGCGTTGTTTAACACCGCTCGAGTAAACCAACTTATTACTTCGTCTCTGAAAATCTATTTCAATCCAGAAAATTGGCTGTAATTTGATATATCTATTGACTGAAGTTGCTCATCAACTTCATATAGTTTCTAACTGACGTGTTCTTTTTTAATCCGAGAAAGCTATGGTGATTAAGTGCGGGCATTCATTTTTTTTTTTAGTATTTCTTAATCGAAGACAAATCAGATGTCGTACGAAAGATGCTTCTGTAAGCTCTCTTATTTCAGTCACCAGTCGTGGGCGACCAATCCAATATCTGTATATGTATATTTCTTGGCTCTGCTTGCTGAAATGTTTTGAAATAAGAAAAAAATGAAGTCACTTTTATTTTCCCACGCTATGAATTTATATTTGTTTTTGCTTCATCCCCAAAGACGTTTCTGTCGCTTTGCTGATGGTGTTAATTTATCGGTGACACGTCCAAAGGCAGGTTTACTTAAAGGTTACAATTATACGCACAACAGCGTATGATTATGTACATATAGATAAAATCTCAAGAGTGAAGAGCGTAAACCGTTGACGGTTTGTGATTCAAGATCACGACATGATTACGTAATTCTAGATATACTATAAGAGTACAAAGATTTCCTTACTCATGGATAGCCTCAGGAACAAACGTAGTGATAACAATAGACAAGAAATTTAACACCACTTGTTCTTATCACCGCCATATCGCATCATATCTAACTGGTACAAACGATTTGCATTAAAATGTAATTTGATCATCTTCTGGGTCAAACATATTACATCAATTCACAACACAATCAAAGGGATTAGACACAAGTTCTGACAGCATACTAGTCCCTCTCCTGGCAACATAAGTCATAACTAAACATTACGTGGTGGCAAAAAGGTTCAATATATATACAAACTACTATATAACATGGAGTAAGAAGAGAAAGAAAGTACGGGGATGGAGGTGAAAGAGGGGGACAGGGGGATGTGGGTTGGTAGGTATTCTTGTTGCAGCAGCTGTCCAATAGTAAGAATCAAACATCTTACTTGATTTTGTAAATGACTGTACAGCAAGTACTATATTACTATTTGTTATAAAAGGAAGATCAGCATCTCCCCATAAGGGAGTATCCAGTTGGTGACTGGATAGATACCAATGTTTGACAGAGCATCAAACAACGTAGTATATGATAGTTATCGGGGATTATCATGACGAAGAAAATTTCTTTTAAAAGGAAGAAAATTACAAAGATTCTCTGGTACTAATCGATTATACATAAAAAATAGAAAGTTTACAATGTTCTGTTTTAGAATTTAAAGGAACACAACCAGTTTCAAAGCAAAGTGCCAGATACAATTATGGCTGCTTCCAGCTGAACCCTCTCCAAGGCATTTGACATTTCAACAGAGCAACCATCCCAAACACTAGAAGCATAGAGAGTTGGTCTAATGAAACATGTACACGAGGTATTCAATGTGTCCTTACTAACTTTATATTTCAATTGTTTTAAAGCAGAGGCTTTAGAAGAAGCTGTTTTAATGATATATTGAACCTGGTCCTGCCACTTGCAGTCATTACTGAAAAACACTCCAAGGTGTCAATGATAGATAGTGAACGGAAGCGGTTCATTGTTACAAATAAGGTTGTGTTTTAAGTAGATTAGATGAGAAAGGAATGACTTCCGTCTTAGCGGGATTGAGCTGCATCAACCACTGATCATTGTTCTTCATCACCTAGTTCCTCTTCTTTCAAACTCCCTCCGATTCTTCCTTCGAGACACTACAACACCCTTGTCCTCACCTCCCCCACCTCTCTTCCCTTTCTCTCCTTCTTCATTCACTTTATCTACTCCTAATCATATCCCCCACCTTGCTATACATGTGCAACCTTTTTCCAATCATAAAAAAAAATGATGAATTGTGGGTAAGAAGATTTCACTTCCTATGATACAAACCGTAAGTAAATGCAACCAAATGAGTTTGAAAGACGATGGATGGGCATTGGTGGCCGACGGACATTTCGCTATGACTAATAATTTAATAATTGTAAAACCAATGGCTTTGGAAATGTTGTAAAGGTTGTATTAAAAACAAAATAATCACAACACTCAAGACCAAGAATCACACAAATGTCGTTTGCATTGTCACTGATAAGTTAAAAAAATTATCATTGTCTCTGATAATTGAGGATGGGATTCGACAGTGCCAACCTTAATTATTGTCTTCATAGTCAGAAGTCCTCTTGGACCGTGAAGGAATGTCCAAGTAGATTGCGATAAAGGTTTCATTTAATATCATGAAGACTTCTTCCTCTGGTGGCTAATTCGTGTCATTTCGACTTTCGGCCTTTCGCGTTATTTCCAACACGAAAACCCGTATTTTCGTCTTTCTTTTTTTCTGCGAACACTTATACTTGTTCTTATACTTATACTTGATAACATCTCGCCCTTTCGCGTAAATTTATGTAACTTTTTCGTCTTTTGGCCATTTTGCGTTGTTATAATCGGCGAGAACGGCGCCTATTCGTGTTGTTATAATCGGCGTGAACGGAGCCTTTTCGTGTTGTTATAATCGGCGCGAACGGCGCCTATTCGTGTTGTTATAATCGGCGTGAACGGCGCCTTTTCGTGTTGTATGAAAAATTAAAATTACATGTATAAAGGTTAGTGACAGATAAACGATCTACAGACCAAGATCCTATTCATTGGTTTCCTTTTTTTCCGTTTAGTTATCTAAAGCCGACGATGCTGTGAATGATTGTGACCAAATCTGCTGACGCATGTATGTGATATTATTTCCTTTTTGCAATGATTCGATGTGCGACTTTCAATAATCTGCACATTAACGTATGAACACATCTGGATTAAAACAAGATATGAACAACATTAACTTTTATCACGCAGCAGCGAAAGTCAAATTTCTTTGAAGCGAGACGGTGGAATTCGAAGAAGTCATGATGTGAAAAAAATTGTAATTCATAGATATGCAGATTTTTCTGACAGCTGAACGAAAAAATGTATACAGTTGCAAGTAACATTTTAAGCAATTTCCTTGCAAATTTTCTCACATGATAAGGACTTAGTAAAAATCAAAACGGCGTATGTAGAAGCACGCATTAAGCATCCTGATTCCATTTCCGTTTCCGGTTCTACTGATGAGTGAGAATTAACACATCATTAGTTTTGTATGTTAGCGATTTTACCATAACTTCCGGCAGTGTCCATCTATGGCGGAAGGACAGTTTGCAGTCACACAGATTTAAATAATGGTTCGGGAGCTTTATCATCTAAAACTTAAAACATTTTTTGAGACAACCATATGGAAATTAATGTATTATTTCAATACTGGATGAATGTTTCTGAAATTTACATGTTTTCCTTGTAGAAAATGTTTTAGTTGAATTATTCTACAATATCCTTGTTGAAATTGCCTTCCGGTAGACGAGCATGCGATATATACATGTGTACTCTTCGAGGTAATGGCTCCATCCTCAGTGCGACCGCGCATAGATTTTAACGTAATCATGATCTGATAGACAACGGAAATTGAGACAGTAGGAAGGAGAAAAGCCTGGCTCCTTTGAGGTCCTTGTTGCAGGTACAGACGATGACAAAGGGAGGGGCACAGCGGGATATAACTAATGGTGGTGCCTGTGACAAACGATTTTGAAAAACAAAATGATATTTGAGACAAACGGGTGTTTTTTTTTTTCTCTCTTTTTTCAGTGTAGCGTGGAAATGGGACATCGCCCTAAATCGTGGATTGAGGTTAAATTACCCAGTTGGATTTGATTCACTTGCTTTGTAAATAACCAAGGTTTTAAAGAAACGCTAAGTACACAGGTATAAGAAAAATGATATAAGTAATAAGACATAATGACTGAAAAACATACAGTCTTCTATATTTAATTGCATCAACTAAAACCATTACACACTGTATGATACAACCATTACAGTGTATGATACAACCATTACACTGCATGATACAACCATTACACTGTATGACACAACCATTACACTGTATGATACAACCATTACACTGTATGATACAACCATTACAGTGTATGATACAACCATTACATTGTATGATACAACCATTATACTGTATGATACAACCATTATACTGTATGATACAACCATTACACTGTATGATACAACCATTACACTGTATGATACAACCATTACAGTGTATGATACAACCATTACATTGTATGATACAACCATTATACTGTATGATACAACCATTATACTGTATGATACAACCATTATACTGTATGATACAACCATTACATTGTATGATACAACCATTACACTGTATGACACAACCATTACACTGCATGATACAACCATTACACTGTATGATACAACCTTTACACTGTATGATACAACCATTACACTGTATGATACAACCATTACACTGTATGATACAACCATTACACTGTATGATACAACCTTTACACTGTATGATACACTGTATGATACAACCATTGCACTGTATGATAAAACCATTACATTGTATGATACAACCATTACACTGTATGATACAACCATTACACTGTATGATACAACCATTACACTGTATGATACAACCATTACACTGTATGATACAACCATTACACTGTATGATACAACCTTTACACTGTATGATACAACCATTACACTGTATGATACAACCATTACACTGCATGATACCACCATTACACTGTATGATACAACCATTACACTGTATGATACAACCATTACACTGTATGATACAACCATTGCACTGTATGATACAACCATTACACTGTATGATACAACCAACACACTGTATGATACAACCATTACACTGTATGATACAACCATTACACTGTATGATACAACCATTACACTGTATGTATGATACAACCATTATACTGTATGATACAACCATTACAGTGTATGATACAACCATTATACTGTATGATACAACCATTACATTGTATGATACAACCATTATACTGTATGATACAACCATTACACTGTATGATACAACCATTATACTGTATGATACAACCATTACACTGTATGATACAACCAACACACTGTATGATACAACCATTACACTGTATGATACAACCAACACACTGTATGATACAACCATTACACTGTATGATACAACCATTACACTGCATGATACCACCATTACACTGTATGATACAACCATTACAGTGTATGATACAACCATTATACTGTATGATACAACCATTACATTGTATGATACAACCATTACACTGTATGATACAACCAACACACTGTATGATACAACCTTACACTGTATGATACAACCAACACACTGTATGATACAACCATTACACTGTATGATACAACCATTACAGTGTATGATACAACCATTATACTGTATGATACAACCATTACAGTGTATGATACAACCATTATACTGTATGATACAACCATTACATTGTATGATACAACCATTACACTGTATGATACAACCATTACACTGTAGGATACAACCAATACACTATATGATACAACCATTTCACTGCATTATACAATGCATGATACCACCATTACACTGTATGATACAACCATTACACTGTATGATACAACCATTATACTGTATGATACAACCATTACACTGTATGATACAACCATTATACTGTATGATACAACCATTACAGTGTATGATACAACCATTACACTGTATGATACAACCATTACAGTGTATGATACAACCATTACACTGTATGATACAACCATTACACTGTATGATACAACCAACACACTGTATGATACAACCATTATACTGTATGATACAACCATTATACTGTATGATACAACCAACACACTGTATGATACAACCATTACACTGTATGATACAACCATTACATTGTATGATACAACCATTATACTGTATGATACAACCATTATACTGTATGATACAACCATTATACTGTATGATACAACCATTACAGTGTATGATACAACCATTATACTGTATGATACAACCATTACATTGTATGATACAACCATTATACTGTATGATACAACCATTACACTGTATGAGACAACCATTATACTGTATGATACAACCAACACACTGTATGATACAACCATTACACTGTATGATACAACCATTACATTGTATGATACAACCATTATACTGTATGATACAACCATTACACTGTATGATACAACCATTACACTGTATGATACAACCATTATACTGTATGATACAACCAACACACTGTATGATACAACCATTACACTGTATGATACAACCATTACAGTGTATGATACAACCATTACACTGCATGATACAACCATTACACTGTATGACACAACCATTACACTGTATGATACAACCATTACACTGTATGATACAACCATTACAGTGTATGATACAACCATTACATTGTATGATACAACCATTACACTGTATGATACAACCATTACACTGCATGATACAACCATTACACTGTATGATACAACCATTACACTGTATGATACACTGTATGATACAACCATTACACTGTATGATACCACCATTACACTGTATGATACAACCATTACACTGTATGATACACTGTATGATACAACCATTACACTGCATGATACAACCATTACACTGTATGATACAACCATTACACTGCATGATACAACCATTACACTGTATGATACAACCATTACACTGTATGATACACTGTATGATACAACCATTACATTGTATGATACAACCATTACACTGTATGATACAACCATTACACTGTATGATACAACCATTACACTGTATGATACACTGTATGATACAACCATTACACTGTATGATACCACCATTACACTGTATGAAACAACCATTACACTGTATGATACAACCATTACACTGTATGATACAACCATTACACTGCATGATACCACCATTACACTGTATGATACAACCATTACACTGTATGATACAACCATTACACTGTATGATACAACCATTGCACTGTATGATACAACCATTACACTGTATGATACAACCAACACACTGTATGATACAACCATTACACTGTATGATACAACCAACACACTGTATGATACAACCATTACACTGTATGATACAACCATTACAGTGTATGATACAACCATTATACTGTATGATACAACCATTACAGTGTATGATACAACCATTATACTGTATGATACAACCATTACATTGTATGATACAACCATTATACTGTATGATACAACCATTACACTGTATGATACAACCATTATACTGTATGATACAACCATTACACTGTATGATACAACCAACACACTGTATGATACAACCATTACACTGTATGATACAACCAACACACTGTATGATACAACCATTACACTGTATGATACAACCATTACACTGCATGATACCACCATTACACTGTATGATACAACCATTACAGTGTATGATACAACCATTATACTGTATGATAAAACCATTACATTGTATGATACAACCATTACACTGTATGATACAACCAACACACTGTATGATACAACCATTACACTGTATGATACAACCAACACACTGTATGATACAACCATTACACTGTATGATACAACCATTACAGTGTATGATACAACCATTATACTGTATGATACAACCATTACAGTGTATGATACAACCATTATACTGTATGATACAACCATTACATTGTATGATACAACCATTATACTGTATGATACAACCATTACACTGTATGATACAACCATTTCACTGCATTATACAATGCATGATACCACCATTACACTGTATGATACAACCATTACACTGTATGATACAACCATTATACTGTATGATACAACCATTACACTGTATGATACAACCATTATACTGTATGATACAACCATTACAGTGTATGATACAACCATTACACTGTATGATACAACCATTACACTGTATGATACAACCATTACACTGTATGATACAACCATTACACTGTATGATACAACCAACACACTGTATGATACAACCATTATACTGTATGATACAACCATTATACTGTATGATACAACCAACACACTGTATGATACAACCATTACACTGTATGATACAACCATTACATTGTATGATACAACCATTATACTGTATGATACAACCATTATACTGTATGATACAACCATTATACTGTATGATACAACCATTACAGTGTATGATACAACCATTATACTGTATGATACAACCATTACATTGTATGATACAACCATTATACTGTATGATACAACCATTACACTGTATGAGACAACCATTATACTGTATGATACAACCAACACACTGTATGATACAACCATTATACTGTATGATACAACCATTACATTGTATGATACAACCATTATACTGTATGATACAACCATTACACTGTATGATACAACCATTACACTGTATGATACAACCATTATACTGTATGATACAACCAACACACTGTATGATACAACCATTACACTGTATGATACAACCATTACACTGTATGATACAACCATTATACTGTATGATACAACCATTACACTGTATGATACAACCATTATACTGTATGATACAACCATTACAGTGTATAACACAACCATAACACTGTATGATACAACCATTATACTGTATGATACAACCATTACACTGTATGATACAACCATTACAGTGTATAACACAACCATAACACTGTATGATACAACCATTATACTGTATGATACAACCATTACACTGTATGATACAACCATTATACTGTATGATACAACCATTACACTATATGATACAACCCTTATACTGTATGATACAACCATAACAGTGTATAACACAACCATAACACTGTATGATACAACCATTATACTGTATGATACAACCCGTAGCTCTGGAAATGTGTCTGCTGAGAAGGAAACACCGTCTCCTGTCAGCAGTACAACATAACACTTTTCAATGAGATAAACTTATCTTTTTCTAGGAGGAAACGACGCTGTTGTAAGATAGTCATCAACAGTTCGTGTAAGTCATATTTATGTAAAATATTCCAAACATCTGAAATAAAACCTTAACTACCCTGCCGAATTCCAATATATGTATGAAAACGACAAAGCATGACAAAGTATGACAACAGGAAATTGTGTGTCTTGTCTAAGCAGCAAATAAGTTCACTAAATCAACCGCCAAATGTAATGTGGTAAAGCAGAAAGTGCTTAAAGAAATATCCTGTGTGATGGGGAAAGTTTGAAATCAGTTAAGCATTATTATTATTCTTACTATATGCTTAGTTACAATGAGAGACCACTCAGTATCTGATAGAAAAAAATCAAAGTTGTCAGCCTAAGAGGCTACCAGACATACCAATGGACTAACATAACATCATACTTGTAACTGGATTGATTCCGGTCACAATGTCACAATGCTGAAGGGCAACTATTGACTACGCAACTTGTTCACATTCTCATACATTGTACAGAGAGCTGGGTGTCACTTTATTCAGGAAGATAATGATGTATATTGTACCTATTGGATGACCTCATTGCTGAGAAGCCACACCCCTGTCATCTTTGATAAAGCATTCTTACATCCATTAAAGACAATCATAACGGCCTTAGACCCTTTGTGCGACAGCTGTAAGTATGTAACAGATACTACAGCTGTAAGTAAGTAGCAGATACCACAGCTGTAAGTAGCAGATACTACAGCTGTAAGTATGTAACAGATACTACAGCTGTAAGTAAGTAACAGATACCACAGCTGTAAGTAAGTAACAGATACTACGGGCTGTAAGTATGTAACAGATACTACAGCTGTAAGTAGCAGATACCACAGCTGTAAGTAAGTAACAGATATTACAGCTGTAAGTATGTAACAGATAATACAGCTGTAAGTAAGTAGCAGATACCACAGCTGTAAGTAGCAGATACTACAGCTGTAAGTATGTAACAGATACTACAGCTGTAAGTAAGTAGCAGATACTACAGCTGTAAGTAAGTAACAGATACTACAGCTGTAAGTAGCAGATACTACAGCTGTAAGTAACAGATACTACAGCTGTAAGTAAGTAACAGATACTACAGCTGTAAGTAAGTAACAGATACTACAGCTGTAAGTAAGTAACAGATACTACAGCTGTAAGTAAGTAGCAGATACTACAGCTGTAAGTGAGTAACAGATACTACAGCTGTAAGTATGTAACAGATACTACAGCTGTAAGTATGTAACAGATACTACAGCTGTAAGTAGCAGATACTACAGCTGTAAGTATGTAACAGATACTACAGCAGTAACAGATACTACAGCTGTACGTAAGTAACAGATACTACAGCTGTAAGTAAGTAACAGATACCACAGCTGTAAGTAGCAGATACCACAGCTGTAAGTAACAGATACTACAGCTGTAAGTAGCAGATACTACAGCTGTAAGTAACAGATACCACAGCTGTAAGTAACAGATACTACAGCTGTAAGTAAGTAACAGATACTACAGTTGTAAGTAAGTAACAGATACTACTGCTGTAAGTAAGTAGCAGATGTTCTTAAGATTTTCTGTCCAGGCCACGTGTACAAAGAGATAACAATGTTATATCGTCACTTTGATATGAATAAGTTACACTGACGTCATGAAAAGCAAAGGAATAGTTTGCACAGCACAAGTAAGTTTGTATAAACCAGGGGAGATATCCTTCCTAAAAAACCAATGAAATAAGAATCATTAATAGAGATATACTTTAAATTTGAAACAAATGTTGTTGCGTTTGTGAAATAGGCCATAACTGCCCACGTGGTCAGGTGTTTTGACCGCATCAAAGAAATCAGCAAACCATTTACTTTCATTGCCACAGGCATGTGATACAGATTCGTGGACTAAGTAGGAAGTTATTGGGCTACAGACGCTCTCTTGATACCCGTTTTGTAATGTGCTAATGCTAAAGAGATTTCTTGGCTGCAGACTGACTTTTAAGATAACAGACATCAAAGTAATAGAAGAACTACTGGGACCACATTTGGACTTGTTTTGACCTCTGTACAATGTGCAAATAAGACTTTTTGTGAGCTGAGGTAGAGCGTATTTCAAACGGTTGAATGAGCTGAATACACATGAGTGCTCACAAACGATATTGTCACATACAGCTTTTCCCACAGGGAGTATATTGGAGATGCCCTTGACCTCATTCAAAGAGAAATTATTTTTCCCTGAGTCATTATTAGACAGAATACATGTCACAGATTCTACAACTGCTGCTTTAAACTGAAGTAACGAAATACCTGTGAAATGTTTTTTCAAGAGAAAAACAGGCGAACAGAAACGCATGGTCGACCTTGGGATACCCTAATCTGATGGTACCACTACGCGTTTCATATCATGTGCTTGAAACTTAAATAAAATATTTTTTAACTTGTTACAATGTAAATATTTTTGATTGTTGTTCCAATATGTTTTTTTTTTTTTTTTTTTTTTAATTTGCAATATTTACATTCTGACGAATTCATTAGCTCTGCGACAAGGTTACCTGTGTATTTATCAACTCCATCTTTAGCATCAAGATCTAGCAAGGTATTCAGAAACGAACCGTTGGAAGAATACGTGACTCCCGTGATTATCCAATGCGTGTATGTTTATCTTTATAAGCCACATCAGGAAAACCCAGTTCGTGGATCAACGACCTGTGACTTGATTCCAAAGATCTAATTTAGAAGAGTTGATGATAATTTGATCTAAAAGGGAACAAGGACCATCCTTGGCATGAACGTATGAATGTAATGGAGCCTTACAAAGGCTACAGGTTAACAGCGTACAGTTAAAACGGTCAGGTCAGTTTGGAGAAAGTCTACTGCCATTGTCTCAATAACTGGGAATACGCGAGCCACGTATAGGAATTCCTTACAGTGATTACAGATCACACAGAAAAAAAAACAAGCACAGCTCGTTAAGCTTTAAGATGTATTAGATAAATTGCTGCCATATCTTGAAGTTGGAACGTTCAGAAAGTTGTGGAATTGGTTCCAATCGCAACAAGTTTGAACATATCGCCAAAACATAAGATTTATATACCAACATCACAAACCTTTTCGAGATGTTATAAGTGTAAAAAAAAAGATATGTATATATATATCACTTCAAGATTTTAATGTACGCTTTCATGTAAGGAGAACGACCGATTTTCTGATTGAAAAAAAGAATGATGCTAATTAGGTCTTAATCGTTGTTATGGCTGACATATCTGAAGATCCGCAATCGGGTCATAATGTATTAGTACTGTTTTTTTGTAACAGATATACATCTAGAAACAAATTACCGACGTGTAAGTTAGATCATTTCAGTCTAGTTGATATGGAAATAAAACTATCACGTATAAACAGAGATAGCTTTTAATGACTTTGGCCTGATTAATGCGTGTATCAGATCCATGTACTGGCTCGTCAAGCAATCTCATTGATATAAGAATAAATTCTAGTACTAGGAAAACCAAAACTGTCTGCCTGCCTACCTGCCTGCCTGCCTGCCTGCCTGCCTGCCTGCCTGCGTGCCTGCGTGCCTGCGTGCTGCCTGCCTCTGCCTGTCTGCGTGCCTGCCTTCCTGTTTGCCTGCCTACCGCCTGCCTGCTTGTGTGCCTGTCTGTGTGCCTGTCTGCCTGCCTGCCTACCGCCTGCTTGCGGGTGTGCTTGCCTGCCTGCCTACCTTCCGCCTGCCTGCCTGCCTACCTACCGCCTGCCTGCGTGCCTGCCTGCCTGCCTGCCTACCGCCTGCCTGCCTTCCTGCCTTCCTGCCTGCCTGCCTGCCTGTCTGCCTGCCCGCCTTCATGCCTGTCTGTCTGACTGTGACAATTTTATACAAAGTGTTTTCATGGTTACACTAACAATTTAATATTGCAATAACCTACGTGCAGTAAACACCAGAAACGTTGTGTTTGATATTTCAGAATGTCACGTCATCATTTCTTTTTTTTTATCAATGTAGAAAAAATTCCATCATGTTATACGAATCAAAGATGCGACGGTGACGGTCAAGGTCGTCGACACTATTTTTAGAATAGTCAACCGTCTGACGACTTGACTCGACAGACGTAGTAATAAAGCTACGTATAAGTGTAAAGTAGGACAAAACATCATCGTTCTTTATGGCAATCTTCTATTTTTCACACCCCATTTTCTGCTGACAAACGATCTTTAAATGAACTTTTTCTACCACAATGATCATTTAGAAACGGCCCATAAAAGGTGTTTATGATAAAGTCGAGATAAATCACGTGACTTGGTATTGGTCGCGATTACATTGCACTTTATGTTTGTTTTTATTATTTTTTTTTTCATGTAATTACGACCCAGTTTTCTATATAAAAAAGGTTTCAATCTAAATATGTCAATATAGTTATAACCTAAAAGCATATCACATTAAGTGCTGATATCGGAAACTAGATAATCAACCAAATTTACATTTCACAGCTAAGTCTGTTTAGCCCAATGTAAACTTAAGGGAGTATGTTGTATGCTCTGAAGAGTTACATGTAAATGTCTCCATCGTGTGACGTGTATGTCATTCTATGTTAGGGAAAGGAAAGACAATAGCAATGAAACGTTTCTTAATTCTTTTCATGCCTGTTCGATTTTTTTTCTTTTTCTTGTAAGACACAACATATCAAATAAGAAAAGATCGATTTCCAATGCCAAATAGATGACATAAGACATTGAAATTTCATTTTTCATAAACCGAATTCAACTGGAAAGATGACTTAATCAGTTTTTGTACAATTTTCATTTCAGGAATAATTATACTCTATTACATCAAATATAAGTAAAATGAAATGATAAATTTATTTTTTTATGAATATCAAAATATTTTATAATCTAGATAACATCTTATTCTAACTACAAACTGATAATTTAAACTTTCAAATCATTATCTATATATATATATGTGTGTGTGTGAGTGTGTAACAATTTGGTCAAACTGGGATTCGTTATTTCGCGATAAAACATCGCTGATACTCTACAGAGCGTACAATCTTCTAGACTTCAAAAGTACACTGGTTGTGATATCGCTTAAAATCTTCAGTGTATAATTCTATAATGAACTTTGACAACTGCTGCATGACAGATCTGACGACCAGAGAAAAGATTACACATTGTAGTAATTATGTATATGTATATATATAGATAGATAAGCTGTAAAGCTCAATGTGATAAAATAATATGAACTTGAATTTGACTTGGTCTCTGACATTCCCGAAGTTAATGTCAGACCATGTTTCATCGTCAATCGTGTTTACTAGATGAAATTAAGACGAATAATGGAAACGATATTTCGTCTTAAACAATCAAGCAAAAGTGACAATATTTCATATTGATCAATATCTGATTTATAAGGATTTCTTCTGCGTAATTTGGAATTGATTCATCTTGTAGCGAACAAAAATGATAAAGATTCTTTTCACCATTCTAAGACTCGTCTCAAGGATCGAGGTGAGGGGCACTATGTTAGTTAGAAGAGCAATAATGCAATAATCAAACATGTCCGTTTGTAAATTCCATTCCGATTTTTATACAAACAGACGGGCTCTGAGGTTAGATATATACCCTTCACATAAAACAAACATATTTCAGATGGCACCGGGAAAGTCTGATGACTCAGAGTATGAAACACAGGGACCAGACATACTGACACAATGGCCGTATGGTTCACACACATAGATATATATCTATGTGATATACATTGTATATATATTACATGTATAAAGACAGACCCCTGTGACAAGAAGGGTCAGTTGGACGCTTAGGTTTATTAAATGAAAGAACGACTCTATAAATATATTCAGATTTATTTCCGTTGCTGGTGATATTAGTGCAGACACAAGATTTGATTGCGGACGATGTATATGGTTAGTGCTATTTTGACCGATCCAAAAGGATGTTATTGTAATTGTTTCTGTATGAGCATTGCCTGCCAACATTCACGTCGACAATTTGTGGACTTACTGCAATCCAGAACATTTTTAATAGGAGGTTTTTCTATTCAAAGAAGAATTTTCATTTCTGATAGGAATTCTTGGATGAAATCTAAAAACTTAACATTTTATAAAGCCCTTCAACAAATTAGATTATATACTCCATGTGCATCTATTTTTAAAAATTAACAAAATTCGTCGTTTCCTTGGCACCTAATAATGATAATGAGGAAATTTTTTATCATTATGTGTAAGATTTCTCTTTTTAAATAACAATTACCTTGTGCATTGCGATCAACTGAAATCCAAAATCATTTTAAATTCATAAGTAGTGATTAATCTAAATGCACCTCATTGAAAACATCTGAATTACTGGTCATAAGGGGATGTTATATATTTTTTTATGAGCAAATTTACTTTGTTGATAGACTACATGTCCAAAATCTCCCTTAAGAGTGTCGAGTCTTAAACCGTTTACCTGTAACGAATTCGATGTCTTATTTGCTACTTTACGATCGTTTTTTGTTCTTTTCATTTATTTTTCAAAACACGAATTAAATAAACATGTCATACATTTATAATGATGATACATCAGATATAATATGAACTCGAATTCGATATATCATGGTTTATGACACGGTCTTTACGCCATCGAATCCAAAGATCGGGAGCATATTGTTTTTGAGTTGTCTGTGTGTTTGTTTGACTGTTGTTAGCTTTAACCTTGCACAGAACGATTACACCAGAAGAGGTAAGGCATTCTTATTTGGCATGTGTGTTCTGTGGGACAAGACATTTCCAGTGGTACCAACATTTTTGACCATTTGACCTTGACCGTGAATTTTGACCTACATTTGAAGAATATGAACATTGGCCATAACTATTGCACCGTAAGAGATTGGGCTTACAGACTCAGGTTTTAGATGATATTTATTTGTACTACAGTAAAAAATCATTAGTAAAATGAAGACATAAGTGTGCATGCAATTAGCACATCAACATCATAATTAAACTTTTTTTCCTCGTTATTGATAT
Source organism: Ylistrum balloti (assembly GCF_031769215.1). Classification (NCBI taxonomy): domain Eukaryota; kingdom Metazoa; phylum Mollusca; class Bivalvia; order Pectinida; family Pectinidae; genus Ylistrum; species Ylistrum balloti. The sequence continues at coordinate 3,716,799 of NW_026782299.1, forward strand.
ATCAAATTATATGAAATCGACCAAATAGACAAAATGAAAACCCAAAAATCAGACAAAGCGAAATATGGCATTACAAATGTTTTAGATTAATTGAGCTTCAGTACACTAAACGGATATTAGAAAGAGCGCGTGGCACTGACAACATACCGCGCTGCCTTCATTTAGAAAAAAACTGCAATAGGAGCCATCCTGGAACTGAAAACCAAACAAAGTATGGATAAAAGTAAAATTATCTTCTGGGCTACAAAATTGGTGAACGTCAGAACCAAACTCGGTAAGAATTTCATGGAGAAAGTCCGTATGGGGGACACTGGTGTGCTCGCAGGTCACGCAGTTATCGTATCATTGCACGGTTGGAAACAGAGAAAGCATGAGGAATGAGCTAGAGTAACTGACACAGACAACACTGAACATAATTTTGTAAATTACACGAATGTCTGATATATATTCCACTAAGCGACACAATATATAAGACTCGAATGTAGTGAGTTTCTCTGTTGACAAATTTAACCTTGTCCATAACTGTTGCAGCGTAAGAGGCAGGGTTTTCATATTTGGCGTGTATTCCTTGAGACAAGACATTTCCAATGATACCAAAATTTTGATCATTTGACCTTGACGTAGTAAGTAACAGTAAAACAGTAAAAGATTGTAAACACTATTAGATAAAACACGTGCGGGTTTATTACGGATACAATGATTAAACGATGTGTTTTGGAGTTTTCATAAGTTTTTCTTGTGTTTGTTTGACTGTTGTTAGCTTTAACCTTGTACAGAACGATTACACCGTAAGAGGCAAGGCATTCATATTTGGCATGTGTGTTCTGTGGGACAAGACATTTCCAGTGGTACCAACATTTTTGACCATTTGACCTTGACCATGAATTTTGACCTACATTTGAAGAATATGAACATTGGCCATAACTATTGCACCGTAAGAGATTGGGCTTACAGACTCAGGTTTTAGATGATATTTATTTGTAATGAAGTGTAAAATGACTTAAAGACATAAGTGTTTCACAAAGTGTGCAAGGAATTAGCGTACGCCTTACATAGTATAGTTTTAATGTCCTACTTCAGAATTTTGTTGCATTGTGTTTCATAAATACATCTTTATTTTTTGTTTTTTGTTGTTGTTGTCTACTCTTTATTGTTTTTTAATAAGAGCGTGATATTTTCAGCACTTTCCCTTTAAATCAAAACAAAAATTAACTTGGTGTATGTATCGATGATTAATTTATTAGGACTGCTGTACTGGGAAATGATTCAGGTAAAAATATCATTATATAAAGAAAGAAATCTTAATGGAAGTTCCTAGGAATCAAGACACTCCAAGTTTTCTTTTTTAAAAGATAGCACAAAGGACGCACAAGTGAATAGCTTATTTGTATACAAATCTAGATTTAGAGATAGTTGAGAAAAACAATGGGTTTAACTGCGTTTACAACTGTTTCGTCAAGATAGTTTGGAATCAATTTCACCAATTTCCCCGGATACCTATTTACGACTGTTTACATATCAAGCTTTGTTTAAATCACAAAATACTGTCCTTATTTCTTAAGTAATATCAATAGGCTTTGCCTGTGTCTAGGACTGACGACCTTCAAGAATCAACAAGAAAATATCAACACGTCAACCTAATCATAATCAATCCTACTAATTAAAAGTAGGACGGGCATCCGTAGTAGGTCAATTATCCATCGTTATCTTAGATTGCCAGCTCTATAGAATTTAGAGGCATTTTTTACGTAAAATGTACACTTAGTTTGACAAACGGAACTGACACTTTCAAATAGACATTAATTAATTCCAATCAAACAGAATTTAGGGGTTTTTGATTTTCTATATAACCTACGTTATCGGAAAAGTCTTGTAATGATATTGTACATGCGGGGCTGGAAGAGGCCATTTTGTGTGACAGTTACGTATTTCACGGACATCCTTAAATAATGCACCATTTAACGCTTCTGTAGAATTTTCTATAGTTTGTTTGTCTAGCGCTGATGCCTAGCGATTTTCTCCTAAATTTCCCCCAACGCAATGGGAAGCACCAAGACCAAAAAGCAACATAAATCGTTTAAAAGTAGGTGTTGTGTTTTTGGGAAATGCAAGGAACAATACGTAGGGCAGTGAAATCAGAGAGCTTGATCACAGAAGAAAGTTTCTCCAGCGATCACCTCCAACAATACCAATATTATCACCTTAAACGTAGTATAATGGATAAGTTCTCTGACAATCTGCACAGTATTGTAACTACTGTATATATAAGATCAGTTAAATAGCGCGAGAGTGGGTATCATTTAGAACCGTCAACACTAACGTCATCGGTTATAATATAGTATATGTCAGATCTTTGGAGTGTTTAATATGTTGTCATGGTGATGCTGGTGAGAAACGTTTAATTCAGTTAATACCGATTCATCAAATCCTGTCTCTGTTTACCATTGATAGCTCCTTCTATACATAATAAGAAACACGACTACCAGGCAAGCCTCACTATTGGGTTCATTCGCAGTCTTTTAGCCAAGTTTCGATGAAAAACAATAATAGTGACGAATACGTTCAAAATGTAGACGAGTTTCGAGTTTCCATTTTTGGCTAGACTGGATATTTAAATCGATAAAAGAGAAGAATGTTTTTGAAAGCAAAGAAATTTTCTCCATTAAGTACATGGATGAAAATAAACTTGATTCGTTAGAAGTGATGACAATGATACTGGACCCGGATTTAGGTCCATACCCTCTGACAGTAATATCAAGTATAGTTTAATATCAAACATAATAAGTACCTAGATTGCATCAGTAAAAGATTGTAAACACCTTTAGATAAAACACGTGCGGGTTTATAACGGATACAATGATTAGACGATGTGTTTTGGAGTTTTGAGAAGGTTTTTTTTTTTTTAACTGACAATGACTGACATACATATGTAGCAACGACTGGGTGGCAAATCCTGAAAAAAAATTTTTTTTGAGAAGAATAGGAAGGGATGGCATATCAATATACAACGAACCGCAACATGACCGAAATGGGCCAGTTTCTACCATTAGTGGTAATTGGAGCTATTAAGACTAATCAAAAAGTGAATATCCGAAAGTAAACATGGCGTGATATTAGATTCAATGTTGTTTTATATACTGTTAACACCCAGGGTAACTTGTTAGTTTTGGGTGGGAGAGAAAAGGCGGAATTCCTGGAGAAAAAAAGACCTGCCGACCTGCGGCCAGTACTCGGTGACTGCCCGACTAGACTTCGAATTTGCGATTTAGAGATGGAAGACTCTAGTTATATCGGTGAGACGCACTAACCTCTCCGCCATCGCGCCCGTACATGGACTCATATGTTGAGGTAATCAAATAAGTGTTAAGTATTACATGAAAAAAATGTACTCTAATAAAATCTCTCTCGAGGGAAACATAAAATATTGTTAGATAGGATTTATTTTTACCACGACATGCTGTGTATTTCTTAGAGGAAAAAATACTGAATTCTAACTGTGAAAAGTGTCAACATGCATGCATGTTACAAACATATTCACAGACAGACTGGGGTTTATCTTAGCCCACTGTCATCACGACTTGGACTCAAAGACCAGAGAAAACATCACGCCGGACTTCCGGTCTCTTGTGCTTCTGCGGTCAGGATATTGCTCTGCCGGTGTCTTAACAACGACATTTCTACTCGATCACGAATTTGTAGCCACGCTTTCGTATCAACAAATACAAATGTCAAATCATAATGACATTATGGTGAACACGTCCCGGGGTCATCGCGTGCAAATGAAGGTCAATGCGTTCATGTAGTTAAAAGAAGTACATGTTATCCTGATTTTCGAATATATTTTCATCATTTTTAAAGCAAACAAAATGAATAAATACATCCTTACAACAACATTTATTGGATATCACCTAGTTTTGTTGTTTGATATATAATTCGCAATATAACCACTTCAAACCCGATTTAAAGGATGATTTATCGATAAATTCCAGCGTCACTACATGTCTGTGAGTATTAACAGTCATCAACAAATGGGATTCGGATGTAGTAAATTTATCATGAATAATTAGATTTTAAAGTTAGGAATCCAGTGTTCATTTGATTTTGCAGAAAGAAAGAGAAAGATTTAGGCATCACAATTTCCGGCTTCATATTCCCAAAGTATTTCGTGAAAAAATACCTCCGAATAAAAGGAGAAATATACGGAGGACGAAATCGTAAAACTGATTGAGTTTCCTGTTGACAACATTTTCGCAGAGATTGGTGGTAAGGTCTTTCAACAGACTACTGGCATACGTGGGAACTTACTTTGTCCCTCTGTTGGCTGACTTCTTTCTGAATTCATACGAGGCCGAATTTATCGAAGAGTTAAGCAGAACAAGTCACAAAGATTTTGCAAAGTCCTCCAATTTCACTTTCAAATATATTGATGACGTCCTGTCTTTAAATAACAAGAGATTCATACACCACGTACATCGTATATATCCACCACAATTGGAAATCAAGGGCACAGCAGAGGCTTCTACATCAGCAGCTTATATCAATCTTTTCTTTCAAAGAAACCAACATGGACAGCTTTTCACCAGGTTTCACAAGAAGCAGGTTGATGAAAATTATGAGGAAGTTTTACGGTCATCATAGTGCTCTCATTAAGAAGTACCCTATTTCTTTGTGTGGTATGAAGGTGGACGTGTTTGATGCTCGTTAGTTTGCCAATTGGCTCTGATGTTGTATGCATTGTTCTCATTTGAGTGCATGACATTTCATACTTGGATTGACCAAGATTTACAAAGCGGGTCGAACACATTGTCTTATTGTCTCCTTGTACTTTTCCAGGAGTCTATTTAATTTTTTTCTTTTGTTCATATTTGGTAATGGTTTTACTGAACTTGTACTCCTCGTGATTGTACGGCGGGTTGGGTATACTGTGTAGAGCCCTCGATGCACATTCCGGAAGCCTGCATGATTTGATAAATTTTGCTGTTTGTCAAGCATGTTGATAGGTTTATGCGGGTGTCACCAATGCGACTAAACATTGGCGCAAAACACTCTTCAAATGTTTGTGAAGTACTTATCTAAGGATAAATGGTAAGCTACAAGGAACAACGTTTTCTGTATCTAGAGGGAAATTTCGGATCCGATGGTTGTGGTAAGTTCACTTCAGCAATGTAACAGGAAACCTTCAACTGATTAATTGGGAAGGTTCCGTACAGCTCATAGCAGAAGCAACAGAAAAACGACAGTTAAATACAAACATATTAACTCAACCCTTAGAAGTCATTTATAGGGGAGCAAAACTGGTCATTTTTCAACGTCCTTAAAAATAGATATTGTTCTATATTGTTACAATCGCTTGTACGTAGAGATGGTCACTACCGATTCGACCTGTTCTCACTCTAATCTTATTGCAATTTTCCAGCTAAGTGTACATAAGATACTAACCTGTTAACACATTACCATCTCGTTCACTGTATACGTCAGTGCAAATACGCTTCACACTGGTCGTTCGTCTGTGTAGTCAACGAAATGTGAAACAGAAACCCTATTTAATGACATATTCTGTGTGATATTTAACATAGTCATGCCCGAATTTTGATCTCATCGGGTAAAATTATAATTTCTTGCGCGATAAACAGTTAGACCTATTTGATGTAAGTTAAAATGGTGATGGTTTCGTTTGTGTTAACCTTGTTCTCATTTAAAAACGTGACATAAGTTCCATCAACATGACGTACTCTTACATGGCAGATGTCATCGATGAAGCCGAATATGCTTATCCTTCCAGACCACATGGTCTTCTTTTAATACTTTCTCCTCGTTTGATCGATATTGAGTCTGAATTACAATTTTATTAACATATTTGTATTTGTACCTACATCTGTTTATGACAGAGTGAAAGCTGACAAGTATCTCTAAGGACATGAGACAAAACAAATTTGCATTGCTTACTTCAATAACTGTGTTGCTCGTTGATTGGTATATCCATGATGCAGCTTAGAATTTATTCGTTGTGGTAAACAGAAGCTGTTGTTTTCAGTAAATTAATTCTTCAAATTTTGTAGGGATCAATTAAACACAGTATATGAAGCACATAACAATTGTAAGTTTTTCGTTATCTTCTCTAAAGTGGATCATTTAACTTTAAAAAATAGAAATCCAACGATGCCTGAAACGTTACAATTAATAGCCGTTACATTTAAAAGACAATTTTACATATCCCTTTGTGTGAATTGTTTCAACAAGATATATAAATGTTGCATTATGAACTTTTCTATCTTATTAATGAGGTAGCAAAACTTTTTACCTAATGGATATACCGGATATTTTTTAAATATATCCAAATATCTTATGTAATTGATTCAACGTGATCCTTTTAATCTAATGCTATTTAATTTGGACATGAAAATAAGTATAATTTGAGGTTTAATAAAACCAAATGTTAATGACGTTTAATGTAACGATTTAAATTTCAAAAAACCGTTAAACCCATTACTTAGTATATGTGATGTAATAAATGAAGCAATGATGTAAACAGTAGTATGTAGATTTTATTTAGTTTAAACAATATTTTATTCAATGTTTAACATTTAGATATACATATAATTCAAATCTTAACTAAGAGGATTTGGTAACAAGCTTAAAGCTTATGTAAAACCATCTCCTAAAATGTTATACCATTCACATATTGACAGAGTGGTTCAACTAAAAAGGAATGCTGGTGGCAGCTATAAAATTACAATCCGAGTACTGATCATGTGTTTGAAATGTAGTCGCGTGCAAATTAGATATGAGTTGTTTTTAATTCCCTATATTACCTCTGAACTGAAGAGTGCAGAGAGTATAGAATATTATAACATATAACATAACATTTGGTATAATTAAGCATAGATATATAGTAAGTACAATAATAAAGTATATAGGTACATAATAAGATAGTTGTACATGCACATGGAGAAACCGACCTTATAATGTAGATTTTATTTACGGATAAGTTGTCAGATTACATTCTTTAATGTGTAACATGCCCTGGTTTATCCACGTGTTGGTATAAACTGTATTTATCATCGCGCAGTGGTACATTTATTAAAGGGACTAAATGGTTAGATATTCATCTCATAACTGATAAAAAGCATTACAACATTTAAATATTTGTTACTCTGCACTTTCTGTTAATATTTTCAACTATTTCATTAACAACGTCAAAAAATTAAGATAAAATAGAAGCGACCAAACACTAATTCATACCATTATCGTTAGGAGAGAGTAAACAATGTCTTTGTGCATGCAATTTCAGATTAAGATTAATTTAAATTCATTGACATCGCTCTGTCACGCGTATAGCATGAAACAAAAGGTCATTTTTACAAAGTAAGAATTGAAACATGACTGGCAAATTAAGTTTAGGCTAATTCCATAATTACACATATTAAGACAACATATCAAATTGGCGGGCTAAAACGAGGCTACGAAAGGTCATGTGATGAATTCGGCTATCTCCGTTCAAAACAGCGATAGATAGTAGGCACAACATCGAGTGTCGACTAGCGATAGTTTGAAGCTGACTGTTTTTACCAACTTCTCTCAGAGAGTGTTATAATTTTGTGAAGAGTCGAAATTAAGTATTACAATGTTTTGCCCGAAATTAAACGCATGGGAAAAAAATAACGAAATCTAACAATTCGGTCCCTTTAAGATAAATATATTCACAAACAAGTACAGGAATTTTATAGCGTTATAATGGAAGAGTACAGACAATATTTCATATATAAGTAAAGTATCCTGGGAAATATTAATGTTAACAAGGGTATAGACTGGGATGTTGCTGATGATTGGAACCTACGCTGATATAATCACATAAAGATCAATTTACTGGAGCTGCACGTGCTGAAGTACGTGGTACAAACATAACTCTAAATACGATTCAAGATTTACAAAAGGGACTGAATATGATAGTTGCCTACATAATTTATATTTTACATCGAATAGTATTCTTTTTAATCTGATATCTCAAAACTGAAAGAAAGAAAACTTAAATAAGTCCAGTGAGTATATTGGTATATTGCAAAAACAAAGACATCCAAACGCCATGAGAAAGAAAAGACAATGTTTATCAATTCAAAACGAGGCCATGTTTTTGAGACTTCCGGAACTGAGAATCCATATGTCAGAAATTATTTGAAGTCTTGAACATAAAAAATAACATAATATTAATATGACCAAAGAGCCAACTCTCCAAAAATAAATAAATAAATAAAGGCAAGATATCTTTTTTGTTAAAAGCGATTTTAACCTGAATTTAGATCAAGCATATGATAGAATAAGGTCATCCGTTACCTATCCGTCTTATACATTTGCTTGATGGCGCGTTTTCGTACCCACAGTTACACGAAAATAAATCATAACTTCTTAAACTCATTTTTGAACCATTTCACATAAGAATTTGTAAATTTAGAATTTGTTTCAACACAAAATGTAAAAAAAAGTTCCAGCAGCTGTATTTTACAGTGTTATCATCACCTTAAAATCATCAAACATTTTATATCACTCTTTTAAACCTGATCGGAACGTCAATGCCGACGATGTATTTATAACATTGATAAACCCTCCTTCATTTTGTTGACGTGAGCTAAAATACTTCAATCTAACCCAAAATATGACGTCATGTTGTTATTCAATTATGTATATCTGATAAAATTAGTCTCCTGTTGACAATGAGAACTCTGTCACCAATTCCGTGGCTCAAAAAGCCCGGATAATTCCACAAGGTCGAATGCTTGTCTGCCACGCTGATGGGTATACGTAGAGGCAGGTGTTGTCCAAGCGTCGCCTTGATTAATACTAGTGAGAGGCAATGTATACCCCATAAAGATAGCATTTCAAAAGTTTATGTAGTGCGGACAAAGCTGTAAATAAAAACATTAAATACCTGAACCAGAAACAATTCAGATGTGAAAGTCACAAAAAACATCTGTTGTTACAAACACTTGTTAGTTATTACAACAATTGGGTTTTCTATCAGAAGAAAATATGCCTTTAATGTCAGTAATTTGTCTGTTATATGATGAAATGCAAATGTTTTGCTTGGTTTAGAGGTGGAACTATATCTGAATTTCTCTACAGGGACACGAGAATTTGTTCCAAAATCACTGTAATCTATTTCATTTTCACTGAAAGAATATAGGAAACGTTCAATATTTTTTAAGATATATTTTGATACAGAAAAACACTTAAAATATTCCTTTAGTATTTTTTGCTGATTCGTTAGTAAAAGAGATGTAGAATATGTAGCTTCCATTTTGCAGAATTAAATTATCGAAGATCATTCTGATAAACCTTCAAAATTGATCCAATTTACAGAAGATCTGTATACATTTAGTGTCTTTCCAATGACTCGGAGGCACCGGTCACAACCAAGTCGTGGCCTTCCCATAAAACATACAAGTTCAGGACCATCAATTTAAGTATGAAAAAGTGAATAAAAACATAATTTTCCTTAAAACAATTCCTTATCAAGATGAACCTTTTTGTACTCATAGCAGTGTCTCCTTTTGTTTTAACGATAAACCGTATCAAACTGGGATACTCTGTACTTTAACACAACTTTATTTTGACACGTAAGGCAGCGTTGTGCGTGTAATACTGGTAAATCATACATGTGCTCATGCTGTGTTTAAAAATGGCACACCGAAAATTGACAAATGTTGAAAGATGACAAGCCTGTGTAATAGTTCAAGGTTGTATGACATACAGACAAGAAGCTGCATATTTCCATGTCTGCCATTTTGTTATTTCTCAATTATGCAGCGTCTTAAGTCTTAACCAAGTCGAACATATTGACGAGCGTCCCAGGTCTGCCAGACCTCGAAAGGCTACAGATAGAGCAAATAGACTTCAAGTAGAAAGGCCAAGCGAACCTTATTCACCACTGCTAACAGGCTCAGAGGACAGTAGCCCGTAAATAAACAATAGACTAGTACGCTCTCGCTGGAAGGCACAAACAAGCAACACTGCAATGGGCACGTGCTCACCGGATATGGAATATTAGGTTTTGGCAAAGAGTCTACTGGACTGATGAGAGCCACTTTTCAGATTCAGAATTGGCAAAAGTTTCCTCAGAACAAGCTTCGACGTCTTGTTAATGGTATGAGACGATGGGCACAAGTTTTGTTCCAGGAGCGTGGTGGTTATTTCAGAATATCTTAGTCATTCTTCTTTGTCAAGAAACATGTTTTGGTGATCTGATGACGTATTTGTAAATAAAAAAAATCAAACTTTAATCTAAGCTTTGGTAATGCCTCTTTCAGTACGGCCTTTTTTCACATAATACAGCACTTCCGGTTCTGCTAAGTTCTTTTCTATCAGCTGTCCTTTAAACCAGCGAAAAAAATTAATCCCAATCTCTTAGATATGGGGGAATGGTCCCTAACTACAGCTTATCTTTAAACACGCTAGCGGTACCACAATGTATTTAATTTACCATCGGTCGTTATACTTTCATAATGTTGAGAGAGTAAATACAGCTTCAAATTGAAGTTTACGCGTATTTCTGTAAGGGAAGATATTTTTTATCTTCACGATTGAAGCACAAGGTAAAAATTTTAAGATAGTTACGGATCTGTCTGATTTCCCATTGCAAGTTTAATTATAAATACATTTCGAAAAACATTAATAGAAGCATTTCCTCTTCCCTGACCAGTAAGATATG